>NC_086447.1:718543625-718864125 GCF_028390025.1 Pseudophryne corroboree
CATGATTTTGCATAAGGACTTCTATGTATGGCCTCCTTCTTTAATAGTCAGGTAGTTCTAGGGCTTGAGATGAGGCAACTGCTGTTTCCAACTATTCAATAGCTTAATTCATCTGTTGCTGTATGTAGGATGCGGACCCTCCTCCCTTTCAGTGTTGTCATACAATGCTTGCATGTAGACTGGTGCTAGAGGTATCCGTGTTCTGTAGTGTCCTACTAGGCCCAGGAATGATCATCTGACTTGCTTGACACTAGTTGGCATCTTAGCTTGCAGTCTGAATCTTTTCCTTTTCACTTTTGTTAGATGTCTGGTACCTTGAGTGTCCTAGGAAGATTAACTCTTGCTTGACTAGCTGCAATTTCTCCTTCTGAGGCTCTGCAGTCTTGTTCTTCCAGAAACTTCACTAAGGACACTGCCCCTTCTTGGTGCTTCTTTTAGTAGTGGTGGCAATCAGCAGTTCATTCACATCCTGTATTTAGCTGTGTGTTTTGTGGATATATCACTTGGTGATATAGCCCCTCCACAGGGCTATTCTGGTCCAGTAGTATTGCTTCCTTTCTTCTACAACTGGTACTGCGGGAATGAGCCAATACTGAACTTCTGTTTTAACTTGCTTCTAAATGGATTTTTTTTTTTTGTTCTTTCCTTTGATAAGTTGCTGGAAAGTTAAACTTCTGCTGGTGTGTACTGTATTCTCCTTAGATAAGCTTTAGTACATTGTGCTTCAGCAAAGTCACTGGACATGTACTCAAAGGTCAAGAATTGGGCTGGTATTGGTGACTGCATTTCTCTCATCTCCTGTCCCTTTAAGAATTTCTGATATCATCAGTTCTTGTGGTATCTCCCTCTGCTGTCTTCTGCGTGTGCTGGCTCCAGTATTCATTAGGCACAAACGTATTTCTCCAGTGGGCAAGGTGACTGTAATCATACCTTCTGCTGTTTCTTCTGGAGACATTCTGTTCACTGGGGAGTACCTGAAGAAGCTTGTACTTCATATTGGCAGAAGAAGCATCATTCATTTGTTTTCTGGAACTTTTTTCTGTCTTGTTCCTTATTATTTGCTTTAAACCCCGGAGCTTCTGTTGCTTTAAATCATGGCATTATCTCTGTAATCTTGCCAGGTAGTACTGACCACTTGTCAGATGTCTTTCTTTGTCCTTCTTAACTTGCATATTCTTTCTCACTGCTGCTGGCATGTCATTTTCTTAGTCCAAGTCCACCCAGGCTGGTGTTTAACATAATGATGTTTATGCTGGGAGTTGTTGTTCCTCTTTGTCTTACTTTTCCTGTGAGAGTTGGTCTTGTATAGCAGCTTGTATTTCAGGTTACATCTTTGCTTTCTTGCAAGGGTAGGGCTTAATCTCCCAATCCAGTCGTTGCAATGGCTTGATCTGTAAGTAAACGTAGAGGAATCTGGTTGTGCATAAAAACAGCTCTTGAAACCCTTGGGTCTCCTGTGGGTAAAGTCACTTTTATCGAACTGCCAGTGGTGACTGAGTACACTGTTGTCGACACAGGAGTTGCACACCTTCATATTCTATCATCTTGTGTGTCGTATAGTGACTTTATCATAGTAAGTTATGATGGACTCAGTCTTTTCCTGTTTCAAGTCTGGGGCTGCTGGTGCCCTGAGTGTCTGTGCATGACACCATCTCTTAAGTCTTGTCATGTACATCTTTCCACTTTCAAACGTTGTTCTATTTTTCTCTGTCGGAACGTCCGTTATGGCTGGGCAATCATCTACTGCATCTGCTTTTAACATGGTGCTTACTGTTTGGGCAGTTGCTGGTCCTAGTATAGCCTCACACAACTGGTGGTAGTCGACCCATGCCGGTGTCCATATGGTTTGAATTCTTTCCATATAGGCATAAACTGCTATTGGGTTTTATCTAGGATCTGGGGACTCTGCAACTATATTTGCGAGGTCATTGCCATACCATGGTTTGTGGTGTTGGCTCTGTACGATGTATGGTTCGTTCGTCCTGGCTGCATTATCTGGGTTGCGTATTTTCTGTACTTGTGCTGGATACAGAGAAACAGGCAATGATTACCGTCTTTCAGTATTTCTAGTCGCATAGATATCTTGGCATGGTGGTTCATGGTGTGAAATCCAGTTTCCACAATTTGGGCAATGTTCATATCCTTCTGGAACGCAAAACTGACATACCGGACACAATCTTTCTGGAAAATATGTCAGTTTATTCTGTACATTATGCACCTGGGCATTAAAAGCTGTAGAGGCTGTGTCTTGATCCCTTGTTTCTCCTCTCTGCCTGAATTGCACCCTGCTGCCTATAGTCCCTGATTGTGGACAATTGTTTACTGGACTCAGCTTGATTGCAGGTGTCTACCACTCGTTTAAACATGAGGGAAGCATTAGGTAGAAAATTTCTTTGCTTTAACCTTGTTGGGGTTTCTTGTGATGAAGTATCAGGACACTGGGGCATACTCTGTACACATAGCTCAGGTAAATCATTCGGATTTTCAACCACAGATCCTTCTAAGATAGGGCTGATTATTCGTCACTCTTTTCCTTGCTCGTATCTTTTTAATTTCACTTTTAGTGAGCTTGTAGGTAATTGCATTCTGTTCATACTAGGGGTACCTTGGTGTGCATGCATGTCTGGGTATAGGGGTGGGGTATAGTGTGGAGGTGCTGTTGCTGGACTAGGTCTCAGTTATGCTTTAGGTTTTTCTTGCTGGTTTTCACACCATTTCTTGTATTTTCTGCAATTCTTCTTGAAATGTCCTTTTTTCTTGCAGAAATAACACTTTCATCTTGCTTGGTTCCTTCTTTTGAGTTCCTTCCTGTGGCCCCTTGCATTGGGTTTCTGATTTTCCACTTGCTTTGTTCCTGGACAACGTGAACTGTTACCTTCGGTATGGCATTCTTTTCTTTGGCTTTTCTTATTGTTTCATTTTCTCTTTCTGAGGCAAATTTTTCCCATTTCTCTAGGTCAAGTGTCCCTTCTGACGGGAAGCCTGTTCTTTTGATTCCTTTCAGAAATTTATTACCCTCCCTGTTATTAACAATATCCACGGGTTTGTCGGGCCCTGACATCTTTTCAGACCGCGCTCCCATGCCTGGGTGAACGTGCGCGGAACCCCTCCTGATGTGGTATTTTAATAACTCCTTTTGAGGGACTTAAAATCTCCTGTTAAAGAATCTCTATCTAGGTCAAGTGTCCCCTCTGACGGGAAGCCTGTTCTTTTGAAATTCCTTTCAGAGATTCATTACCCTCCCTGTTATTAACAATATCCACGGGTTTGAACCCATCCTGATGTGGTATTTTAATAACTCCTTTTGAGGGAATTAAAATCTCCTGTTA
The DNA here is from genome assembly GCF_028390025.1 of Pseudophryne corroboree. Taxonomy (NCBI): domain Eukaryota; kingdom Metazoa; phylum Chordata; class Amphibia; order Anura; family Myobatrachidae; genus Pseudophryne; species Pseudophryne corroboree. Next base: position 718,546,955 of record NC_086447.1, read on the forward strand.
AAGAATCTCTAAAAGAGCTTCTTCAATCCGTCTGTGGACAAATGACTGGGGTTGTAGTGTTGCCCCTTCCTCCCTGTGTTGGTGGAGAATTTGTTAGTACTGCTCCCCAAGTGAGACCTGCATAATAGATTATTTCTTCTGGATCACTGAGATGCGTCCCTAATATTATTGTTAAGTTACTCCAAGGGTCTATCCCCCTGCCTATATGGACTCCTGCTTGTATCAGTATCCCTGTTGTATTAATGCTTGTTTCTCTTCAGAAAGTAACAGCTAACACCGGGGACTGCTTAGAAATACCTATCAGTGTGTGTAGGAGACTCTAGTTTCATTATTCAGCAGACAACCCGACTCCCCCCCACCTTTTCAAAAGCATATTGACAGAGTACATATAACAGTGCAAGGATACAAAAACAAAGATGACAGTAAATCCTATATCTGTTATCTGCGTGCACGGCAGCTGTTTGAGACTGCACGGCACATGGGTCTTAGACCTGGGATTATGTGATTCCTAGGCCAATAGGTTATGATGTTAAATCAATCATTCTTAATGTAATGTTCCAACAATTCTCTTTTTTTTTTAAAATGACAACCTTTTGTACAATAAAATTCATCATCATTTTCCACATAACCAAATGAGACTTCAGTGCTTGTAATTGCCAGCAATCTTGGTGCTACAGACCCTTCGTATTTTCTTAACACAACAACACAGGTACAAGATTTGCATATACCTCTTTGGTTATTTATCAATTCAAACTGGTTATCAGCATTAGAACATATCTTGGCCATGCGCCACTTTTATAAAACGGCTCTATTTTCTCAACAAACACACATCAGTATTTGCACAATTTAAGGTTTTCTGCATACTTGATTAATTACCCCTGTGCACTTGTGACAAATTATCTGAAATTATTTACCCACAATCCAACAATATAACATAATTCAACTATATAACATAATTCAACAATATAACATACTTCAACTATATAACATAATTCAACAATATAACATACATGTATGGTACCTTAAAAAAAAAATTCTTCTGACTGACGCTGGGCTCTTTAAGATATTCTCTGACCTTCTCGACTGGACTTCCCCTTGATTTACACAGGAAGCGCTGAGTTCAAGTGAGCAGGTAGAAATCTACACAATAAATCTCACTTACCGGTTTTTTTTGTTATCAGCGGTTCCTGAAAGATCAGAGGATTTATTGCCAGTGGAGGAGATGCTGGAATATCCCGGACGAGATCCCCAAAATGATAGGGTAATAAATCTATTCAGGTCGGATTATGAACTCTCTTCAGTCATCAGTCAGAATGCTGTTCTCCTTTAGCAACCGGTTGGAGGTCAATGAATGATAAGATGACACAAATTTATGCGTAATCGAAGCAAATCATAAGTGACCCGCTTGAGGGCCGTCATGGCTTTATTATTTATAGCTTGAACACAAAGGGTTTATGCTTGCCAATACATTTTAGCCAATCAGAATACACCATGTATGTCTTGAATACATCGATTGTCATACAATGTTAGAAGTGGCAACTAGGACAGCCTTGAAAATGGTTATTATTTCGTTTATCAGTCTTTCGGACATAAACTCAAAAGATTTCTTTCTTTATTCTTCTCAATTAGCCTTGGATATATCTGGTGTTGCTTTGTCCGTCTTGGATACATTTCCAATACATTTAATGTTGCATTTGTCTTGTACAAGTCATGCCTTAAAACAAGATTATTCAGCAAATACAATATTCTGACCAGCTCTGCACATTTTTCTTAAGGACATATCAACTCATTTTGTGATTAACAGTAAATATCTTTGTTAAATGTGAAAAAGCTTGAATCAATATATATTTGCCATTTAAAGGAAGCTCATACACTATCAAATGCATTGTGATGTCACAGAGGTATTGTCTAGCTGCCTGCAGCTGAATGCATTGTGATGTCACAGAGGTACTATCTAGCTTCCTGCAGCTGAATGCACTGTGATGTCACAGAGGTGCTGTTTAGCTGCCTGCGGCTAAATGCATTTTTATGTCACAGTGGCACTGTCTAGCTGCTTGCAGCTGAATGCATTGTGATCATGTTACAGATGTACTGACTAGCTGCCTGCAACTGAATGCATTGTAATGTCACAGAGGTAATGTTTAGTTGCTACAGCTGAATGCATTGTGATGTTACAGATGTACTGACTAGCTGCCTGCAACTGAATGCATTGTAATGTCACAGAGGTAATGTTTAGTTGCTACAGCTGAATGCATTGTGAGGTCACCTAGGTACTGTCCAGCTGCCTGCAGCTGAATGCATTGTTTTGTTATGTCATAAAGTTACTGTCTAGGTGCCTGCGGCAGAATACATTGTGATGTCACAGAGGTAAAGACTGTGTGTAGCTGAATGCATTGTGATGTCACAGAGGTACTGTCTAGCTGTCTGCAGATGAATGCATTGTGATGTCACAGCTGTATTGTCTAGCTGCCTGCAGCTGAATGCATTGTGATATCACAGTGCTACTGTCTAACTGTCTGTAGCTGAATGTGCTGTGAGGTCACAGATGTACTGTTTAGTTGCCTACATCTGAATACATTGTGATATCACAGTGGTACTGTCTAGCTGCCTGCAGCTAAATACATTGTGATATCACAGTGGTACTGTCTAGCTGCCTGCAGCTGAATGCATTGTGATATCACAGTGGTACTGTCTAGCTTCCTGCAGATGAATGCATTGTGATGTCACAGATGTACTGTTAAACTGACTGCAGATGAATGCAATGTTAGGTCCCAGATGTATTGTTTAGCTGCCTGTATCTGAATACATTGTGATATCACAGTGGTACTGTCTAGCTGCCTGTAGCTGAATGCATTGTGATATCACAGTGGTACTGTCTAGCTGCCTGCAGCTGAATGCATTGTGATGTCACAGAGGTACTGTATGTATGTCTGCAGCTGAATGCACTGTGATGTCACAGAGGTTCTGTTTAGCTGCCTGCAGCTGAATACATTGTTATGTCATAAAGTTACTGTCGAGGTGCCTGCAGTTGAATGCATTGTGATGTCACAGTGGTACTGTTTAGCTATCTGCAGCTGAATGCATTGTAATGTCACAGAGGTACTGTCTAGCTTCCTGCAGATGAATGCATTGTGATGTCACAGAGGTACTGTTTAACTGACTGCAGATGAATGCATTGAAATGTGACAGAGGTACAGTCTAACTGTCTTCAGCTGAATGCATTGTAATGTCACAGAGGTAATGTTTAGTTGCTTCAGCTGAATGCATTGTGAGGTCACAGAGGTACTGTCCAGATGCCTGCAGCTGAATGCATTGTTATGTCATAAAGTTACTGTCTAGGTGCGTGCGGCTGAATACATTGTAATGTCACAGAGGTAAAGTCTGTGTGTAGCTGAATGCATTGTGATGTCACAGACGTACTGTCTTACTGTCTGCAGATGAATGCATTGTGATGTCACAGTGGTACTGGCTATCTGCCTGCAGCTAAATGCATTGTGATGTCACAGCTGTATTGTCTAGCTACCTGCAGCTGAATGCATTGTGATATCACAGTGCTACTGTCTAACTGTCTGTAGCTGAATGCACTGTGATGTCACAGAGGTACAGTCTAGCTGCCTGCAGCTGAATGTATTGTGATGTCACAGAGGTACTGTATAACTGTCTGCAGCTGAATTCATTGTGATGTCACAGAGGTACTTTCTAACTAACTGCAGCTGAATGCATTGTAATGTCACAGAAATACTGTTTTGCTGCCTGCAGCTGAACGCGCTGTGATGCCACAATGGTACTGTCCAGCTGCCTGCAGCAGAATGCATTGTTATGTCATAGAGTTACTATGTAGGTGCCTGCAGCTGAATGCATTTTGATGTCACAGAGGCACTATTTTTCTGCCGGCAGCTGAATGCATTGTGATGTCACAGTAGTACTGTCCAGCTGACTGCAGCTAAATGCATTGCTATGTCATAGAGTTAGTGTCTAGGTGCCTCCAGCTGAATGCATTTTGATGTCACAGTGGTACTATCTAACTGCCTGCAACTGAATGCATTGTGATGTCACAGAAGTTCTGTCTTACTAACTGCAGCTGAATGAGTTGTGATGTCACAGTGGTACTGTTTAGCTGCCTGCAGATAAATGGATTGTTAAATCACAGAGTTACTGTTTTACTCCCTTCAGCTGAATATATTGTGATTTCACAGCGATACTGTCTAGCTGCCTGCAGCTGATTGCATTGTGATGTCACAGAGGTACTGTATAACTGTCTGCAGCTGAATCCATTTTGATGTTTACAGAGGTACTGTTTAGCTGCCTGCAGCAGAATGCACCGTGATGTCACAGAGGTACTTTCTAACTAAATGCAGCTGAATGCATTGTGATGTCACAATGGTACTATCCAGCTGCAGCAGCTGAATGCATTGTGATGTCACAGAGATACTGTATAACTCTCTGCAGCTGTATTTATTGTGATGTCACAGCGATACTGTTTAACTGCCTGCAGCTGAAAGCACTGTGATGTCACAGAGGTACTTTCTAAATAACTGCAGCTGAATGCATTGTTATGTCATAGAGTTACTGTCTAGGTGCCTGCAGCTGAATGCATTTTGATGTTACAGTGGTACTATCTAGCTGCCTGCAGCTGAATGTATTTTTAAGTCAAAGAGGTACTGTTTAGCTGCCTGAAGCTGAATGCATTGTGATGTCACAGTGGTACTATCTAGCTGTCTGCAGCTTAATGCATTGTGATGTCACAGTGGTACTATCTAGCTGCCTGCAGCAGAATGCATTGAGATGTCACAGAGGTACTGTCTAACTGTCTTCAGCTGAATGCATTGTAATGTCACAGAGGTAATATTTAGGTGCTACAGCTGAATGCATTATGAGGTCACAGAGGTACTGTCCATCTGCCTGCAGCTGAATGCATTGTTATGTCATAAAGTTACTGTCTAGGTGCCTGCAGCTGAATACATTGTGATGTTTCAGTGGTACGGTCTACCTGCCTGCAGCTGAATGTATTGTGATGTCACAGAGTTAAAGTCTGTGTAGCTGAATGCATTGTGATGTCACAGAGGTACTGTCTAGCAGCCTGCAGATGAATGCATTGTGATGTCACAGAGGTGCTGTCAAGCTGCCTGTGGCTGTATGAATTGTGATGTCACAGTGGTACAGTCTAGTTGCCTGCAGCTGAATGCATTGTGATGTCACAGATGTATTGTCTAGCTGCCTGCAGCTGAATGCATTGTGATGTCATAGTGGTACTGTCTAGCTGCCTGCAGCTGAATGCATTGTGATGTCACAGAGGTACTGTATATCTGTCTGCAGCTGAATGCATTGTGAAGTCACAGAGGTACTGTTTAGCTGCCTGCAGCTCAATGCATTGTTATGTCATATACTTACTTTCGAGGTGCCTGCAGTTGAATGCATTGTGAGGTCACATTTGTACTGTCTAGCTGCCTGCAGCTGAATGCATTGTGATGTCATAGAGTTACTGCCTAGGTGCATGCAGCTGAATGCATTTTGATGTCATAGAGGTACTGTCTAACTTACTGCAGCTGAATGCATTGTATTGTCACAGAGGTACTGTATAACTGTCTGCAGCTAAATGCTTTGTAATGTCAAAGAGTTACCGTCTAGGTGCCTTCAGCTGAATGCATTTTTATGTCACATAGGTACTGTCAAACTAAATGCAGCTGAATGCATTGTATTGTCAGAGATACTATTTTGCTGTCTGCAGCTGCATGTATTCTGATGTCACAACAATATTGTCTAGCTGCCTGCAGCTGAATATATTGTGATGTCACAGAGGTACTGTATAACTGTCTTCAGCTTAATTCATTGTGATGTCACAGAGGTACTGTTTAGCTGCCTGCAGCTGAATGCACTGTACTATCTAACTAACTGCAGCTGAATGCATTGACATTTCACAGAAATACTGTTTTGCTGCCTGTAGCTGAATGCACTGTGATGTCACAATGGTACTGTCCAGCTCCCTGCAGCAGAATGCATTGTTATGTCATAGAGTTACTGTCTAGGTGCCTGCAGCTGAATGCATTTTGATGTCACAGAGGTACTTTCTAACTGCAGCTGAATGCATTGTAATGTCACAGAGATACTGTTTTTCTGCCGGCAGCTGAATGCATTGTGATGTCACATTGGTACTTTTCAGCTGCGGCAGCTAAATGCATTGCTATGTCACATAGTTACTGTCTAGGTGCCTCCAGCTGAATGCATTTTGATGTTGCAGTGGTACTATCTAACTGCCTGCAGCTGAATGCATTGTGATGTCACAGAGGTACTGTTTAGCTGCATGCACATAAATGGATTGTTAAATCACAGAGGTACTGTTTTACTCTCTGCAGCTGAATACATTGTGATGTCACGGCGATACTGTCTGACTGCCTGCAGCTGAATGTATTGTGATGTCACAGAGGTACTGTATAACTGTCTGCAGCTGAATCCATTGTTATGTCACAGGGGTACTTTTTAGCTGCCTGCAGCTGAATGCACTGTGATGTCACAGAGGTACTTTCTAACTAAGGCCCTCATTCCGAGTTGTTCGCTCGCTAGCTGCTTTTTGCACACGCTAAGCCGCCGCCCTCTGGGAGTGTATCTTAGCATAGCAGAATTGCGAACGAAAGAGTAGCAGATTTGCGAATAGAAATTTCTTAGCAGTTTCTGAGTAGCTCCAGACTTACTCAGCCATTGCGATCAGTTCAGTCAGTTTCGTTCCTGGTTTGACGTCACAAACACACTCAGCGTTTGCCCAGACACTTCCCCGTTTCTTCAGACACTCCCGCGTTTTTCCCAGAAACGCCAGCGTTTTTTCACACACTCCCATAAAACGGCCAGTTTCCGCCCAGAAACACCCACTTCCTGTCAATCACACTCCGATCACCAGAACGATGACAAATCCTCGTTATGCCGTGAGTAAAATACCTAACTTTTGAGTAAAATAACTATGCGCATGCGCTCTGCGAACCTTGCGCATGCGCAGTAAGCGACTAATCGCAATATAGCGAAACTGCAACGAGCGAACAACTCGGAATGAGGGCCTAAATGCAGCTGAATGCATTGTGATGTCACAATGGTACTATCCAGCTACCGCAGCTGAATGCATTGTGATGTCACAGAGGTACTGTTTAACTGCCTGCATCTGAATGCACTGTGATGTTATAGATTTACTGTCTAGGTGCTTGCAGCTGAATGCATTTTGATGTTACAGTGGTACTATCTAGCTGCCTGCAGCTGAATGTATTGTTAAGTCAAAGAGGTACTGTTTAGCTGCCTGCAGCTGAATGCATTGTGATGTCACAGTGGTATTATCTAGCTTTCTGCAGCTAAATGCATTGTGATATCACAGTGGTACTATCTAGCTGCCTGCAGCTGAATGCACTGAGATGTCACAGAGGTACTGTCTAACTGTCTAACATTCAGCTGAATGCATTGTAATGTCACAGAGGTAATGTTTAGTTGCTACAGCTGAATGCATTGTGAGGTCACCTAGGTACTGTCCAGCTGCCTGCAGCTGAATGCATTATTTTGTTATGTCATAAAGTTACTGTCTAGGTGCCTGCGGCTGAATACATTGTGATGTCACAGAGGTAAAGACTGTGTGTAGCTGAATGCATTGTGATGTCACAGAGGTACTGTCTAGCTGTCTGCAGATGAATGCATTGTGATGTCACAGCTGTATTGTCTAGCTGCCTGCAGCTGAATGCACTGTGATATCACAGTGCTACTGTCTAACTGTCTGTAGCTGAATGCGCTGTGAGGTCACAGATGTACTGTTTAGTTGCCTACATCTGAATACATTGTGATATCACAGTGGTACTGTCTAGCTGCCTGCAGCTAAATACATTGTGATATCACAGTGGTACTGTCTAGCTGCCTGCAGCTGAATGCATTGTGATATCACAGTGGTACTGTCTAGCTGCCTGCAGCTGAATGCATTGTGATGTCACAGAGGTACTGTATGTATGTCTGCAGCTGCATGCACTGTGATGTCACAGAGGTTCTGTTTAGCTGCCTGCAGCTGAATACATTGTTATGTCATAAAGTTACTATCGAGGTGCCTGCAGTTGAATGCATTGTGATGTCACAGTGGTACTGGCTAGCTGCCTGCAGCTGAATGCATTGTGATATCACAGTGGTACTGTCTAGCTTCCTGCAGATGAATGCATTGTGATGTCACAGATGTACTGTTAAACTGACTGCAGATGAATGCAATGTGAGGTCCCAGATGTATTGTTTAGCTGCCTGTATCTGAATGCATTGTGATGTCACAATGGTACTGTCTAGTTGCCTGCAGCTAAATACATTGTGATATCACAGTGGTACTCAGTGGCGGAACAAGCAAGCGGTGGGCCCAGGTGCGACAAAATGCTTTGGGCCCCCCCTACCCCCCCATCCAAGTCCACCCCAGGGGCAGTGCGCGCCGTAGGCGCGCGCAAAAATACATAGTGGCGTGGCTTCGTGGGGAAGGGGTGTGGCCACAAAATAATACCAACACAGTAGTCTCCATTATTCAAATTACGCCGCACAGTAGCACCACTACACCAGGTAGAGACCCTTTTACACCTTACAGCGAACAGATTCCTCTTTTTACACATTACAGCAGACAGCGTGCCCTTTTTACACATAACGGCAGACCGCGTGCCCTTGTTACACATTGCGGCAGACAGCGTGCCCTTTTTACACATTACAGCAGACAGCGTGCCCTTGTTACACATAGCGGCAGACAGCGTGCCCTTTTTACACATTACGGCAGACAGCGTGCCCTTGTTACACATTACGGCAGACAGCGTGCCCTTGTTACACATTACGGCAGACAGCGTGCCCTTGTTACACATTACGGCAGACAGCGTCCCCATTTTTACACATTACGGCAGACAGCGTGCCCTTGTTACACATTACGGCAGACAGCGTCCCCATTTTTACACATTACGGCAGGCAGATTCCCCATTTTTACACATTGCGGCAGGCAGATTCCCCTTTTTACACATTGCGTCGGGCAGATTACCCCTTTTTACACATAGCGGCAGGCAGTCCCCCATTTTTACACATTGCGGCAGGCTGATTCCCCCTTTTTACACATTGCGGCAGGCAGTCCCCCCTTTTTACACATTGCGGCAGGTAGTCCCCCCTTTTTACACATTGCGGCAGGCAGTCCCCCCTTTTTACACATTGCTGCAGGCAGTCCCCCCTTTTTACACATTGCTGCAGGCAGTCCCCCCTTTTTACACATTGCGGCAGGTATGCCCCCCTTTTTACACATTGCGGCAGGTAGTCCCCCATTTTTACACAGTGCGGCAGGTAGTCCCCCATTTTTACACAGTGCGGCAGGTAGTCCCCCATTTTTACACATTGCGGCAGGCAGGCACAAGAAAGAAGGAAAGAAGGAAAGAAAGAAGGAAAGAAGGAAAGAAGGAAAGAAAGAAAGAAAGAAAGAAAGAAAGAAAGAAAGAAAGAAAGAAAGAAAGAAAGAAGAATTATACTTACCCTCTCCGCTGGCTCAGGCTCCTCGGTGCAGCGTCAGAGACGATTCCCGGGCTGGAGAGAAGGAGGAGGAGGGAGGCTGAGAAGGGAGCCGCAGCAGCGCTGTGTTACTGGTGGAGGCGCTGCTGCTGCTGCCCTCTGCTTCCCTATAGGCTGTTCTCGGAAGACAGCCTATAGGGAAGCAGAGGGGCAGCAGCAGCAGCGCCTCCACCAGTAACAAAGCGCTGCTGCGGCTCCCTTCTCAGCCTCCCTCCTCCTCCTTCCCACGTCTGTAGTACCGCTGCTCCTCTCCTCTCTTCGCCGCCGGCTGTGCGCTGCGGGCAGCGGTTGCCCGCAGCGCACAGCGGCATGTAATGAGTCAGTTTGACTCATTACATGCTTGGGCCCCTGGACAGAGGCGGGCCCCAGTGCAGTGCACTGCCTGCACTGCCGGTAGTTCCGCCTCTGGTGGTACTGTCTAGCTGCCTGTAGCTGAATGCATTGTGATATCATAGTGGTACTGTCTAGCTGCCTGCAGCTGAATGCATTGTGATGTCACAGAGGTACTGTATGTATGTCTGCAGCTGCATGCACTGTGATGTCACAGAGGTTCTGTTTAGCTGCCTGCAGCTGAATACATTGTTATGTCATAAAGTTACTGTCGAGGTGCCTGCAGTTGAATGCATTGTGATGTCACAGTGGTACTGTCTAGCTTCCTGCAGATTAATGCATTGTGATGTCACAGAGGTACTGTTTAACTGACTGCAGATGAATGCAATGTGAGGTCCCAGAGGTATTGTTTAGCTGCCTGTATCTAAATGCATTCTGATGTCCCAATGGTACTGTCTAGTTGCTCGCAGCTGAATACATTGTGATATCACAGTGGTACTGTCTAGCTTTCGGCAGCTGAATGCATTGTGATGTCACAGTGGTACTGTCTAGCTGCCTGCAGCTGAATGCATTGTGATGTCACAGAGGTACTGTATATCTGCCTGCAGCTGAATGCATTGTGATGTCACAGAGGTGCTGTCTAGCTGCCTGTGGCTGTATGAATTGTGATGTCACCGTGGTACAGTCTAGTTGCTTGCAGCTGAATGCGTTGTGATGTCACAGATGTATTGTCTAGCTGCCTGCAGCTGAATGCATTGTGATGTCACAGAGGTACTGTATAACTGTCTGCAGCTGAATCCATTGTTATGTCACAGAGGTGCATTTTAGCTGCCTGCAGCTAAATGCACTGTGATGTCACAGAGGTACTTTCTAATTAAATGCAGCTGAATGCATTGTGATGTCACAATGGTACTATCCAGCTGCCGCAGCTGAATGCACTGTGATGTCACAGAGGTACTGTTTAACTGCCTGCAGCTGAATGCATTTTGACGTTACGGTGGTACTATCTAGCTGCCTGCAGTTGAATGTATTGTTAAGTTAAAGAGGTACAGTTTAGCTGCCTGCAGCTGAATTCATTGTGATGTCACAGTGGTATTATCTAGCTCTCTGCAGCTAAATGCATTGTTATATCACAGTGGTACTATCTAGCTGCCTGCAGCTGAATGCATTGAAATGTCACAGAGGTACTGTCTAACTGTCTTCAGCTGAATGCATTGTAATGTCACAGAGGTAATGTTTAGTTGCTACAGCTGAATGCCTTGTGAGTAGAGATGAGCGGGTTCGGTTTCTCTGAATCCGAACCCGCCAGAACTTCATGTTTTTTTTCACGGGTCCGAGCGACTCGGATCTTCCCGCCTTGCTCGGTTAACCCGAGCGCGCCCGAACGTCATCATGACGCTGTCGGATTCTCGCGAGGCTCGGATTCTATCGCGAGACTCGGATTCTATATAAGGAGCCGCGCGTCGCCGCCATTTTCACACGTGCATTGAGATTGATAGGGAGAGGACGTGGCTGGCGTCCTCTCCGTTTAGACACTTGATTTACTAATTTTGGGGAGCATTAGGAGTACTCAGTAGTGTACAGTGCAGAGTTTTGCTGATAGTGACCAGTGACTGACCACCACTTTTATTTATAATCCGTTCTCTGCCTGAAAAAAGCGATACACAGCACACAGTGACTCAGTCACATACCATATCTGTGTGCACTGCTCAGGCCAGTGTGCTGCATCATCTATATATATTATATATCTGTCTGACTGCTCAGCTCACACAGCTTATAATTGTGGGGGAGACTGGGGAGCACTACTGCAGTGCCAGTTATAGGTTATAGCAGGAGCCAGGAGTACATAATATTATATTAAAATTAAACAGTGCACACTTTTGCTGCAGGAGTGCCACTGCCAGTGTGACTAGTGACCAGTGACCTGACCACCAGTATATAATATTAGTAGTATACTATCTCTTTATCAACCAGTCTATATTAGCAGCAGACACAGTACAGTGCGGTAGTTCACGGCTGTGGCTACCTCTGTGTCGGCACTCGGCAGCCCGTCCATAATTGTATATACCACCTAACCGTGGTTTTTCTTTCTTTCTTTATACATACATACTAGTTACGAGTATACTATCTCTTTATCAACCAGTCTATATATTAGCAGCAGACACAGTACAGTGCGGTAGTTCACGGCTGTGGCTACCTCTGTGTCGGCACTCGGCAGCCCGTCCATAATTGTATATACCACCTAACCGTGGTTTTTTTTTCTTTCTTTATACATACATACTAGTTACGAGTATACTATCTCTTTATCAACCAGTCTATATATTAGCAGCAGACACAGTACAGTGCGGTAGTTCACGGCTGTGGCTACCTCTGTGTCGGCACTCGGCAGCCCGTCCATAATTGTATATACCACCTAACCGTGGTTTTTTTTCCTTTCTTTATACATACATACTAGTTACGAGTATACTATCTCTTTATCAACCAGTCTATATATTAGCAGCAGACACAGTACAGTGCGGTAGTTCACGGCTGTGGCTACCTCTGTGTCGGCACTCGGCAGCCCGTCCATAATTGTATATACCACCTAACCGTGGTTTTTTTTTCTTTCTTTATACATACATACTAGTTACGAGTATACTATCTCTTTATCAACCAGTCTATATATTAGCAGCAGACACAGTACAGTGCGGTAGTTCACGGCTGTGGCTACCTCTGTGTCGGCACTCGGCAGCCCGTCCATAATTGTATATACCACCTAACCGTGGTTTTTTTTTCTTTCTTTATACATACATACTAGTTACGAGTATACTATCTCTTTATCAACCAGTCTATATATTAGCAGCAGACACAGTACAGTGCGGTAGTTCACGGCTGTGGCTACCTCTGTGTCGGCACTCGGCAGCCCGTCCATAATTGTATATACCACCTAACCGTGGTTTTTTTTTCTTTCTTTATACATACATACTAGTTACGAGTATACTATCTCTTTATCAACCAGTCTATATATTAGCAGCAGACACAGTACAGTGCGGTAGTTCACGGCTGTGGCTACCTCTGTGTCGGCACTCGGCAGCCCGTCCATAATTGTATATACCACCTAACCGTGGTTTTTTTTTCTTTCTTTATACATACATACTAGTTACGAGTATACTATCTCTTTATCAAACAGTCTATATATTAGCAGCAGACACAGTACAGTGCGGTAGTTCACGGCTGTGGCTACCTCTGTGTCGGCACTCGGCAGCCCGTCCATAATTGTATATACCACCTAACCGTGGTTTTTTTTTCTTTCTTTATACATACATACTAGTTACGAGTATACTATCTCTTTATCAACCAGTCTATATATTAGCAGCAGACACAGTACAGTGCGGTAGTTCACGGCTGTGGCTACCTCTGTGTCGGCACTCGGCAGCCCGTCCATAATTGTATATACCACCTAACCGTGGTTTTTTTTTCTTTCTTTATACATACATACTAGTTACGAGTATACTATCTCTTTATCAACCAGTCTATATATTAGCAGCAGACACAGTACAGTGCGGTAGTTCACGGCTGTGGCTACCTCTGTGTCGGCACTCGGCAGCCCGTCCATAATTGTATATACCACCTAACCGTGGTTTTTTTTTCTTTCTTTATACATACATACTAGTTACGAGTATACTATCTCTTTATCAACCAGTCTATATATTAGCAGCAGACACAGTACAGTGCGGTAGTTCACGGCTGTGGCTACCTCTGTGTCGGCACTCGGCAGCCCGTCCATAATTGTATACTAGTATCCAATCCATCCATCTCCATTGTTTACCTGAGGTGCCTTTTAGTTGTGCCTATTAAAATATGGAGAACAAAAATGTTGAGGTTCCAAAATTAGGGAAAGATCAAGATCCACTTCCACCTCGTGCTGAAGCTGCTGCCACTAGTCATGGCCGAGACGATGAAATGCCAGCAACGTCGTCTGCCAAGGCCGATGCCCAATGGCATAGTACAGAGCATGTCAAAACCAAAACACCAAATATCAGTAAAAAAAGGACTCCAAAACCTAAAATAAAATTGTCGGAGGAGAAGCGTAAACTTGCCAATATGCCATTTACCACACGGAGTGGCAAGGAACGGCTGAGGCCCTGGCCTATGTTCATGGCTAGTGGTTCAGCTTCACATGAGGATGGAAGCACTCAGCCTCTCGCTAGAAAACTGAAAAGACTCAAGCTGGCAAAAGCACCGCAAAGAACTGTGCGTTCTTTGAAATCCCAAATCCACAAGGAGAGTCCAATTGTGTCGGTTGCGATGCCTGACCTTCCCAACACTGGACGTGAAGAGCATGCGCCTTCCACCATTTGCACGCCCCCTGCAAGTGCTGGAAGGAGCACCCGCAGTCCAGTTCCTGATAGTCAGATTGAAGATGTCAGTGTTGAAGTACACCAGGATGAGGAGGATATGGGTGTTGCTGGCGCTGGGGAGGAAATTGACCAGGAGGATTCTGATGGTGAGGTGGTTTGTTTAAGTCAGGCACCCGGGGAGACACCTGTTGTCCGTGGGAGGAATATGGCCGTTGACATGCCAGGTGAAAATACCAAAAAAATCAGCTCTTCGGTGTGGAGGTATTTCACCAGAAATGCGGACAACAGGTGTCAAGCCGTGTGTTCCCTTTGTCAAGCTGTAATAAGTAGGGGTAAGGACGTTAACCACCTCGGAACATCCTCCCTTATACGTCACCTGCAGCGCATTCATAATAAGTCAGTGACAAGTTCAAAAACTTTGGGTGACAGCGGAAGCAGTCCACTGACCAGTAAATCCCTTCCTCTTGTAACCAAGCTCACGCAAACCACCCCACCAACTCCCTCAGTGTCAATTTCCTCCTTCCCCAGGAATGCCAATAGTCCTGCAGGCCATGTCACTGGCAATTCTGACGAGTCCTCTCCTGCCTGGGATTCCTCCGATGCATCCTTGCGTGTAAGGCCTACTGCTGCTGGCGCTGCTGTTGTTGCCGCTGGGAGTCGATGGTCATCCCAGAGGGGAAGTCGTAAGCCCACTTGTACTACTTCCAGTAAGCAATTGACTGTTCAACAGTCCTTTGCGAGGAAGATGAAATATCACAGCAGTCATCCTACTGCAAAGCGGATAACTGAGGCCTTGGCATCCTGGGTGGTGAGAAACGTGGTTCCGGTATCCATCATTACTGCAGAGCCAACTAGAGACTTGTTGGAGGTACTGTGTCCCCGGTACCAAATACCATCTAGGTTCCATTTCTCTAGGCAGGCGATACCGAAAATGTACACAGACCTCAGAAAAAGAGTCACCAGTGTCCTAAAAAATGCAGCTGTACCCAATGTCCACTTAACCACGGACATGTGGACAAGTGGAGCAGGGCAGGGTCAGGACTATATGACTGTGACAGCCCACTGGGTAGATGTATGGACTCCCGCCGCAAGAACAGCAGCGGCGGCACCAGTAGCAGCATCTCGCAAACGCCAACTCTTTCCTAGGCAGGCTACGCTTTGTATCACCGCTTTCCAGAATACGCACACAGCTGAAAACCTCTTACGGCAACTGAGGAAGATCATCGCGGAATGGCTTACCCCAATTGGACTCTCCTGTGGATTTGTGGCATCGGACAACGCCAGCAATATTGTGTGTGCATTAAATCTGGGCCAATTCCAGCACGTCCCATGTTTTGCACATACCTTGAATTTGGTGGTGCAGAATTTTTTAAAAAACGACAGGGGCGTGCAAGAGATGCTGTCGGTGGCCAGAAGAATTGCGGGACACTTTCGGCGTACAGGCACCACGTACAGAAAACTGGAGCACCACCAAAAACTACTGAACCTGCCCTGCCATCATCTGAAGCAAGAAGTGGTAACGAGGTGGAATTCAACCCTCTATATGCTTCAGAGGTTGGAGGAGCAGCAAAAGGCCATTCAAGCCTATACAATTGAGCACGATATAGTAGGTGGAATGCACCTGTCTCAAGTGCAGTGGAGAATGATTTCAACGTTGTGCAAGGTTCTGATGCCCTTTGAACTTGCCACACGTGAAGTCAGTTCAGACACTGCCAGCCTGAGTCAGGTCATTCCCCTCATCAGGCTTTTGCAGAAGAAGCTGGAGGCATTGAAGGAGGAGCTAACACGGAGCGATTCCGCTAGGCATGTGGGACTTGTGGATGCAGCCCTTAATTCGCTTAACAAGGATTCACGGGTGGTCAATCTGTTGAAATCAGAGCACTACATTTTGGCCACCGTGCTCGATCCTAGATTTAAAGCCTACCTTGGATCTCTCTTTCCGGCAGACACAGGTCTGCTGGGGTTGAAAGACCTGCTGGTGACAAAATTGTCAAGTCAAGCGGAACGCGACCTGTCAACATCTCCTCCTTCACATTCTCCCGCAACTGGGGGTGCGAGGAAAAGGCTCAGAATTCCGAGCCCACCCGCTGGCGGTGATGCAGGGCAGTCTGGAGCGACTGCTGATGCTGACATCTGGTCCGGACTGAAGGACCTGACAACGATTACGGACATGTCGTCTACTGTCACTGCATATGATTCTCTCAACATTGATAGAATGGTGGAGGATTATATGAGTGACCGCATCCAAGTAGGCACGTCACACAGTCCGTACTTATACTGGCAGGAAAAAGAGGCAATTTGGAGGCCCTTGCACAAACTGGCTTTATTCTACCTAAGTTGCCCTCCCACAAGTGTGTACTCCGAAAGAGTGTTTAGTGCCGCCGCTCACCTTGTCAGCAATCGGCGTACGAGGTTACATCCAGAAAATGTGGAGAAGATGATGTTCATTAAAATGAATTATAATCAATTCCTCCGCGGAGACATTGACCAGCAGCAATTGCCTCCACAAAGTACACAGGGAGCTGAGATGGTGGATTCCAGTGGGGACGAATTGATAATCTGTGAGGAGGGGAATGTACACGGTGATATATCGGAGGGTGAAGATGAGGTGGACATCTTGCCTCTGTAGAGCCAGTTTGTGCAAGGAGAGATTAATTGCTTCTTTTTTGGGGGGGGTCCAAACCAACCCGTCATATCAGTCACAGTCGTGTGGCAGACCCTGTCACTGAAATGATGGGTTG
The DNA here is from genome assembly GCF_028390025.1 of Pseudophryne corroboree. Taxonomy (NCBI): domain Eukaryota; kingdom Metazoa; phylum Chordata; class Amphibia; order Anura; family Myobatrachidae; genus Pseudophryne; species Pseudophryne corroboree. Next base: position 718,563,894 of record NC_086447.1, read on the forward strand.
GTTAAAGTGTGCATGTCCTGTTTTGTTTATACAACATAAGGGTGGGTGGGAGGGCCCAAGGACAATTCCATCTTGCACCTCTTTTTTCTTTTCTTTTTCTTTGCATCATGTGCTGATTGGGGAGGGTTTTTTGGAAGGGCCATCCTGCGTGACACTGCAGTGCCACTCCTAGATGGGCCCGGTGTTTGTGTCGGCCACTAGGGTCGCTAATCTTACTCACACAGTCAGCTACCTCATTGCGCCTCTTTTTTTCTTTGCGTCATGTGCTGTTTGGGGAGGGTTTTTTGGAAGGGACATCCTGCGTGACACTGCAGTGCCACTCCTAGATGGGCCCGGTGTTTGTGTCGGCCACTAGGGTCGCTAATCTTACTCACACAGCTACCTCATTGCGCCTCTTTTTTTCTTTGCGTCATGTGCTGTTTGGGGAGGGTTTTTTGGAAGGGACATCCTGCGTGACACTGCAGTGCCACTCCTAGATGGGCCCGGTGTTTGTGTCGGCCACTAGGGTCGCTAATCTTACTCACACAGCTACCTCATTGCGCCTCTTTTTTTCTTTGCGTCATGTGCTGTTTGGGGAGGGTTTTTTGGAAGGGACATCCTGCGTGACACTGCAGTGCCACTCCTAGATGGGCCCGGTGTTTGTGTCGGCCACTAGGGTCGCTAATCTTACTCACACAGTCAGCTACCTCATTGCGCCTCTTTTTTTCTTTGCGTCATGTGCTGTTTGGGGAGGGTTTTTTGGAAGGGCCATCCTGCGTGACACTGCAGTGCCACTCCTAGATGGGCCCGGTGTTTGTGTCGGCCACTAGGGTCGCTAATCTTACTCACACAGCTACCTCATTGCGCCTCTTTTTTTCTTTGCGTCATGTGCTGTTTGGGGAGGGTTTTTTGGAAGGGACATCCTGCGTGACACTGCAGTGCCACTCCTAGATGGGCCCGGTGTTTGTGTCGGCCACTAGGGTCGCTAATCTTACTCACACAGTCAGCTACCTCATTGCGCCTCTTTTTTTCTTTGCGTCATGTGCTGTTTGGGGAGGGTTTTTTGGAAGGGCCATCCTGCGTGACACTGCAGTGCCACTCCTAGATGGGCCCGGTGTTTGTGTCGGCCACTAGGGTCGCTAATCTTACTCACACAGCTACCTCATTGCGCCTCTTTTTTTCTTTGCGTCATGTGCTGTTTGGGGAGGGTTTTTTGGAAGGGCCATCCTGCGTGACACTGCAGTGCCACTCCTAGATGGGCCCGGTGTTTGGGTCGGCCACTAGGGTCGCTAATCTTACTCACACAGCTACCTCATTGCGCCTCTTTTTTCTTTGCGTCATGTGCTGTTTGGGGAGGGTTTTTTGGAAGGGACATCCTGCGTGACACTGCAGTGCCACTCCTAGATGGGCCCGGTGTTTGTGTCGGCCACTAGGGTCGCTTATCTTACTCACACAGCGACCTCGGTGCAAATTTTAGGACTAAAAATAATATTGTGAGGTGTGAGGTATTCAGAATAGACTGAAAATGAGTGTAAATTATGGTTTTTGAGGTTAATAATACTTTGGGATCAAAATGACCCCCAAATTCTATGATTTAAGCTGTTTTTTAGTGTTTTTGGAAAAAAACACCCGAATCCAAAACACACCCGAATCCGACAAAAAAAATTCGATGAGGTTTTGCCAAAACGCGGTCGAACCCAAAACACGGCCGCGGAACCGAACCCAAAACCAAAACACAAAACCCGAAAAATTTCAGGCGCTCATCTCTACTTGTGAGGTCACAGAGGTACTGTCCAGCTGCCTGCAGCTGAATGCATTGTTATGTCATAAAGTTACTGTCTAGGTGCGTGCGGCTGAATACATTGTGATGTTTCAGAGATAAAGTCTGTGTGTAGCTGAATGCATTGTGATGTCACAGACGTACTGTCTAGCTGTCTGCAGATGAATGCATTGTGAAGTCACAGTGGTACTGGCTAGCTGCCTGCAGCTAAATGCATTGTGATGTCACAGCTGTATTGTCTTGCTGCCTGCAGCTGAATGCATTGTGATATCACAGTGCTACTGTCTAACTGTCTGTAGCTGAATGCACTGTGATGTCACAGAGGTACAGTCTAGTTGCCTGCAGATGAATGCATTGTGAGGTCACAGATGTACTGTTTAGTTGCCTACATCTGAATGCATTGTGATGTCACAATGGTACTGTCTAGTTGCCTGCAGCTAAATACATTGTGATATCACAGTGGTACTGTCTAGCTGCCTGCAGCTGAATGCATTGTGATATCACAGTGGTACTGTCTAGCTGCCTGCAGCTGAATGCATTGTGATGTCACAGAGGTACTGTATGTATGTCTTCAGCTGAATGCATTGTGATGTCACAGAGGTTCTGTTTAGCTGCCTGCAGCTGAATGTATTGTTATTAGAGATGTGCACCGGAAATTTTTCGGGTTTTGTGTTTTGGTTTTGGGTTCGGTTCCGTGGCCGTGTTTTGGGTTCGACCGCGTTTTGGCAAAACCTCACCGAATTTTTTTTGTCGGATTCGGGTGTTTTTTTCAAAAAACCCTAAAAAACAGCTTAAATCATAGAATTTGGGGGTCATTTTGATCCCAAAGTATTATTAACCTCAATAACCATAATTTCCACTCATTTTCAGTCTATTCTGAACACCTCACACCTCACAATATTATTTTTAGTCCTAAAATTTGCACCGAGGTCGCTGGATGACTAAGCTCAGCGACCCAAGTGGCCGACACAAACACCTGGCCCATCTAGGAGTGGCACTGCAGTGTCACGCAGGATGGCCCTTCCAAAAAACACTCCCCAAACAGCACATGACGCAAAGAAAAAAAGAGGCGCAATGAGGTAGCTGTGTGAGTAAGCTAAGCGACCCTAGTGGCCGACACAAACACCTGGCCCATCTAGGAGTGGCACTGCAGTGTCACGCAGGATGGCCCTTCCAAAAAACACTCCCCAAACAGCACATGACGCAAAGAAAAAAAGAGGCGCAATGAGGTAGCTGTGTGACTAAGCTCAGCGACCCAAGTGGCCGACACAAACACCTGGCCCATCTAGGAGTGGCACTGCAGTGTCACGCAGGATGGCCCTTCCAAAAAACACTCCCCAAACAGCACATGACGCAAAGAAAAATGAAAGAAAAAAGAGGTGCAAGATGGAATTGTCCTTGGGCCCTCCCACCCACCCTTATGTTGTATAAACAGGACATGCACACTTTAACCAACCCATCATTTCAGTGACAGGGTCTGCCACACGACTGTGACTGAAATGACGGGTTGGTTTGGACCCCCACCAAAAAAGAAGCAATTAATCTCTCCTTGCACAAACTGGCTCTACAGAGGCAAGATGTCCACCTCATCATCATCCTCCGATTCATCACCGTGTACATCCCCCTCCTCACAGATTATCAATTCGTCCCCACTGGAATCCACCATCACAGCTCCCTGTGTACTTTGTGGAGGCAATTGCTGCTGGTGAATGTCTCCATGGAGGAATTGATTATAATTCATTTTAATGAACATCATCTTCTCCACATTTTCTGGAAGTAACCTCGTACGCCGATTGCTGACAAGGTGAGCGGCGGCACTAAACACTCTTTCGGAGTACACACTTGTGGGAGGGCAACTTAGGTAGAATAAAGCCAGTTTGTGCAAGGGCCTCCAAATTGCCTCTTTTTCCTGCCAGTATACGTACGGACTGTCTGACGTGCCTACTTGGATGCGGTCACTCATATAATCCTCCACCATTCTTTCAATGGGGAGAGAATCATATGCAGTGACAGTAGACGACATGTCCGTAATCGTTGGCAGGTCCTTCAGTCCGGACCAGATGTCAGCATCAACAGTCGCTCCAGACTGCCCTGCATCACCGCCAGCTGGTGGGCTCGGAATTCTGAGCCTTTTTCCTCGCACCCCCAGTTGCGGGAGAATGTGAAGGAGGAGATGTTGACAGGTCGCGTTCCGCTTGACTTGACAATTTTCTCACCAGCAGTTCTTTGAACCCCTGCAGACTTGTGTCTGCCGGAAAGAGAGATCCAAGGTAGGTTTTAAATCTAGGATCGAGCACGGTGGCCAAAATGTAGTGCTCTGATTTCAACAGATTGACCACCCGTGAATCCTTGTTAAGCGAATTAAGGGCTCCATCCACAAGTCCCACATGCCTAGCGGAATCGCTCTGTGTTAGCTCCTCCTTCAATGTCTCCAGCTTCTTCTGCAAAAGCCTGATGAGGGGAATGACCTGACTCAGGCTGGCAGTGTCTGAACTGACTTCACGTGTGGCAAGTTCAAAAGGTTGCAGAACCTTGCACAACGTTGAAATCATTCTCCACTGCGCTTGAGACAGGTGCATTCCACCTCCTATATCGTGCTCAGTTGTATAGGCTTGAATGGCCTTTTGCTGCTCCTCCAACCTCTGAAGCATATAGAGGGTTGAATTCCACCTTGTTACCACTTCTTGCTTCAGATGATGGCAGGGCAGGTTCAGGTGTTTTTGGTGTTGCTCCAGTCTTCTGTACGTGGTGCCTGTACGCCGAAAGTGTCCCGCAATTCTTCTGGCCACCGACAGCATCTCTTGCACGCCCCTCTCGTTTTTTAAATAATTCTGCACCACCAAATTCAAGGTATGTGCAAAACATGGGACGTGCTGGAATTTGCCCATATTTAATGCACACGCAATACTGCTGGCGTTGTCCGATGCCACAAATCCACAGGAGAGTCCAATTGGGGTAAGCCATTCTGCGATGATCTTCCTCAGTTGCCGTAAGAGGTTTTTAGCTGTGTGCGTATTCTGGAAAGCGGTGATACAAAGCGTAGCCTGCCTAGGAAAGAGTTGGCGTTTGCGAGATGCTGCTACTGGTGCCGCCGCTGCTGTTCTTGCGGCGGGAGTCAATACATCTACCCAGTGGGCTGTCACAGTCATATAGTCCTGAGTCTGCCCTGCTCCACTTGTCCACATGTCCGTGGTTAAGTGGACATTGGGTACAACTGCATTTTGTAGGACACTGGTGAGTCTTTTTCTGAGGTCTGTGTACATTTTCGGTATCGCCTGCCTAGAGAAATGGAACCTAGATGGTATTTGGTACCGGGGACACAGTACCTCAATCAAGTCTATAGTTGGGTCTGCAGTAATGATGGATACCGGAACCACGTTTCTCACCGCCCAGGATGCCAAGGCCTCAGTTATCCGCTTTGCAGCAGGATGACTGCTGTGATATTTCATCTTCCTCGCAAAGGACTGTTGGACAGTCAATTGCTTGGTGGAAGTAGTAAAAGTCGTCTTACGACTTCCCCTCTGGGATGACCATCGACTCCCAGCAGCAACAACAGCAGCGCCAGCAGCAGTAGGCGTTACACGCAAGGATGCATCGGAGGAATCCCAGGCAGGAGAGGACTCGTCAGAATTGCCAGTGACATGGCCTGCAGGACTATTGGCATTCCTGGGGAAGGAGGAAATTGACACTGAGGGAGTTGGTGGGGTGGTTTGCGTGAGCTTGGTTACAAGAGGAAGGGATTTACTGGTCAGTGGACTGCTTCCGCTGTCGCCCAAAGTTTTTGAACTTGTCACTGACTTATGATGAATGCGCTGCAGGTGACGTATAAGGGAGGATGTTCCGAGGTGGTTAACGTCCTTACCCCTACTTATTACAGCTTGACAAAGGCAACACACGGCTTGACAAATGTTGTCCGCATTTCTGTTGAAATACTTCCACACCGAAGAGCTGATTTTTTTTGGTATTTTCACCAGGCATGTCAATGGCCATATTCCTCCCACGGACAACAGGTGTCTCCCCGGGTGCCTGACTTAAACAAACCACCTCACCATCAGACTCCTCCTTGTCAATTTCCTCCCCAGCGCCAGCAACACCCATATCCTCCTCATCCTGGTGTACTTCAACACTGACATCTTCAATCTGACTATCAGGAACTGGACTGCGGGTGCTCCTTCCAGCACTTGCAGGGGGCGTGCAAATGGTGGAAGGCGCATGCTCTTCACGTCCAGTGTTGGGAAGATCAGGCATCGCAACCGACACAATTGGACTCTCCTTGTGGATTTGTGATTTCGAAGAACGCACAGTTCTTTGCTGTGCTTTTGCCAGCTTAAGTCTTTTCATTTTTCTAGCGAGAGGCTGAGTGCTTCCATCCTCATGTGAAGCTGAACCACTAGCCATGAACATAGGCCAGGGCCTCAGCCGTTCCTTGCCACTCCGTGTGGTAAATGGCATATTGGCAAGTTTACGCTTCTCCTCCGACAATTTTATTTTAGATTTTTGAGTCCTTTTTTTACTGATATTTTGTGTTTTGGATTTTACATGCTCTGTACTATGACATTGGGCATCGGCCTTGGCAGACGACGTTGATGGAATTTCATCGTCTCGGCCATGACTAGTGGCAGCAGCTTCAGCATGAAGTGGGAGTGGATCTTGATCTTTCCCTATTTTTGGAACCTCAACATTTTTGTTCTCCATATTTTAATAGGCACAACTAAAAGGCACCTCAGGTAAACAATGGAGATGGATGGATACTAGTATACTTATGGATGACGAGTGACTGACGACACAGAGGTAGCTACAGCCGTGGACTACCGTACTGCGTCTGCTAGTATAGAGATGATAATTATATAAAAAATATATATATATCACTACTGCAGGTATATATAATATAATGACGGACCTGCTGGACACTGTCAGCAGACTCCTAAACTACTAGTATGAAGAAGATAGAAAAAAAAACCCCACCACAGGTAGGTATACAATTATGGACGAGCACTGACGACACAGAGGTAGCTACAGCCATCGACTACCATACTGCGTCTGCTAGTATAGAGATGATAATGATATTAAAAAAATATATATATCACTACTGCAGGTATATATATATAATATAATGACGGACCTGCTGGACACTGTCAGCAGACTCCTAAACTACTAGTATGAAGAAGATAGAAAAAAAAAACCCACCACAGGTAGGTATACAATTATGGACGAGCACTGACGACACAGAGGTAGCTACAGCCGTCGACTACCATACTGCGTCTGCTAGTATAGAGATGATAATGATATTAAAAAAATATATATATCACTACTGCAGGTATATATATATAATATAATGACGGACCTGCTGGACACTGTCAGCAGACTCCTAAACTACTAGTATGAAGAAGATAGAAAAAAAAACCCCACCACAGGTAGGTATACAATTATGGACGAGCACTGACGACACAGAGGTAGCCACAGCTGTGGACTACCGTACTGCGTCTGCTAATATAGAGATGATAAAGATGATAGAGATGAACAAAAAAAATATAACACTACTGCAGGTAAATATTTATATAATATAATGAATGACGGACCTGCTGGACACTGTCAGCAGAATGCGTTTATAGAATAAAAAAAAAAAAACACCACAGGAGTGTTTAACTTTTTCAGGCAGACAATATACTGGTGGTCACTGGTCAGTCACACTGGCAGCAAAAGTGTGCACTGTACTCCTGCTATAACTGCACCCCAGTCTCCCCCACAATTCAGCTGTGTGAGCAGTGAGCACTCAGCACAGTCAGATATACATAGATATATCATGCAGCACACTGAGGCTGAGCACAGATATGGTATGGAGCGTTTTTTTCAGGCAGAGAACGGATTAAAAAAAACTAGCAAAACTCTGCACTGACTGTACTCCTCCTAACAGCTCTCCCCAATTCTCCCCACAATAAGCTAAGCAGCAATCAGATCAACTAACTACTAACAGTAACTATAAACGGAGAGGACGCCAGCCACGTCCTCTCCCTATCAATCTCAATGCACGTGTGAAAATGGCAGCGACGCGCGGCTCCTTATATAGAATCCGAGTCTCGCGATAGAATACGAGCCTCGCGAGAATCCGACAGCGGGATGATGACGTTCGGGCGCGCTCGGGTTAGCCGAGCAAGGCGGGAAGATCCGAGTCTGCCTCGGACCCGTGTAAAAAGGCTGAAGTTCGGGGGGGTTCGGATTCCGAGGAACCGAACCCGCTCATCTCTAATTGTTATGTCATAAAGTTACTGTAGTGGTGCCTGCAGTTGAATGCATTGTGATGTCACAGTGGTACTGTTTAGGTGCCTGCAGCTGAATGCATTGTGATGTCACAGAGGTAAAGTCTAACTGTCTGCAGCTGAATTCATTGTGATGTCACAGAGGTACTGTCTAGCCTTCTGCAGATGAATGCATTGGGATGTCACAGAGGTACTGCTTAACTGACTGCAGATGAATGCAATGTGAGGTCCCAGATGTACTGTTTAGCTGCCTGTATCTGAATGCATTGTGATGTCACAATGGTACTGTCTAGTTACCCGCAGCTGAATACATTGTGATGTTACAGTGGTACTGTCTAGCTGCCTGCAGCTGAATGCATTGTGATGTCACAGAGGTACTGTATAACTGTCTGCAGCTGAATTCATTGTGATGTCACAGAGGTACTTTCTAACTAACTGCAGCTGAATGCATTGTAATGTCACAGAAATATTGTTTTGCTGCCTGCAGCTGAACGCACTGTGATGCCACAATGGTACTGTCCAGCTGCCTGCAGCAGAATGCATTGTTATGTCATAGAGTTACTATCTAGGTGCCTGCAGCTGAATGCATTTTGATGTCACAGAGGTACTATTTTTCTGCCAGCAGCTGAATGCATTGTGATGTCACAGTAGTACTGTCGAGCTGACTGCAGCTAAATGCATTGCTATGTCATAGAGTTAGTGTCTAGGTGCCTCCAGCTGAATGCATTTTGATGTCACAGTGGTACTATCTAACTGCCTGCAACTGAATGCATTGTGATGTCACAGAAGTACTGTCTTACTAACTGCAGCTGAATGCGTTGTGATGTCACAGAGGTACTGTTTAGCTGCCTGCAGATAAATGGATTGTTAAATCACAGAGTTACTGTTTTACTCCCTTCAGCTGAATATATTGTGATTTCACAGCGATACTGTCTAGCTGCCTGCAGCTGAATGCATTGTGATGTCACAGAGGTACTGTATAACTGTCTGCAGCTGAATCCATTTTGATGTCACAGAGGTACTATTTAGCTGCCTGCAGCAGAATGCACCATGATATCACAGAGGTACTTTCTAACTAAATGCAGCTGAATGCATTGTGATGTCACAATGGTACTATCCAGCTGCTGCAGCAGCTGAATGCATTGTGATGTCACAGAGATACTGTATAACTCTCTGCAGCTGTATTTATTGTGATGTCACAGTGATACTGTTTAACTGCCTGCAGCTGAATGCACTGTGATGTCACAGAGGTACGTTCTGAATAACTACAGCTGAATACATTGTTATGTCATAGAGTTACTGTCTAGGTGCCTGCAGCTGTATGCATTTTGATGTTACAGTGGTACTATCTAGCTGCCTGCAGCTGAATGTATTTTTAAGTCAAATAGGTACTGTTTAGCTGCCTGAAGCTGAATGCATTGTGATGTCACAGTGGTACTATCTAGCTGTCTGCAGCTAAATGCATTGTGATGTCACAGTGGTACTATCTAGCTGCCTGCAGCAGTATGCATTGAGATGTCACAGAGGTACTGTCTAACTGTCTTCAGCTGAATGCATTGTAATGTCACAGAGGTAATATTTAGGTGCTACAGCTGAATGCATTGTGAGGTCACAGAGGTACTGTCCATCTGCCTGCAGCTGAATGCATTGTTATGTCATAAAGTTACTGTCTAGGTGCCTGCAGCTGAATACATTGTGATGTTTCAGTGGTACGGTCTACCTGCCTGCAGCTGAATGTATTGTGATGTCACAGAGGTAAAGTCTGTGTAGCTGAATGCATTGTGATGTCACAGAGGTACTGTCTAGCAGCCTGCAGATGAATGTATAGTGTGATAGCGTATGTTAACCTATTCAGGTCTGATTATGAACTCTCTTCAGTCATCAGTCAGAATGCTGTTCCCCTTAGCAACCGGTTGGAGATCAGTGAATGAATAGATGACACAGGATCATTGTGTAACCTAAGCAGTTCATAGTTGATCTGTCTTAGGGGCCATCATGGCTTTATTTTATAGCAAAAGAACAAAGGATTCATGTGTGCCAATACATTTAGCCAATCAAAATACACCATGTATGTCTGGAAGACTGAAACACGTCATTTGTCAAATAAGATTACAATTTGCAATTAAAATATATTTATTGCTTTGCGATTATCAGCTTTCCCGGAACATCCTTTCTGGAGGTCAGGACAGGTCAAAATCCTCCCCTGTGTTCAGAACTTTTGGCGATATGCTTGACTGGCCTTGGAATACATCTGGTGTTATAACAATGGACAATTCATGCTTTGAAATACAATGTTGCTTATAATATATCTGTGAAGCTTCTAAGGAAACACGAACCTAAAGAAGTGAGGAGCAGTAAATATCTTAGTTAATGTGAAAAAGCTTGAATCAATATATATTTGCCATTTAAAGGAAGCTCATACACCATCATTTCCCCTCTTTTTGATTCCACTTTTTCTCCCTATTCTACCTACACTATCTAGGCCTGAACTATTTTCTTTCAGTAAACCAGTCCCCTGGACTTATAGTCCAAACCTTGGGGATTACCCCTAACAACAATCAAAGGATAAGCAACTTCATTCTTCTGGCTGGAGAGTCACTGTCAACTTCTTCAAGTGGGATGCATGTAATCAAGTATCACGACCTTTCACCTTAATTTAAGGTAGACATGGTTAGCAGCACTTGATATGGACCATCATATCTTGGTTCAAAGGTCTTTCTCACATGTCTCTTTAAATAGACCCAATCTCCTGGATTTAGCTTATGCATAGCTGATCCTTCTGGGTCTGGAATGGAAGAAAACACTCGGCAATGGAGGTTAGTCAATGTTTTACAGACCTCCTGTACATAACCTGTAAAAATCATCATGATTATGTTGTAATTGTTGTGGATAATAACAACCTGTTCTTAGAGCTGACCCAAACAATATTTCATATGGAGTCAGTTTACTAGGTTTCATGGGTGTGGTCCTAATATTAAACAAGACTATAGGTAGGCATTCTGGACAAGTTCTTTTGGTTTCTGTCATTTTCTGTAGTTTTAGCTTAAGGTCAAAGTTCAGATGTCCCCCCTCCCACTCGCCTGGGGCTGGAAAAGCACATGGAAGGCCTGCTGTACCCCCAAATCTTTCATTATATGCTGCATGACTTCTCCTGTGAAATGTGTACCTCTATCTGATTCTATAACCTCAGGTATCCCAAATCTACATACTACTTCTGCTATCAGTTTCTTTGCAGTGGTTTTTGCTGTGGCTTTGCTTACTGGCCAGGCTTTGGCCCAGTGACTAAACATGTCCGTTGCTACTAGTACATATTCATATGGACTGCTTCGTGGCCACTGTATATAGTCAATTTGTAGTCTTTCAAATGGGTAAGAGGCTTTGGGTATAGTTCCTAGAGGTGTCTTGGTTCTTTGTCCTGGATTGCTGATTCCACAGATCCAGCATCCTGCTACAAAGTTTGTTGCAGCTTTATTGAAGCCTGGAGCTATCCAATGCTCTTGTACTCTATTCACCGTGGCTTCCTTTGAATGGTGTCTTGTCCATGAGCTACTTGTAACATAGGTGGAAATAGAGCTGCTGGTAGACAGTACTTCAATTCTCTTGACTTCCAAAGTCCATGTTCATCTTTTTCTGCCCCCAATCGTCTCCATTTCTCCTTGTGATGCTTGTTGTTGAATTTTGATCAGCTCCTGTTCACTAGGCATTTGCTTCACATCTTGAGCTACGAAGACTTGCTCGGGTTCTTTTGATTGTAAGGCAATTCTCTTGGCTTCTGCATCTGCAAATGCATTTCCTTTAGCTTCCATGGTTTGGCTCTTAGTATGTGCTTGTACCTTGATTATTCCAATTCTTTTAGGTAGTTCCAATGCTCTGAAGAGTTCCATAATCAAACTGGCATGTTTGATGGGTTTTCCGTTTGCACTTTTGAAGTCCCTACTTTTCCATATAACAGCGTAATCCTGGGACTAGATGTTAGCTGTCATGTTTTCAGCATGTATGCAGGCTTTGGTCATTGCTATGAGTTCTGCTTCTTGTGCTGACATACTTGGTAGCAATGCTCCAGAGTCTATGACTTCAGTTTCAGTTGTTACTGCATATCCTGTCTTTGGGGATCCATTATCATGATATCTTGATCCATCGACGAACAGGTTCATGTCTGGATTGTCCAGTGGTGTATCTTGGACATTAGGAAGAGGTAAAGTCTCTAATTCCATGAAGGCTAGGCAATCACTTCATATTTGGTAAGTCTGGCTGCAGAAAGATGCTTGCTATTTTCTTGACTTAATATTTCTGTTACAGCGTGAGGTACTTGTATACACAGTGTAATCAGGCAATCCCAATGCTGGGGCTGTTATTATGGTTTGCTTTAGTTGTCTTACTGCTTCTTCAATGGTGTCCCTGTTTTCTGCTGACGCCTCCTTTTTAATGTTCTTGGGGTTTTTGCTTGAGTTATTGCCTTTGTTCTTTTATCAGTAAGATGCCTTGTTCCTTGAGATATGCAGTGTCCTAAGAAGACAACTTTTTTCTGTACTAGCTGAAGCTTGTCTTTTGACGCTCTGCAATCTTCTTCTGCCAAAAAGATGAGTAGTGATACTGTTTCCTTTTTGCACCTCTCCTCTGTCTGTGCAGCAATAAGCAGATCATCGACATATTGAACTAACTGGGTGTCTGTAAAGTGTGGTCTCCATTTCTGCAGGATTAATGCCATTGCCTCTGAGAAATCTGATGGACTAGTGGCTCCCCCTTGGGGTAATTGTGTCCAACCATATTGTTTACCTTCGTGAGTGAATATTAGAAACTTCTGGCTTTCCCATTCATCAGTAGATAATCTGATTTTCCCTCCTTTTGAATCTTGAGATTCAACACCTTTATTGATTAATGTTGGAAAAGGGTTGCTGCGTTGAGGGTAATACATCTTCTGATGGTTACTTGTCGCATTTTGGCAATGCTACTTCATACATGGTCAGCCTTGCCACTGACAGGTGTTTGGTTCTTGCTTGTTGAAGCTTCTCTGTACCTGCATGTGGACCCTGGATGATAAGTTCATGATTCAGCACTATGCCTGTGCTCTTGTCCTCTTCTAGGACTTCTGATTCATCACTGTGTCTGTGCTCTTATACTCTTCTAGGGCTGTTGCTGCTATCACTGCTCTGATGCCGGTAGGTGCTCTGTGATTACCGCTGTCAAGTTTGTTTAAGTTGTAGGCCACTGGTCTTCACCTCAGTCCATGATTTTGCATAAGGACTTCTATGTATGGCCTCCTTCTTTAATAGTCAGGTAGTTCTAGGGCTTGAGATGAGGCAACTGCTGTTTCCAACTGTTCAATAGCCTAATTCATCTGTTGCTGTATGTAGGATGCGGACCCTCCTCCCTTTCAGTGTTGTCATACAATGCTTGCATGTAGACTGGTGCTAGAGGTATCCGTGTTCTGTAGTGTCCTACTAGGCCCAGGAATGATCATCTGACTTGCTTGACACTAGTTGGCATCTTAGCTTGCAGTCTGAATCTTTTCCTTTTCACTTTTGTTAGATGTCTGGTACCTTGAGTGTCCTAGGAAGATTAACTCTTGCTTGACTAGCTGCAATTTCTCCTTCTGAGGCTCTGCAGTCTTGGTCTTCCAGAAACTTCACTAAGGACACTGCCCCTTCTTGGTACTTCTTTTAGTGGTGGTAGCAATCAGCAGTTCAGTCACATCCTGTATTTAGCTGTGTGTTTTGTGGATAAATCACTTGGTGATATAGCCCCTCCACAAAGCTATCCTGGTCCAGTAGTATTGCTTCCTTTCTTCTACAATGTCACGATCCGGGTATCTGGACGCCATTTCTTACCCATCAGATGCCTCCTAAGGCTGGCTCAGCGCTCCAGGACCGGATCCCATCTGTTATCCTGATGTGTACATTCCTGTATCCTCTCCTGTCACTCTGGGACGCTGTCACAGTAAACGCCATATTACACCTGGCATGGCGTCTCCCGCGGCCTCCGCCGCCGTCCCTGAACTTCTGCATGCAGAGTGTCTGAGTGGCGATTACGTCAGCCGCGGCCTCCGCTGTGTCCGCGTGGTTGGATGTGCATCTGTCAGCCTGGCGCCTCCTGTCTCCGGTGGCCGGCGCCGCCATTACTGTTTTCATTACCACATGGATTACAAACCAAACTTCCCTCCAAGTGTCTGCATGGGCGCAGCCATCTTGGATTCTGTCAGCTGATCATTTCCACCAATCTGTTCTCAGTATTGATAATCTGCATAATTGCCTAGCCAATCCCTTCCTTGCTGCAGGTATAAATACACTGTGCCTGAGCAAGGAAGGCGTCAGTGCTTTGGTTGTCAAACCTAGTTCCTGTTTGTCTCTCTCCTGTGATTGTCTTCCAGGTTCCAGCTCCTGTCTCAAGACTTCCATCATAGAGACCCGCACCAGCATTCCACCTGCGGTGTAGCCTGACTCTCCAATCCATTGTGGATTCATCTGTTTCCAGCTACAACATTACCTGCTTCCAGCTCAGCTTCCAGCAGAGTACAGCTTCTCTTAAAGGGCCGGTGTCCTTTCTACACTTTACCACTCTCCACCGGTATTATTATTTCTCCGCTCTCAAGTTCTACATTTCAGTTCATATTTCATCGCTCCCAAGTTCATTTATTATTTTTGGTTCCAGCCAGTATCCACTCCGTGCTAACAACAGTCTGGTTCCAGCCAGTATCCACAGCAGCCATTTTATCTTCAGCAACCCAGCTTTTCCTGGAACACCAGCTGGCACAATCCTGGGTTATCTCCATTGCTACAGTCGGGCCTGGTAAGGACTTTCCATCTAGAAGATCATAAGAACTATCTCACACTACCAGTGCCCTGTGGCTCCTGCCATCCTGTAGTACCCAGGAACTGTATTTATTCTTTGCTGACTTTTACGTTTTCTTTTACTGCTGCTGTGTTGCGGAGTTGTCATAATAAACATCATTGACTTTTATCCAAGTTGTCGTGGTCACGCCTTCGGGCAGTTATTATTCATGTTACTTACATGTCCAGGGGTCTGATACAACCTCCCAGGTTCCGGTACATCTCAGCCCCTACAACTGAGGCTGCCTCCCGTCAGCTCAGGCCCTCAGTTGTGACAGTAAGCACTGACCAAATGAATCCAGCCGGAGACCAGGATCAAGCGGCCAGGCCGATGCAAGAACTGGCAGCCCGACTAGAACATCAGGAGGCTGCACAGGGCCACATCATCCGCTGTCTCCAGGATCTCTCTACTCGGCTGGATGGGATTCAGACAACTCTCCGTGGATCAGGCGCGTCTGGTGCGTCAACCACAGTGACTCCAGCTATAACCCAACCCACCTTACCCATTTCTGCTCCACGTCTTCATCTTCCAACGCCAGCAAAATTTGACGGATCTCCAAGATTCTGCAGGGGATTTCTCAACCAGTGTGAGATTCAGTTTGAGCTACAACCTGGCAATTTTCCCAGTGACCGTACAAAAATTGCCTACATTATTTCTCTTCTCAGTGGCTCAGCCCTTGATTGGGCATCACCGTTATGGGAGAGGTCAGACACCCTGCTATCTTCCTACACTGCCTTCGTGTCAACATTCAGGCGCATCTTCGACGAGCCAGGCCGGGTAACCTCAGCTTCATCCGAGATTCTCCGTTTACGCCAGGGGTCACGTACTGTAGGACAATATCTGATACAGTTCCAGATCCTGGCATCCGAACTGGCATGGAACGACGAGGCCCTGTATGCTGCATTCTGGCATGGCTTATCTGAGCGTATTAAAGATGAGTTAGCTACCAGAGACTTACCTTCTAAGTTAGATGAGCTAATCTCACTCTGCACGAAAGTTGATTTACGTTTCAGAGAGAGAGCAACTGAGCGTGGAAGATCATCTGCTCCAAAATCTTCTGCTCCTCCTCCTCGTCAACTGTCACCATCTAAAGATGAGCCCATGCAACTTGGCCGTTCCCGTTTAACTCCTGCTGAGCGCCGAAGACGTCTCTCCGAGTCTCTCTGTCTCTATTGTGCAGCTCCGTCTCACACCATTAATGCCTGTCCCAAACGTCCGGGAAACTCCAAATCCTAGCTCGCCAAGGAGAGGGCCGGCTAGGAGTAATGATCTCCTCTCCATCTCCTCAAGATTGTAATCTCCCAGTCTCGCTTCAAGTTGCTCAACGTTATCGGAACGTCATTGCCCTCCTTGATTCCGGAGCAGCTGGGAACTTTATTACCGAAGCCTATGTTAAACGGTGGTCCCTACCCACCGAGAGACTTCCTTCGTCCATTTCTTTAACTGCCGTGGATGGCAGCAAAATTTTTGATGCAGTTATTTCTTTAAGGACTCTACCAGTTCGTCTGAGAGTGGGAGTTCTTCATTCCGAACTTATTTCTTTTTTAGTGATTCCAAGAGCCACACATCCTGTGGTCCTGGGCCTTCCATGGCTCCGTCTTCACAATCCTACAATTGATTGGACGACTACGCAAATCCTGGCATGGGGTTCCTCCTGTGCTGAGACATGTTTGTTTAAAGTATTGCCTGTCTGTTCTTCCTCCCCCAGGTCGTCTGATGTTCCACCTCCTCCATATCAAGATTTCACGGATGTGTTCAGTAAAGCTTCTGCTGATATCCTTCCTCCTCATAGAGAATGGGACTGCCCGATTGATCTCGTTCCAGGGAAGGTTCCACCTCGAGGCCGAACTTATCCGTTGTCTCTGCCTGAGACGCATTCTATGGAGGAATATATTAAAGAGAACCTAGCAAAGGGGTTCATTCGACCTTCTTCTTCTCCAGCCGGCGCAGGCTTCTTTTTTGTAAAAAAGAAAGATGGTGGTCTGCGGCCGTGCATCGACTACAGAGGTTTGAACGACATTACCATCAAGAACCGTTATCCTTTACCCCTGATTACTGAGCTCTTTGACAGAGTTAGCGGAGCTACCATCTTTACAAAGCTGGACTTGAGAGGTGCATACAATCTCATCCGGATCCGTGAGGGTGACGAGTGGAAGACCGCCTTTAACACCCGTGACGGACATTATGAGTACCTCGTCATGCCCTTCGGATTGAGCAATGCTCCAGCTGTCTTCCAGCATTTTGTCAATGAGATCTTCAGAGACATTCTATACCGTCATGTCGTGGTCTATCTAGACGATATCCTCATTTTTGCCAACGATTTAGAGGAACATCGTTTTTGGGTTAAAGAGGTTCTGTCCCGTCTCCGTGTCAATCATCTCTATTGCAAATTAGAAAAATGCGTCTTTGAAGTCAAGTCCATTCCGTTTCTAGGGTACATTGTGTCCGGTTCCGGACTAGAGATGGATCCTGAGAAACTACAAGCAATCCAAAATTTGCCGGTACCCTTAACCCTCAAAGGGGTCCAGAGGTTCTTAGGGTTCGCCAACTATTACCGAAAGTTTATACGAGACTTTTCCACCATTGTGGCGCCTATTACTGCTTTCACTAAGAAGGGTGCTAACCCGTCCAAGTGGTCTGAAGAAGCCATGCAAGCATTTCATCTTTTAAAACAAAGGTTCATCTCTGCGCCTGTTCTGAAACAGCCTGACATCGACTCTCCTTTCATCTTAGAGGTGGATGCCTCCTCCGTTGGAGTAGGAGCGGTGTTATCTCAGAGGGCTAAAGATGGCCATTTACACCCTTGCAGTTTCTTCTCCCGGAAGTTCTCCCCAGCTGAGCGCAACTATGCCATTGGCGACCAGGAGTTGCTAGCCATCAAGCTCGCTCTAGAAGAGTGGAGGTATCTGTTGGAGGGAGCTTCTCATTCAATCACCATACTTACAGACCACAAGAACCTTTTATATCTGAAAGGCGCACAATGTCTTAACCCTCGTCAGGCCAGATGGGCACTTTTCTTTTCCAGGTTCGACTTTAAACTCCAGTTCTGTCCGGGCTCTCAGAATCGCAAGGCCGATGCCCTTTCCCGCTCATGGGAGCAAGAAAATGAGTCAGAGTCTTCAGACAAGCATCCTATTATAAATCCGTTGGCATTCTCCACGGTAGGGATGGACTCTACGCCCCCATCAGGGAAAAGTTTCGTGAAACCGATGCTAAGGAAGAAGCTCATGCATTGGGCCCATGCTTCCCGTTTTGCCGGACATACAGGTATCCAAAAAACCCTGGAGTTTATCTCTAGGTCCTATTGGTGGCCAACTCTGAAAAAGGACGTCTTGGAGTTTATTGCATCTTGCCCAAAGTGTGCTCAACATAAGGTATCCCGCCAGTCGCCTGCGGGGCAACTGGTTCCACTATCTGTTCCCCGTCGACCTTGGACCCATTTGTCGATGGATTTTATTACAGATTTACCCATGTGCAACAAGTTCAATACCATCTGGGTGGTAGTTGACCGGTTCACCAAGATGGCACACTTCATTCCTCTCACCGGTCTTCCGTCAGCTTCCAAGTTGGCTCAAGTATTCATACAAGAGATCTTCCGACTCCACGGTCTTCCTGAAGAAATTATCTCAGATCGAGGAGTTCAATTCACAGCCAAATTCTGGCGAAGTTTATGTCAAGTCCTCCAAGTCAAGCTAAAGTTTTCCACGGCTTACCATCCTCAGACCAATGGTCAAACCGAGAGGGTGAATCAGGACTTGGAGGCCTTCCTCCGCATCTATGTGTCCTCCTCTCAAGATGACTGGGTTCAATTACTTCCCTGGGCCGAGTTCTGTCATAACAACCAGTATCATTCTTCATCTGCTTCAACACCATTCTTCACTAACTTTGGATTCCACCCTAAAGTCCCTGAGTTCCAACCGCTTCCAGCAACTTCTGTTCCCGCAGTGGATATCACCTTGCATCAGTTTGCCAATATCTGGAAGAGCGTACGATCAGCTCTGCTCAAGGCATCGTTCAGGTACAAGAAGTTTGCGGATAAGAAGCGTCGAGCAGTTCCTGCTCTCAAGGTGGGTGATCGGGTATGGTTACCCACGAAGAATTTGAGGTTAAGAGTTCCCAGTATGAAGTTTGCACCTCGCTATATCGGTCCTTTCAAGATTGAACAAGTCATCAATCCTGTTGCTTACAGACTCCAGTTGCCTCCCTTCTTAAAAATACCCAGGACATTCCATGTTTCCCTGTTGAAACCGCTGATCTTGAATCGGTATCATTCCTCACTTCCTCCAACTCCGAAAGTCCAAACTCAACGAGGCGTTGAGTATGAAGTGGCCAAGATCCTGGACTCACGTCACCGTTACGGTCAACTACAATATCTTATTGACTGGAAGGGTTATGGTCCTGAGGAACGTTCATGGACCAATGCTTCTGATGTCCATGCTCCTGCCTTGGTCCGGAGATTCCATTCCAAGTTTCCTCAAAAGCCAAAGAAGTGTCCTGGGGCCACTCCTAAAGGGGGGGGGTGCTGTCACGATCCGGGTATCTGGACGCCATTTCTTACCCATCAGATGCCTCCTAAGGCTGGCTCAGCGCTCCAGGACCGGATCCCATCTGTTATCCTGATGTGTACATTCCTGTATCCTCTCCTGTCACTCTGGGACGCTGTCACAGTAAACGCCATATTACACCTGGCATGGCGTCTCCCGCGGCCTCCGCCGCCGTCCCTGAACTTCTGCATGCAGAGTGTCTGAGTGGCGATTACGTCAGCCGCGGCCTCCGCTGTGTCCGCGTGGTTGGATGTGCATCTGTCAGCCTGGCGCCTCCTGTCTCCGGTGGCCGGCGCCGCCATTACTGTTTTCATTACCACATGGATTACAAACCAAACTTCCCTCCAAGTGTCTGCATGGGCGCAGCCATCTTGGATTCTGTCAGCTGATCATTTCCACCAATCTGTTCTCAGTATTGATAATCTGCATAATTGCCTAGCCAATCCCTTCCTTGCTGCAGGTATAAATACACTGTGCCTGAGCAAGGAAGGCGTCAGTGCTTTGGTTGTCAAACCTAGTTCCTGTTTGTCTCTCTCCTGTGATTGTCTTCCAGGTTCCAGCTCCTGTCTCAAGACTTCCATCATAGAGACCCGCACCAGCATTCCACCTGCGGTGTAGCCTGACTCTCCAATCCATTGTGGATTCATCTGTTTCCAGCTACAACATTACCTGCTTCCAGCTCAGCTTCCAGCAGAGTACAGCTTCTCTTAAAGGGCCGGTGTCCTTTCTACACTTTACCACTCTCCACCGGTATTATTATTTCTCCGCTCTCAAGTTCTACATTTCAGTTCATATTTCATCGCTCCCAAGTTCATTTATTATTTAACTGGTTCCAGCCAGTATCCACTCCGTGCTAACAACAGTCTGGTTCCAGCCAGTATCCACAGCAGCTGTTTTATCTTCAGCAACCCAGCTTTTCCTGGAACACCAGCTGGCACAATCCTGGGTTATCTCCATTGCTACAGTCGGGCCTGGTAAGGACTTTCCATCTAGAAGATCATAAGAACTATCTCACACTACCAGTGCCCTGTGGCTCCTGCCATCCTGTAGTACCCAGGAACTGTATTTATTCTTTGCTGACTTTTACGTTTTCTTTTACTGCTGCTGTGTTGCGGAGTTGTCATAATAAACATCATTGACTTTTATCCAAGTTGTCGTGGTCACGCCTTCGGGCAGTTATTATTCATGTTACTTACATGTCCAGGGGTCTGATACAACCTCCCAGGTTCCGGTACATCTCAGCCCCTACAACTGAGGCTGCCTCCCGTCAGCTCAGGCCCTCAGTTGTGACATACAACTGGTACTGCTGGAATGAGTCAATACTGAACTTCTGTTTTAACTTGCTTCTAAATGGCTTTTTGTTCTTTCCTTTGATAAGTTGCTGGAAAGTTAAACTTCTGCTGGTGTGTACTGTATTCTCCTTGGATAAGCTTTAGTACATTGTGCTTCAGCAAAGTCACTGGACATGTACTCCGAGGTCAAGAATTGGGCTGGTATTGGTGACTGCATTTCTCTCATCTCCTGTCCCTTTAAGAATTTCTGATATCATCAGTTCTTGTGGTATCTCCCTCTGCTGTCTTCTGCGTGTGCTGGCTCCAGTATTCATTAGGCACAGACGTATTTCTCCAGTGGGCAAGGTGACTGTAATCATACCTTCTGCTGTTTCCTCTGGAGACATTATGTTCACTGGGGAGTACCTAAAGAAGCTTGTACTTCATATTGGCAGAAGAAGCATCATTCATTTGTTTTCTGGAACTTTTTCTGTCTTGTTCCTTATTATTTGCTTTAAACCCCGGAGCTTCTGTTGCTTTAAATCATGGCATTATCTCTGTAATCTTGCCAGGTAGTACTGACCACTTGTCAGATGTCTTTCTTTGTCCTTCTTAAAGCAGACTTCCTTTAGTCTCCAAACTTTCATGCAACCTTCATATTGTTTCTCAACTTTTTTTTTTTTTCTTTTTTTCCAATCACCTCTCTTTATGATTCATTCATTATTCTTCATACTTTGTCCTTTCTTTACTTGCATATTCTTTCTCACTGCTGCTGGCATGTCATTTTCTTAGTCCAAGTCCACCCAGGCTGGTGTTTAACATAATGATGTTTATGCTGGGAGTTGTTGTTCCTCTTTGTCTTACTTTTCCTGTGAGAGATAGTCTTGTATAGCAGCTTGTATTTCAGGTTACATCTTTGCTTTCTTGCAAGGGTAGGGCTTAACCTCTCAATCCAGTCGTTGCAATGGCTTGATCTGTAAGTAAACGTAGAGGAATCTGGTTGTGCATAAAAACAGCTCTTGAAACCCTTGGGTCTCCTGTGGGTAAAGTCACTTTTATCGAACTGCCAGTGGTGACTGAGTACACTGTTGCCGACACAGGAGTTGCACACCTTCATATTCTATCATCTTGTGTGTCGTATAGTGACTTTATCATAGTAAGTTCTGATGGACTCAGTCTTTTCCTGTTTCAAGTCTGGGGCTGCTGGTGCCCTGAGTGTCTGTGCATGACACCATCTCTTAAGTCTTGTCATGTACATCTTTCCACTTTCAAACGTTGTTCTATTTTTCTCTGTCGGAACGTCCGTTATGGCTGGGCAATCATCTACTGCATCTGCTTTTAACATGGTGCTTACTGTTTGGGCAGTTGCTGGTCCTAGTATAGCCTCACACAACTGGTGGTAGTCGACCCATGCCAGTGTCCATATGGTTTGAATTCTTTCCATATAGGCATAAACTGCTGTTGGTTTTTTTTTTTTTTTTCTAGGATCTGGGGACTCTGCAACTATATTTGCGAGGTCATTGCCATACCATGGTTTGTGGTGTTGGCTCTGTACGATGTATGGTTCGTTCGTCCTGGCTGCATTATCTGGGTTGCGTATTCTCTGTACTTGTGCTGGATACAGAGAAATAGGCAATGATTACCGTCTTTCAGTATTTCTAGTCGCATAGATATCTTGGCATGGTGGTTCATGGTGTGAAATCCAGTTTCCACAATTTGGGCAATGTTCATATCCTTCTGGAACGCAAAACTGACATACCGGACACAATCTTTCTGGAAAATATGTCAGTTTATTCTGTACATTATGCACCTGGGCATGAAAAGCTGTAGAGGCTGTGTCTTGACCCCTTGCTTCTCCTCTTCACCTGATTTGCACCCTTTCGCCTATAGTTCCTGATTGTGGACAATTGTTTACTGGACTCAGCTTGATTGCAGGTGTCTACCACTCGTTTAAACATGAGGGAAGCATTAGGTAGAAAATTTCTTTGCTTTAACCTTGTTGGGGTTTCTTGTGATGAAGTATCAGGACACTGGGGCATACTCTGTACACATAGCTCAGGTAAATCATTTGAATTTTCAACCACAGATCCTTCTAAGATAGGGCTGATTATTCGTCACTCTTCTCCTTGCTCGTATCTTTTTAATTTCACTGTTAGTGAGCTTGTAGGTAATTGCATTCTGTTCATACTAGGGGTACCTTGGTGTGCATGCATGTCTGGGTATAGGGGTGGGGTATAGTGTGCAGGTGCTGTTGCTGCAATTACAGGCAGTGAGTTTAACGCTGGTTGTGGTGCTATTGAGTACTCTGGTACAATGGGGAAATCATTTTCCTCATCTCTTCTTCTATTCTCTGCTCCTAATTCTTTTGCTACAGTGATCCAGATGGATGCTTGATCTCTACTATTATGCTTAATTATCCAAGGTCAAGTGTCCCCTCTGACGGGAAGCCTGCTCTTTTGAAATTCCTTTCAGAGATTTATTACCCTCCCTGTTATTAACAATATCCACGGGTTTGTCGGGCCCTGACATCTTTTCAGACCGCGCTCCCATGCCTGGGTGAACGTGCGCGGAACCCCTCCTGATGTGGTATTTTAATAACTCCTTTTGAGGGACTTAAAATCTCCTTTTAAAGAATCTCTATCTAGGTCAAGTGTCCCCTCTGACGGGAAGCCTGCTCTTTTGAAATTCCTTTCAGAGATTCATTACCCTCCCTGTTATTAACAATATCCACGGGTTTGAACCCATCCTGATGTGGTATTTTAATAACTCCTTATGAGGGAATTAAAATCTCCTGTTAAAGAATCTCTAAAAGAGCTTCTTCAATCCGTCTGTGGAAAAATGACTGGGGTTGTCCCATTTCTCTACTTTTGTTACAGGAGGCAAATTTTTCTAGGTCAAGTGTCCCCTCTGACGGGAAGCCTGCTCTTTTGAAATTCCTTTCAGAGATTCATTACCCTCCCTGTTATTAACAATATCCACGGGTTTGAACCCATCCTGATGTGGTATTTTAATAACTCCTTATGAGGGAATTAAAATCTCCTGTTAAAGAATCTCTAAAAGAGCTTCTTCAATCCGTCTGTGGAAAAATGACTGGGGTTGTAGTGTTGCCCCTTCCTCCCTGTGTTGGTGGAGAATTTGTTAGTACTGCTCCCCAAGTGAGACCTGCATAATAGATTATTTCTTCTGGATCACTGAGATGCGTCCCTAATATTATTGTTAAGTTACTCCAAGGGTCTATCCCCCTGCCTATATGGACTCCTGCTTGTATCAGTATCCCTATTGTAGTTTAATGCTTGTTTCTCTTCAGAAAGTAACAGCTAACACCGGGAATGCTTGGATGTGAGAAATACCTATCAGTGTGTGTAGGAGAATCTAGTTTCATTATTCAGCAGACAACCCGACTCCCCCCCACCTTTTCAAAAGCATATTGACAGAGTACATATAACAGTGCAAGGATACAAAAACAAAGATGACAGTAAATCCTATATCTGTTATCTGCGTGCATGGCAGCTGTTTGAGACTGCACGGCACATGGGTCTTAGACCTGGAATTATGTGGTTCCTAGGCCAATAGGTTATGATGTTAAACCAATCATTCTTAATGTAATGTTCCAACAATTCTCTTTTTAAAATGACACCCTTTTGTACAATAAAATTCATCATCATTTTCCACATAACCAAATGAGACTGCAGTGCTTGTAATTGCCAGCAATCTTGGTGCTACAGACCCTTTGTATTTTCTTAACACAACAACACAGGTACAAGATTTGCATATACCTCTTTGGTTATTTATCAATTCAAACTGGTTATCAGCATTAGAACATATCTTGGCCATGCGCCACCTTTATAAAACGGCTCTATTTTCTTAATAAACATGCATTAGTACTTGCACAATTTAAAGTTTTCTGCATACTTGATTAATTCCCCCTGTGCACTTGTGACAAATTATCTGAAATTATTTACCCACAATTCAACAATATAACATAATTCAACAATATAACATAATTCAACAATATAACATACTTCAACAATATAACATACTTCAACAATATAACATACATCATGGTACCTTAAAAAAATTTCTTCTGACTGACGCTGGGCTCTTTAAGATATTCTCTGACCTTCTCGACTGGACTTCCCCTTGATTTACACAAGAAGCGCTGAGTTCAAGTGAGCAGGTAGAAATCTACACAATAAATCTCACTTACCGGTTTTTTTTTTTGTTATCAGCGGTTCCTGAAAGATCAGAGGATTTATTGCCAGTGGAGGAGATGCTGGAATATCCCGGACGATGCTCCCAAAATGATAGCGTATGTTAACCTATTCAGGTCTGATTATGAACTCTCTTCAGTCATCAGTCAGAATGCTGTTCCCCTTAGCAACCGGTTGGAGATCAGTGAATGAATAGATGACACAGGATCATTGTGTAACCTAAGCAGTTCATAGTTGATCTGTCTTAGGGGCCATCATGGCTTTATTTTATAGCAAAAGAACAAAGGATTCATGTGTGCCAATACATTTAGCCAATCAAAATACACCATGTATGTCTGGAAGACTGAAACACGTCATTTGTCAAATAAGATTACAATTCGCAATTAAAATATATTTATTGCTTTGCGATTATCAGCTTTCCCGGAACATCCTTTCTGGAGGTCAGGACAGGTCAAAATCCTCCCCTGTGTTCAGAACTTTTGGCGATATGCTTGACTGGCCTTGGAATACATCTGGTGTTATAACAATGGACAATTCATGCTTTGAAATACAATGTTGCTTATAATATATCTGTGAAGCTTCTAAGGAAACACGAACCTAAAGAAGTGAGGAGCAGTAAATATCTTAGTTAATGTGAAAAAGCTTGAATCAATATATATTTGCCATTTAAAGGAAGCTCATACACCATCAAGTGATATCACAGAGGTGCTGTCTAGCTGCCTGTGGCTGTATGAATTGTGATGTCACAGTGGTACAGTCTAGTTGCCTGCAGCTGAATGCATTGTGATGTCACAGATGTATTGTCTAGCTGCCTGCAGCTGAATGCATTGTGATATCACAGTGCTACTGTCAAACTGTCTGTAGATGAATGCACTGTGATGTCACAGAGGTACAGTCTAGTTGCCTGCAGCTGAATGCATTGTGATGTCATAGTGGTACTGTCTAGCTGCCTGCAGCTGAATGCATTGTGATATCACAGAGGTACTGTATATCTGTCTGCAGCTGAATGCATTGTGATGTCACAGAGGTACTGTTTAGCTGCCTGCAGCTCAATGCATTGTTATGTCATATACTTACTTTCGAGGTGCCTGCAGTTGAATGCATTGTGAGGTCACAGTGGTACTGTCTAGCTGCCTGCAGCTGAATGCATTGTGATGTCACAGAGGTACTGTCTAGCTGCCTGTGGCTGTATGCATTGTGATGTCACAGTGGTACTGGCTAGCTGCCTGCAGCTGAATCTATTGTGATATCACATAGCTACTGTCTAACTTTCTGTAGCTGAACGCACTGTGATGTCAGAGGTACAGTCTAGAACCTGCAGAGGAATGCATTGTGATGTCACAGAGTTACTGTTTAACTGACTGCAGATGAATGCAATGTGAGGTTATAGATATACTGTTTAGCTGCCTGCATCTGAATGCATTGTGATTTCACTATGGTACTGTTTAGTTGCCTGCACCTGAATACATTGTGATATCACAGTGGTACTGTCTAGCTGCCTGGAGCTGAATGCATTGTGATGTCACAGTAGTATTGTCTAGCTGCCTGCAGCTGAATGCATTGTTATGTCACAGAGGGACTGTTTAGCTGTCTGCAGCTGAATGCATTGTGAATAGGGATGGGGCTAGGGTGTTCGGCGCCCCCACTGCAAAGTATACCACACTTTA
This sequence comes from Pseudophryne corroboree, assembly GCF_028390025.1. NCBI lineage: Eukaryota > Metazoa > Chordata > Amphibia > Anura > Myobatrachidae > Pseudophryne > Pseudophryne corroboree. The sequence goes on from NC_086447.1 coordinate 718,590,431, forward strand.
CAGAAGGATGGCAAGTGCCTAAAAAGGGGTTAGGTCTTACAAGGAAGGGGTGTGGCCACACAATAGTACCATTTTCAAATGACGCCACACAGTAGTACACTCTTATTGACATGACACCACACGCAGTAGCGTTGCTTATACACATAAAGCTCCCAGGAGTAGCGCCCCTTGTACATAATGCCCACAGTAGTCGTGCCACTTATACACAGTGCCAATAGTAGTAGCACCGATTATACTCATAATGCCCCCCATTAGTATCGCCCCTTAAACACAATGGCCACAGTATTCCGCTTATACAATTATTGCCCCCACTAGCGCTGCTTATACATAATGCCCACTGTAGTAGTACTGCTTATACACATAGTGCCCATAGTAGTAGTGCCGCTTTTACACATAGTGCCCCCAGTAGTAGCGCCACTTATACACATAATGCGCTTAGTAGCAGTAGGAGCTACATAGCTACATAGTACATAGGGGGTCATTCCGAGTTGTTTAACAGACTGCAGATGAATGCAATGTGAGGTCACAGAGGTACTGTCTAGCTGCCTGCAGATGAATGCATTGTGATGTCATAGAGGTGCTGACTAGCTGCCTGTGGCTGAATGCATTGGGATGTCAGAGGTAAGGTCTAAATGCCTGCGGCTGAATGCATTGTGATGTCCCAGAGTTACTGCTTTGCTGCTTGAGTAAATGCTTTGTGTTGTCACAGAGGTGCTGTCTAGCTTCCTGTAGCTGAGTGCATTGTGATGTCACAGAGGTACTGTTTAGCTGCCTGCAGATAAATGGATTGTTAAATCGCAGAGGTACTGTTTAGCTCCCTGCAGCTGAACGCATTGTGATGTAACAGCTGAGCGGTACTGTATAACTGTCTGCAGCTGATTGATTTGTAAATGTCATAGAGTTACTGTCTAGGTGCCTTCAGCTGAATGCATTTTGATGTCACAGAGGTACTGTCTAACTAACTGCAGCTGAATGCATTGTAAGGTCACAGAGATACTATTTTGCTGCTGGCAGCTGAATGCATTGTGATGTCCCAGTGGTACGGCCCAGCTGGGTGTGGTTCATCAAATCGACAGTATCTAGGTCGACAATGTTTAGGTCGACCACTATAGGTCGACAGTCACTAGGTCGACATGGATGGAAGGTCGACAGGGTTTCTTTCTAGGTCGACATGTGCTAGGTCGACAGGTCTACATGATGATTTTTTTTTTTTGGTGTCGTTTTCTTCGTAGAGTGACCGGGATCCCAAATTAGTGCACCGCGTCCCCTCACATGGCTCGCTTCGCTCGCCATACTTCGGACATGGTGCCTTCGCTCCGCTACTGCTTCGCTCGGCACAGATTACCGTTCCAATCGTAGTCCACGTGGATCGTTAAGTATGAAAAAATTCAAAAAAAGAAAAAAAATGTGAAAAACTCATGTCGACCTTTAGACCTGTCGACCTAGCACATGTCGACATAGAAACCCTGTTGACCTTCCATCCATGTCGACCTAGTGACTGTCGACCTATAGTGGTCGACCTAAACATTGTCGACCTAGATACTGTCGATCTTCAGACCGGATCCCGGCCCAGCTGACTGCAGCTGAATGCATTGTTATGTCATAGAGTTACTGTCTAGGTGCATGCAGCTGAATGCATTTTGATGTCACAGAGGTACTGTCTAACTAACTGCAGCTGAATGCATTGTATTGTCACAGAGGTACTGTATAACTGTCTGCAGCTGAATACATTGTATTGTCAGAGATACTATTTTGCTGTCTGCAGCTGCATGCATTCTGATGTCACAACGATACTGTCTAGCTGCCTGCAGCTGAATGTATTGTGATGTCACAGAGGTACTGTATAACTGTCTTCAGCTTAATTCATTGTGATGTCACAGAGGTACTGTTTAGCTGCCTGCAGCTGAATGCACGGTACTTTCTAACTAACTGCAGCTGAATGCATTGTAATTAGTGATGTGCACCGGAAATTTTTCGGGTTTTGTGTTTTGGTTTTGGATTCGGTTCCGCGGCCGTGTTTTGGCAAAAAACAGCTTAAATCATAGAATTCGGGGGTCATTTTGATCCCATAGTATTATTAACCTCAATTACCATAATTTCCACTCATTTCCAGTCTATTCTGAACACCTCACACCTCACAATATTATTTTTAGTCCTACAATTTGCACCAAGGTCGCTGGATGACTAAGCTAAGCGACCCAAGTGGCCGACACAAACACCTGGCCCATCTAGGAGTGGCACTGCAGTGTCAGACAGGATGGCCGATTTAAAAAATAGTCCCCAAACAGCACATGATGCAAAGAAAAGAAGAGGCGCACCAAGGTGGCTGTTTGACTAAGCTAAGCGACACAAGTGGCCGACACAAACACCTGGCCCATCTAGGAGTGGCACTGCAGTGTCAATCATGACAGGATGGCACTTCCAAAAAATTGTCCCCAAACAGCACATGATGCAAAGAAAAAAAGAGGCGCATCAAGGTGGCTGTGTGACTAAGCTAAGCGACACAAGTGGCCGACACAAACACCTGGCCCATCTAGGAGTGGCACTGCAGTGTCAATCAAGACAGGATGGCACTTCCAAAAAATTGTCCCCAAACAGCACATGATGCAAAGAAAAAAAGAGGCGCACCACAGGTATAGAATGTAGATGGATAGTATACTTAATGGATGACGAGTGACGACACAGAGGTAGGTACAGCAGTGGCCTACCGTACTGCTATATATAGTATACTGGTGGACACTGTCAGCATACTGCAAAACTAAAATGCACCACAGGTATAGAATGTAGATGGATAGTATACTTAATGGATGACAAGTGACGACACAGAGGTAGGTACAGCAGTGGCCTACCGTACTGCTATATATAGTATACTGGTGGACACTGTCAGCAAACTGCAAAACTAAAATGCACCACAGGTATAGAATGTAGATGGATAGTATACTTAATGGATGACGAGTGGCGACACAGAGGTAGGTACAGCAGTGGCCTACCGTACTGCTATATATAGTATACTGGTGGACACTGTCAGCAAACTGCAAAACTAAAATGCACCACAGGTATAGAATGTAGATGGATAGTATACTTAATGGATGACGAGTGACGACACAGAGGTAGGTACAGCAGTGACCTACCGTACTGCTATATGTAGTATACTGGTGGACACTGTCAGCAAACTGCAAAACTAAAATGCACCACAGGTATAGAATGTAGATGGATAGTATACTTAATGGATGATGAGTGACGACACAGAGGTAGGTACAGCAGTGGCCTACCGTACTGCTACATATAGTATACTGGTGGACACTGTCAGCAAACTGCAAAACTAAAATGCACCACAGGTATAGAATGTAGATGGATAGTATACTTAATGGATGACGAGTGACGACACAGAGGTAGGTACAGCAGTGGCCTACCGTACTGCTATATATAGTATACTGGTGGACACTGTCAGCAAACTGCAAAACTAAAATGCACCACAGGTATAGAATATAGATGGATAGTATACTTAATGGATGACGTGTGACGACACAGAGGTAGGAACAGCAGTGGCCTACCGTACTGCTATATATAGTATACTGGTGGACACTGTCGGCAAACTGCAAAACTAAAATGCACCACAGGTATAGAATGTAGATGGATAGTATACTTAATGGATGACGAGTGACGACACAGAGGTAGGTACAGCAGTGGCCTACCGTACTGCTATATATAGTATACTGGTGGACACTGTCAGCAAACTGCAAAAATAAAATGCACCACAGGTATAGAATGTAGATGGATAGTATACTTAATGGATGACGAGTGACAACACAGAGGTAGGTACAGCAGTGGCCTACCGTACTGCTATATGTAGTATACTGGTGGACACTGTCAGCAAACTGCAAAACTAAAATGCACCACAGGTATAGAATGTAGATGGATAGTATACTTAATGGATGACGACACAGAGGTAGGTACAGCAGTGCACTCTGCACTGTACTCCTCCTATATAATATTAATTATACTCCACAATAAAGCAGCACACTGAGCACAGATATGGAGTGTTTTTCAGGCAGACAACGTATACTGGTGGTCACTGTCAGCAAAACTCTGCACTGTACTCCTGCTATAGCTGCTATAGCTGCCCAGTCCCCACAATTAAGCAGTGTGAGCACTCAGCACAGATATATTATGCAGCACACTGAGCACAGATATGGTATGGAGCGTTTTTTTCAGGCAGAGAACGGATAAAAACTGGTGGTCACTTATCAGCAAAACTCTGCACTGTACTCCTCCTAACAGCTGCTCCCCAATCCTCCCCACAAATAAGAAATAAACCAATCAACTTCTACAATAACGGAGAGGACGCCAGCCACGTCCTCTCCCTATCATCTCCAATGCACGAGTGAAAATGGCGGCGACGCGCGGCTGCTTATATAGAATCCGAATCTCGCGAGAATCCGACAGCGGGATGATGACGTTTGGGCGCGCTCGGGTTAGCCGAGCAAGGCGTGAAGGTTCTAACCTGCCTCGGACCCGTGTAAAAAAGGTGAAGTTTGGGGGGGTTCGGTTTCCGAGAAACCGAACCCGCTCATCACTAATTGTAATGTCACAGAAATACTGTTTTGCTGCCTGTAGCTGAATGCACTGTGATGTCACAGTGGTACTGTCCAGCTGCCTGCAGCAGAATGCATTGTTATGTCATAAAGTTACTGTCTAGGTGCCGGCAGCTGAATGCATTTTGATGTCACAGAGGTACTGTCTAACTGCAGCTGAATGCATTGTAATGTCACAGAGATACTATTTTGCTGCCGGCAGCTGAATGCATTTTGATGTCACAGTGGTACTTTCCAGCTGACTGCAGCTAAATGCATTGCTATGTCATATAGTTACTGTCTAGGTGCCTTCAGCTGAATGCATTTTGATGTTGCAGTGGTACTATCTAACTGCCTGCAGCTTAATGCATTGTAATGTCACAGAGGTACTGTCTAACTAACAGCAGCTGAATGCATTGTGATGTCACAGAGGTACTGTTTAGCTGCATGCACATAAATGGATTGTTAAATCACAGAGGTACTGTTTTACTCCCTGCAGCTGAATACATTGTGATGTCACAGCGATACTGTCTAGCTGCCTGCAGCTGAATGCATTGTGATGTCACAGAGGTACTGTATAACTGTCTGCAGCTGAATCCATTGTTATGTCACAGAGGTACTTTTTAGCTGCCTGCAGCTGAATGCACTGTGATGTCACAGAGGTACTTTCTAACTAAGGCCCTCATTCCGAGTTGTTCGCTCGCTAGCTGCTTTTAGCAGCATTGCACACGCTAGGCCGCCACCCTCTGGGAGTGTATCTTAGCATAGCAGAATTGCGAACGAAAGAGTAGCAGATTTGCGAATAGAAATTTCTTATCAGTTTCTGAGTAGCTCCAGACTTACTCAGCCATTGCGATCAGTTCAGTCAGTTTCGTTCCTGGTTTGACGTCACAAACACACCCAGCGTTCGCCCAGACACTCCCCTGTTTCTTCAGACACTCCCGCGTTTTTCCCAGAAACACCAGCGTTTTTTCACACACTCCCATAAAACGGCCAGTTTCCACCCAGAAACACCCACTTCCTGTCAATCACACTCCGATCACCAGAACGATGAAAAATCCTCGTTATGCCGTGAGTAAAATACCTAACTTTTGAGTAAAATAACTAAGCACATGCTCCCTGCGAACCTTGCGCATGCGCAGTAAGCGACTAATCGCAATATAGCGAAACTCGGCAACGAGCGAACAACTCGCAATGAGGGCCTAAATGCAGCTGAATGCATTGTGATGTCACAATGGTACTATCCAGCTGCCGCAGCTGAATGCACTGTGATGTTATAGATTTACTGTCTAGGTGCCTGCAGCTGAATGCATTTTGATGTTACAGTGGTACTATCTAGCTGCCTGCAGCTGAATGTATTGTTAAGTCAAAGAGGTACTGTTTAGCTGCCTGCAGCTGAATTCATTGTGATATCACAGTGGTATTATCTAGCTTTCTGCAGCTAAATGCATTGTGATATCACAGTGGTACTATCTAGCTGCCTGCAGCTGAATGCACTGAGATGTCACAGAGGTAATGTCTAACTGTCTTCAGCTGAATGCATTGTAATGTCACAGAGGTAATGTTTAGTTGCTACAGCTGAATGCATTGTGAGGTCACCTAGGTACTGTCCAGCTGCCTGCAGCTCAATGCATTGTTATGTCATAAAGTTACTGTCTAGGTGCCTGCGGCTGAATACATTGTGATGTCACAGAGGTAAAGTCTGTGTGTAGCTGAAAGCATTGTGATGTCACAGAGGTACTGTCTAGCTCAGTGGTTCTCAAACTCGGTCCTCAGGACCCCACACAGTGCATGTTTTGCAGGTAACCCAGCAGGTGTACAGGTGTATTAATTACTCACAGACACATTTTAAAAGGTCCACAGGTGGAGTTAATTATGTCACTTGTGATTCTGTGAGGAGACCTGCAAAACATGCACCGTGTGGGGTCCTGAGGACCGAGTTTGAGAACCTGTGGTCTAGCTGTCTGCAGATGAATGCATTGTGATGTCACAGCTGTATTGTCTAGCTGCCTGCAGCTGAATGCATACCTCCCAACTGTCCCGCTTTCAGCGGGACAGTCCCGCTATTTGGACCCTGTCTCGCTGTCCCACCCGCGGGCAGCAGTGTCCCGCGGGTGGGGGGGCAGTTAGGGGTGGCTTTGATCACCCGCTGCTCTGCTCTGCAAAGCAGCCGGTGATCACTGAATACATGCTATGCGCACGCGCACGGCATGTATTCAGAGCTAGGAGGGGAGCGGAGACTGCCCAGCTGCTGGGAGAGCGTTGGGCACGCCACCAAAATGGAAAAAAACGGACCATTTGGCGAGGCCACGCCCACTCGAGTGTGGCCACGCCCATCACGATCGAGGCCACGCACCCTTTTCGGATCGGCACGCGGATTCGCCGCGCAAGAGTCCCGCTATCAGCATCCTAAAAGTTGGGAGGTATGTGAATGTATTGTGATATCACAGTGCTACTGTCTAACTGTCTGTAGCTGAATGCGCTGTGAGGTCACAGATGTACTGTTTAGTTGCCTACATCTGAATACATTGTGATATCACAGTTGTACTGTCTAGCTGCCTGCAGCTGAATGCATTGTGATGTCACAGCGATACTGTCTAGCTTCCTGCAGATTAATGCATTGTGATGTCACAGATGTACTTTTAAACTGACTGCAGATGAATGCAATGTGAGGTCCCAGATGTATTGTTTAGCTGACTGTATCTGAATGCATTGTGATGTCACAATGGTACTGTCTAGTTGCCTGCAGCTAAATACATTGTGATATCACAGTGGTACTGTCTAGCTGCCTGCAGCTGAATGCATTGTGATGTCACAGAGGTACTGTATATATGTCTGCAGCTGAATGCACTGTGATGTCACAGAGGTTCTGTTTAGCTGCCTGCAGCTGAATGCATTGTTATGTTATAAAGTTACTGTCGACGTGCCTGCAGTTGAATGCATAAGGCGTCTATTCAATTATTGTGCTTGACATTAACTATACACTTTAAGCTAGCTTATCAACTAAAAATAACGACACGGACACAACTGCGTTGGATTAAATGGTCATTGAATTTATTAATTGGAATGACCTCACTCGTAGTGGGTGGCCAGGAAAACGCTACTACTAACCAGCTCTAGTCACGATCTTACAAAATGGCGGCGACTAAACGCCCCAACTGTCATGGATGCGACTGAAACGCCCCATCTATATATATCAGCATAACCTGTGCTGCGAAGGTCTCACCACCCCTTCCTATAGCAGAGTGAGGACGCTCCCCAAGGAAGCGCCCCTCGCCCCCCCACAAGGGCAGGACACACTCGCCGTCCTTCAAAAGGGGTAAGTGCCCCACAACACCACTTATGCTACAAGTGACCGCTGGCCAGTAGCGCCTTCCCGCCCACTAAGTCTGAAAGAAAGATAATAGTAAGCCAAATTGAAAAGGGCCAAATTAGTGAGCCAATAGGGCGGGTGGGTGGGCTTCCAGACGACAAGAGGAAGCACTCTGGAAGTTTCTACCTTACATGTACTAAACACCTCCCCTACACTCACCGATAGGCTGGCCCTATCCAATTATCACTCACTCAAAACTCTGATCTGCCTAGCAACAATTGACCTTCTTTAACCAATCACAAAATTACCAGCCTCTTATATAGATATCGTGCCCAGTCAGGCACTCTCCTTATCTAAGGCGTCTATTCAATTATTGTGCTTGACATTAACTATACACTTTAAGCTAGCTTATCAACTAAAAATAACGACACGGACACAACTGCGTTGGATTAAATGGTCATTGAATTTATTAATTGGAATGACCTCACTCGTAGTGGGTGGCCAGGAAAACGCTACTACTAACCAGCTCTAGTCACGATCTTACAAAATGGCGGCGACTAAACGCCCCAACTGTCATGGGTGCGACTGAAACGCCCCATCTATATATATCAGCATAACCTGTGCTGCGAAGGTCTCACCACCCCTTCCTATAGCAGAGTGAGGACGCTCCCCAAGGAAGCGCCCCTCGCCCCCCCACAAGGGCAGGACACACTCGCCGTCCTTCAAAAGGGGTAAGTGCCCCACAACACCACTTATGCTACAAGTGACCGCTGGCCAGTAGCGCCTTCCCGCCACCGCCAGTTTCAGAGAAACGCAGCCCGCCACCCAACACGAAATGAAATCCAACCAAAAAACAAAAACCAAATACCTATCTACCCAAATCCTATCCCTACCTTCAAAGATAACAAACTACTCCAGACAAGAGAACAGCGCCCTCAGAAAAACTCCAATCCCAAGATGGGAGAGGTGCACACCATCCTTCCTAAAATAAAAGGGGCTCTGGAGCACCAATAGCGGATGTCTAACGGCCAAACCACCAGCAGCCAACACAAACTTCGACACAGCAAAGTTAATCTTCTTCCTAGCCCTGTCCAGCGCTGTGACATTCCGTGATCCCCTCCAGACAAACCTGGGAATAATGTCAGACCAAATCAAGCGTACACCAGGCCAAAGCAAGCTAAGTTCCCCCAAATCCGCCTGAATCCTAAGTATAAGATCTATACCTTTTAGGTGACCTACATCGTTACCGCCCAGGTGCAGCAGCAGCCATTGGGGACGCCCCCAACGCTGTTCATATTGCAACAACAGCTCCAAAAGTCCTGACCATCTGAGCCCTCTCACACCTAACCATCGCACTCTGCGACCACCTAACAACTCAGACGACCTATCAGCAAGGGGATGCCGCTCGGCCCAAAACACGTAAGAATGGCCAACTACCCAAATCTGTTCGTTGGAATCAGTGGACGCTGAAAAAGAAAAAGTAACCTAGCTGTCAGGCCGCGCCCATAAAACAGGTAATTAGAACCGTTAGACCGAACCGAACAGTTAGTAACATAAAAACCCAAGTGAAGGAGAAAACTTAAAAAACCTCCCGTGGACCTGGAGTGTCAGCCAATTGTAATTTAGGCCCCCTCGGAGGAAAAATTTAAAAAATTCCTTCACACCTCCAATTCCGGAACGCTAATCATTCCAAAATTGGCAGGTAAACAACGTTTTTGGGTTAGCGCAAGTAGCGCAACATTAAACCTTATCTAATCTAACATAAGACTTAAACGCTGCCGACTTCCAACGTCCCATTTCCTGAATGGCTGACGGTGGAAGTCCGCGTGCCGCAGCGCAAGTTGCCGCACCGATGCGAAAGGAATGCGTCCCATATTCCGCGCTATTAAGCCCAAGGGCGACCAAACAGCGCTTCATCACAGCAGCAAACTGAAACCGAGTGAGAGGCAATGCATCCCCGTGCAGCAGTACTTGAGCCCCACCTTTGGGTCGTAAAGGTAAATAAATTTTTGCATGCAGCACCGGGCACAAATCTGTATCCTCATGCGCCTTCAAAGTCACCCAGCGCCCTCGACCCAACTGGTCGGTCTTGGAACGAGGCAACCTAAACATGGCGACACCTTCCTTGAGTACCAGGTCCCTGAAAAGCATGCCTGTATCAGTGGACCTTTTATTAGCGGCCACCAGCTCGCCAACCCGAAAGGCCCCAAAAAATGCAAATGAAAATGCTGCACGGAAAAGGGACGCCTCAAAAGCAGAATCAGTCACCGCCGGCAGAATCGCCATGAGCTCGCGCAACAACTGCGTGTCAATAGGCCTGCGCGTATCCGGCTGGGCCGGACTTAACTTCGCCCAACCCCTGAGCGCCTTGGACAAAGTGAAAGACCTGGTGGGGTCCGTCCCCCGCTGCAACCGGGCATGGAACGAAATCCCCGCCAACGCCGCGCACATGGACGCCTTGGACCTACCACTCTGGTAACAATCCCAAACAAAGGCCAACAAAAGATCCTCCTCTGACTTACCCCCGGCCCCGCACCTAACCTGATGCGCCTGCCAGTCACGCCAAGCCGCAGCGTATGCCCGGCGGGTCGAAGGGGCCAATGAGTTCAGCGCCAAGCCATCTACGCCAGTTCTATAATCTGCCAAACAGAAGTTGGACAAGTCAAACCTAGGGCCTCCGCCCTGGGGGCCAACCTGCGAAACCTGGGAAAATCGAAACGCGACAGCGCATCCGCGATGTCGTTCTCGACCCCAGGCACGTGCTTCGCCGTGAAATTGATGGTAAAACGGAGACATTGTAACACCAAAAATCTCAACAGCCGCAAAGCCTGCGGCGATGATGCACGTTGGTTGTTCACCGCATGTACCACCCCCAAATTGTCGCACCAAAAGACAATCGTCCGGTTCGCCAACTTAGGGGCCCACAACTCCACTGACACCGCTATAGGGAACAGTTCCAATAAGAGTAGGTTAGCCGTAAAGCCACGAGATACCCAAGACTGGGGCCAGGCCGAAACACACCACTCGCCCTGGAAAAAAGCACCGAAACCCGTAGCACCGGCAGCATCTGTAAACAGTTCCAGGGAAGAATTGGCGACGGGCCGGAGAGGCCACAGCAATTCCGAATTAAAAGTTACCAAAAAGGTCGACCAAGTTCTAAGGTCGTCCTTAATTTCCCGAGACAGACGAATGGTGTGGTGCGGCCCAGTCGCTCCCGCTGTGGCCCTCTCAAGTTTGCGGCAAAACACCCTCCCCATAGGTATGACCCGGCAAGCAAAATTAAAGGAGCCTAAAAGGGACTGCACCTGACGGAGTCTAACTCTACGCTTCCTCAAGCATTCCTCGATCTGTCCCAAAAGCTTCGCCACCTTGTCGGCCGGAATACGACAACAACCTGCGCTAGTGTCAACCTCGATGCCCAGGTAAGAAAGGCAACACGTGGGTCCCTCTGTCTTATCGTGAGCAACAGGCACTCCCAGAACCTTGAACAAGGCGGACGCGGAAAAAAGGAGCTCCTGGCAGGTGTTGCTGTCTCCTGGGCCCACAAAAAGAAAATCATCGAGATAGTGGGCGATGCCAACTTGCCCCGTTCCTGCAGCAATGCACCAATGCAGGAACGAGCTAAATTTCTCGAAGTAGGCGCAAGAGACAGAACAACCCATCGGCAAACATTTGTCAACATAAAAGAAACCGCCTAACCGAAAACCCATAAACTTGAAAGAGTCGGGGTGAAGGGGAAGAAGGCGAAAAGCGGATTTAACATCCAACTTGGCCAACAGGGCCGCGGGCCCAAAACCCCGGATCAATTCCAGGGCCTCGTCAAACAACTGGTACCTGACCGTGCAAAACTCCTCAGGAATGGCGTCGTTAACGGAGCCCCCATGCGGGTAGGACAAATGTTGTATCAAGCGGAATTTACCCGGCGCCTTCTTGGGTACTACTCCCAAGGGAGATACGCATAACCCAGGCAAAGGCTCGCATGCAAAAGGACCGCACATGCGACCCAATTGCACCTCCGCCTCCACCTTCTGCCTGACCACATGGGGAAACTCTGTCGCCGACCTCAAATTCCTACGAGACACAACATGAACTGATTCCGAAATGGGCAAACGAAAACCGCAACTAAAACCGGCTAACAAAAATTCAGCATCCTCCGTCCTGGGATAACGGTGCAGCCATTTAGCCAACTCAGGTACAACTATGGGCGAGGGTGCCTTACTTCGCACCGCCGCCTGCAGCGCCCTGGTCGGCCTGCTTAACCCCGCTTCCGGACTTACAATCCTTGGCGGGGTGATTGGCCCCACAGACGCGGCAGGAGTGACGAAAACGACAGGCCGCACCCCTGGTGCACTTAGAGTCGTTAAACGCAAAACACTTGCCCTTTGCCGCCGTACCCGCAACATTCTTGCCCCCCGAAAACTTCCTCTTGGCCTGACCCTCAACCACACTACTCGCTTGGTTGGAAACCTCCATCCAAACCTCAACATCCTTAAAGCCCAAAGGTAACGTCGGATTGCCATCCTGATTCTTACGGAATTTTTCATCGTAATCCCTCCAGACGGAACCTTTGTACTTTAAGAACATCTCGTTAATTAAAACATGTACTTTACCACATTAAGATGTTCGGCAGGGCGCGTTTTTAGGTAAACAGCAGAAAAAACTAAGAAACCCTTTAACCAATGATGAAAGCTCCGAAAAGCATTTTCACCGATGCCCCCCGCCTTCTTCGCCTTGTCGAAGTCCTTCCTCATGTCATCCGTGAGGGTGAAAAGGTCGACAAATTTTCCCTTAACTATTTTTTCCTTCATCCTCTTCCGTAAACCCCGAGTAACAGCCGTGTTCGCGCAGCGCACCATCTCCGAAAACAACGGCGGCTCATCAGAAGCCACCGCCTTTTTCGGCGGCTGACCAGTAGCCAACGCCTTCCTCGGTACCTTATCCTTCCCTACCACCTTGGCTACCTCACGCGCGACTAATTTCGCAAGCTTGCGCGGGCGCTTGGGGGAATCAGACCCCTCGCTGCTAGTAGAGGATTCAGATGAGGATACAACAGATGAATCAGCTGCAACGTCATGCTCACCAGAACCGGAAGGGCCAGGGACGTCAGCCATTTCAGTCGCCTGCGAGAGACCTGGAACCGAAGAAACGGCATCTGTTGGAGATGGGTCCACATCACCGCGCCTTCCGGATCCATCCTGTACCGGAGCGGCCTGAGGGGCTGCAGAGCAGTCTGTACTAACCTCGGGAACAGAAACAAGTGGAATTAAGTTACCCGGCCCATCAGCCCCACTAACTGATGGAACGGGGAGGGGGCGCGGCGCTTCCCCGCCCGGGGCCACCGAATGTAATGGTGTACCGGGCCCAGGCGGTGCCACCTGAGCTGGCGGGGCCTGGGCCGGGGGAAGGTACGCAGGCAGCGCAACTGCTTGGCTAACGCTGGGAACGCGGAAACCTGGGGACCCGAAACCGCCCTGCCACGGATACCCATAAGGCCCTGGCTGCGCCGGGGGATAAGGCGGTTGACAGTATGGGAACTGGTGGAAAGCTGGCGCCGGAAGTGACGCGGATTGAAACCCCCCCGAAAAGGAAGAAACATTATGCGGGTGTCCGAAAACCTGCCCCATCCCGGAGGACCAGATTGACTGGACCTGCGGGGTGGAAACTAGCGGAGGGAAACTTTGCGAAACCACCGGGGGAAATGGGCAGTGCAAGTAAGGTAGGCCCGTGCTGCTGGGGGAAGAGAATGCTGGCAAACTAAGGGTGCTCGTAGCAAAGCCACCCCCCGTCACGGACCGAAAATCCGTGACGGAATGCTGGCCTGATAAAGACACAGATGCTGCTGCGGAGCCATGTACTGAAAAGGCCCGCAGCACCTCCAAGTGTCCAGCAGATGGCTGCACCCCCCCACCCAGCATGCTGCCAGCAGCCTGCTGAGGGGGATGAGGTGAGCAGCCAGGCAATAAAATGGCTGCCAGAGGGGGAGCCTGACCCAGGAGGGTCTCAGAGGTAACCTGCAGATCCCCCCACTGCCTGCTGACCCCCCCAGCTACTGGGGCCATATGAAGCCCACCAGCAGCCAAGGGTGCCTCAGGGGCCCCAAAAGCACCGGGCGCGGGACCCGTGGGGGGCCCACTATGCCCCAGGGTAGCCGCGCCCGCAACCTCCCCAGTATTATCAAACAGCGCGGCCGGGGGTGCCGAATCCCCGGCGCGCATGACCCCCACAGCGGCGCCGGCGCCAGCCGCCTCACACCCGCTGATCGCGGGAGAGAAGCGGCCAGCCGGCTCCGAAGCCCCAGCCACCGTCGCGGCCGGAGATGACGAGTCCCCGGCGCGAGGCAGCGAGAGTCCCGTGCTGGCGGCCGCCGTGCCCGACCTGCTAGCAGCGGGACGCACGGAGCCGCCAGACGCTGCATCAGGGGCAGAGACGGGAGGCGCTGACGGAACGGGCACCGTCGCGCCCCCCGTCCCGGAGCTGGGAGACTGCCGCGAGGAGACAGCAGCAGGGCGGCGGAGGCGCACAGCACCCGACCCGGGAGCAGCGTCCGCCAGCCTTAGGGGACGGGGTGCCGAGCGCTTGGACCTGGGCATAATGCTGGGTGGGGAGGCACGCTGGACGGGAAAACCCAAAGGGGATTATGCAGCAGAATAAGCCAAGCAGAGTAGTATATAAAAAGAAGGAAAGGCTGGAAAGATAGTAATATAAGATAAGAAGAGAAAGGGAAAGTTAGGAATGAGGAAGAAACCTGAAAGAAATAAAGAGATAGGCAGACACAAACAGCTTTCACTTATCCTTCCAGGCTTCCAGACGACAAGAGGAAGCACTCTGGAAGTTTCTACCTTACATGTACTAAACACCTCCCCTACACTCACCGATAGGCTCAGTGGCGCACCCAGGGGGGGTTTCCGAGTACCCAGAAACCCCCCTCCACTAAAAAAAAAAAAAAAAAAATTTTTTTTTTTTTTTTTTTTTTTACTTTTAGCTGCATGAGTATTATTAATGACTGTCTAGCGTCCTCTGCAGCCTGCTGTCTTCCTGGTGGCACTTGCAAGTGCAATAAAAGTTTACTTTATTTTAATTATAGTACATATATATCCATGTGCCTACATATATACACATGTATATACATACATACATACATACATATAAACACACACACACACACACACACACACACACACACACACACACACACACACACACACATGATATATATATATATATACATGTGTATATATATGTGTACTGTATGTGTGTGTGTATATATATATATATATATATATATATGTATGCATGTTTAATATGCTATGTATATGTGTATATGGGTTCACTACGATCTCCCGGCAGCCGGCCTCCCGGCGACCAGCATACCGGCGCCGGGAGGCCGGCCGCCGGCTTACCAACAGTGTGGCGAGCGCAAATGAGTCCCTTGCGGGCTCGCTGCGCTCGCCACGCTACGCGCTCCACACTATTCTATTCTCCCTCCAGGGGGGTCGTGGACCCCCACGAGGTAGAATAAGTGTCGGTATGCCGGCGGTCAGGCTCCCGGCGCCGGTATGCTGGTCGCCGGGAGCCCGACCGCCGGCATACTGAAGACCACCCGTGTATATGTATGTGTGTATATATATATATATATATATATATACAACTCACAGCTCCGGCACTCCAGACGTCCCTTAGGACCTACTTGCAGCGGTGCCTTCCTCCGGGGGGTCACCCCAATGTACAACGAAGAATAACGAGGCGGCACTCGGAGACTTGCAAAAACTTCAAACGTGTATTAGGTGCTGTCAACGTTTCGGGGACCACCTCCCCTTCGTCAGGATAACTACAACAATGTGTAAGACAATCTTATATAGTGATAAACTTACCCCCCTTCACATGCTCCCACACGTGCGTTCTCCCCTGGCCACGTCACTTGGGTTTCCCGTTCGGCGTCACCGCTCGCATCAGCGGAACCGGAAGTGACGACGCGGCTCCCTCCTGCGTGGCCATGGAGACGCTGTAAACAAAACAAAGTATGTAAAAGACACTCGTGCCTAATTAAAAGATTCTGATAATACATACATTATACATAAACAAATGTGCATGATAGTGCTATTAAGAGCCAGCAACACTTTGGCAATATGCAATAAACAATTTGAAAGTGACTTTTAAGTGATCGTGCATAAAGCACTAATTATACATAGATCTGTGTCTATCGGTGTCACATACTGAATCAACATACTACACTGTGTACATGATATATATAGAGAACTAATGACCAGAGAAGCTGAGACATGTCTAAAACAGAGTATGTGCCGTGTCAGTACTATCCATACTCCTGTTCAAAGTGTCTATGTATGAGTCTCAAATGTCTGTAACACGTGAGCCTGACTCAATTGTTGTACCCCCTAAAATCGGTCTACACTCATATATAGACATGGCCTACAAGGGTGAAAAATCTGAACATACCATCATTGTCCTAACCTGCTCTCTTTAATCACAAGAAGTTAATGAGCCCAAGACTGTCATTAAGCCCGCCCGGTTTAAGGGTATTGAGTCTATGTATCCACATAGACTCAAGTTGAAGGAGTTTTTTGCCCCTATTGCCCCCCCGGGGTGATTCAGGGACATGGTCTATTATCCGGTGTTTAAATGTGGCCATACTATGTCTGTATTCTACAAAGTGCTTAGCCACTGGCTGTTCCCCATTACCTGATGCCAGCGCATTCCTTATAGCTAGCCTGTGTTGGGCCATCCTCACCTTGAATTGGCATTCGGTTTTTCTGATGTAATAACGTCCGCATGGACAAATGATGGCGTATATCACGTATTTGGAGGTACAGGTAAGGGGCCATCTGATATTGAATTTTTTCCCAGAGAAAGGATGCGAGATACTGTCCCCTGGAGACATATGGGTGCACGTAGTGCACCCTGTGCATTTAAAGCACCCATTTCTGCGGGTCAAAAAATGTCTAGGGGGAGGAAATGGAGCAGAGGTTTGCTAAAAGAGGTTATCCTCAGGACCTCCTTTGCACGGCCAGACAGAGGGCTGTTGCCAAAAATAGGGAGGAGTTACTAAAGCCCACGCAGACACGGGACATGTCTAGAATCATCCCGTGGGTTAAAGAATTTAATGTATACAGCGAACAAGACTCCAGGAAGTTGCGACATCTATGGCCCATAGTATCCACAGACCCTGAGTTAAAAATATTTCATGACAAAAGGGTAATGCCCAGCTATACCAGAGGTCGTAACATCAGAGATATGGTAGTCAAGACCGACATGGCTAAGTTGAACACTCCTCCCCCTAGACATTTTTTGACCCGCAGAAATGGGTGCTTTAAATGCACAGGGTGCACTACGTGCACCCATATGTCTCCAGGGGACAGTATCTCGCATCCTTTCTCTGGGAAAAAATTCAATATCAGATGGCCCCTTACCTGTACCTCCAAATACGTGATATACGCCATCATTTGTCCATGCGGACGTTATTACATCGGAAAAACCGAATGCCAATTCAAGGTGAGGATGGCCCAACACAGGCTAGCTATAAGGAATGCGCTGGCATCAGGTAATGGGGAACAGCCAGTGGCTAAGCACTTTGTAGAATACAGACGTATGGCCACATTTAAACACCGGATAATAGACCATGTCCCTGAATCACCCCGGGGGGGCAATAGGGGCAAAAAACTCCTTCAACTTGAGTCTATGTGGATACATAGACTCAATACCCTTAAACCGGGCGGGCTTAATGACAGTCTTGGGCTCATTAACTTCTTGCGATTAAAGAGAGCAGGTTAGGACAATGATGGTATGTTCAGATTTTTCACCCTTGTAGGCCATGTCTATATATGAGTGTAGACCGATTTTAGGGGGTACAACAATTGAGTCAGGCTCACGTGTTACAGACATTTGAGACTCATACATAGACACTTTGAACAGGAGTATGGATAGTACTGACACGGCACATACTCTGTTTTAGACATGTCTCAGCTTCTCTGGTCATTAGTTCTCTATATATATCATGTACACAGTGTAGTATGTTGATTCAGTATGTGACACCGATAGACACAGATCTATGTATAATTAGTGCTTTATGCACGATCACTTAAAAGTCACTTTCAAATTGTTTATTGCATATTGCCAAAGTGTTGCTGGCTCTTAATAGCACTATCATGCACATTTGTTTATGTATAATGTATGTATTATCAGAATCTTTTAATTAGGCACGAGTGTCTTTTACATACTTTGTTTTGTTTACAGCGTCTCCATGGCCACGCAGGAGGGAGCCGCGTCGTCACTTCCGGTTCCGCTGATGCGAGCGGTGACGCCGAACGGGAAACCCAAGTGACGTGGCCAGGGGAGAACGCACGTGTGGGAGCATGTGAAGGGGGGTAAGTTTATCACTATATAAGATTGTCTTACACATTGTTGTAGTTATCCTGACGAAGGGGAGGTGGTCCCCGAAACGTTGACAGCACCTAATACACGTTTGAAGTTTTTGCAAGTCTCCGAGTGCCGCCTCGTTATTCTTCGTTATATATATATATATATGTGTGTGTGTGTGTGTGTGTGTAGATATATGTATACTGTATATTTATGTGTGTGTATATATATATATATATATATATATATATATATACACACACACACACACACACACACACACTAGTTTTACGGACCCAGCATATACTGGGTCACCTCAGTCCCCACCCCCGTGATTGGCTCCGCCCAGTTCTGGAAACCCCCCCATGCAAATCCTGCGTTTGCCACTGGATAGGCTGGCCCTATCCAATTATCACTCACTCAAAACTCTGATCTGCCTAGCAACAATTGACCTTCTTTAACCAATCACAAAATTACCAGCCTCTTATATAGATATCGTGCCCAGTCAGGCACTCTCCTTATCTTGTGATGTCACAGTGGTACTGTTTAGCTATCTGCAGCTGAATGCATTGTAATGTCACAGAGGTACTGTCTAGCTTCCTGCAGATGAATGCATTGTGATGTCACAGAGGTACTGTTTAACTGACTGCAGATGAATGCACTGTGAGGTCCCAGAGGTACTGTTTAGCTGCCTGTATTTGAATGCATTCTGATGTCACAATGGTACTGTCTAGTTGCCTGCAGCTGAATACATTGTGATATCACAGTGGTACTGTCTAGCTTTCGGCAGCTAAATGCATTGTGATGTCACAGTGGTACTGTCTAGCTGCCTGCAGCTGAATGCATTGTGATGTCACAGAGGTACTGTATATCTGCCTGCAGCTGAATGCATTGTGATGTAACAGAGGTGCTGTCTAACTAACTGTAGCTGAAAGCTTTGTAAGATCACAGATATACTTTTTGTCTGCCTGCAGCTGAAAGCATTGTGATGCCACAGTGCTACGGTCATGTTGCCTGCTGCTGAATTAATTCTGATGTCACAGAAGTACTGTTTAACTGCCTGCAGCTGAATGCTCTGTGATCGGGGATGGTGTTAGGGTTTTCGGCTCCCCCCCTGCAAACTATAAATTTGCGCCCTTCCATACTGTGATGTCACAGTGGTACTGTCTAGCTGCCTGCAGCTGAATGCATTGTGATGTCACAGTAGTACTGTCTAGCTGCCTTCAGCTGAATGCATTGTTATGTCACAGAGGTACTGTTTAGCTGTCTGCAGCTGAATGCATTGTGATCAGGGATGGGGCTAGGGTGTTCAGCGCCATCCCTGCAAACTATAAATTTGCGCCCTCCCACACTTTACAGAAGGACGGCACATGCCAAAAAAGGGTTAAGGTCTTACAAGGAAGGGGTGTGGCCACACAATAGTACCATTTTCAAATGACGCCACACAGTAGTACACGCTTATTGACATGACACCACATGCAGTAGCGTTGCTTATACACATAATGCTCCCAGGAGTAGCGCCCCTTATACATAATGTCCACAGTAGTCGTGCCAGTTATACACAGTGCCAACAGTAGTAGCGCCGATTATACTCATAATGCCCCCAGTAGTATTGCCCCTTAAACATAATGCCCACAGTATGCCGCTTATACAATTATTGCCCCCACTAGCGCTGCTTATACATAATGCCCAACCATAGTAGTACTGCTTATACACATAGTGCCCATAGTAGTAGTGCTGCTTATACAAATAATGCCCCCAGTAGTAGCGCCACTTATACACATAATGCGCCTAGTAGTAGGAGGAGCTGCATAGAAACATAGTACATAGGGGGTCATTCCCAGTTGATCGCTAGTTGCCGTTGTTCGCAGCGCAGCGATCATGCTAAAAATGGCATTTCTGCGTATGCTTATGCACCGCAATGTGCACGCACGATGTACGGGTACAAAGTCTGTTGTGGTTTTGCACTGGTTCTACCGATGATTCCAAACGCACAGCCGATCGCAAGGAGATTGAAGTGGGCGTTTCTGGTTGCAACTGACCATTTTCAGGGAGTGTTTGGAAAAACGCAGGCGTGGCAGAAAAACGCAGCCGGGCTGGGCGTTCGCTGGGCGGGTGTGTGACGTCAAAAGCCGTCCCTCCATTGTTAGAATCAACGCACACGATGAGTAACTACAGGGTTGGTCTTGTTTTGCACAAAACGATTTTGCAGGCGCTCTGCTGCACAAGCGTTCGCACTTCTGCAAAGCACAAATACACTCCCCAGTGGGCGGCGACAATGTGTTTGCACAGCTACTAAAAACTGCTAGCGAGCGATCATCTCGGAATGACCCCCAAAGTCAGAGAGGTTGAAAAGAGGGAAACTCCCCATCGAGTTCAACCTGTATTCTGTGTTAATCTATACATATTATTATGTGCCTGTAATGCTATAGCCCTGGATACATTTACCAGTTAGGAATTTGTCCAATCCGCTTTTAAATACATTTACAGAGTCTGCCATTATTAGCCTCTCTGGCACGCATTTCCAAATCTTTATTGCCGTTACCGTGAAGAACCCTTTCCTATGTTGTGTACGGAATTTCCTCTCCTCTAACCTAAGCGAATGCCCACGCGTCCTATATAGAGTTCTTTTAATAAACAAATCCAATGCTAGCTCATTGTAATTGCTTTACATATTTGAAGATATTAATAATGTCGCCTCTTTTCTAGTGTATACATATTTAACCTAGCAAGCCATTCCTTGTACTCCAGAGACTCTAACCCTTTTATCAGTTTAGTAGCTCTTCTTTAAACTCTTTCTAGTTCCCCAATATCTTTTTTTTATAATACGGTGCCCAGAACTGAACATTATATTCCAGGTGCGGATGTTCCAATGATTTGTACAGTGGTAGGATTACATCCTCGTCCCTTGTCTCTATGCCCCGTTTAATGCACGCAAGCACTTTACATGCCTTCTTTGCTGCACTTTGACTTTGTGTACTGCTATTAAGCCTATTATCTATAAACACCCCCAAATCTTTTTCCACCATAGTGTCAAAGTCAAAAAAAATATAACATAGAGAGAACATACAAACTACACACATTTAAGTCGCTATACTTGCAAATACGCGCAACGAGCACAGCAATATATGGTAACACACGCATTTACACGGACATGCCACAGAGATGGATTCAACACTTATTTCATACAGTACATAATTATAATAATATCAAGCGCCAGACATCATGATGATTTAGAATTGTATATGTAATGAAGTGGTGTCATGTATGTGTATTATTTGAACAGAACCAGATAGACCTGTCATGTTTACTATTGAAGCAACCAGCTTAATGTGTAGATTAATTTGATACTTGTTATTAAGTTGTAGTACATTGCAACACGGAATTATGATTACATGTATAAAAGCTAAAATCGCTCTTATTAGAACAATAGATATTCTTAGAGGTAGAGGACAGGGAACTCATGCCAGCCCTTTGGATGTCTTCAAGGCTGAATCTGATTACCATATACAAAGGAATTGGTGACTCACCATGAACCCCTCCCCCAGAAACTAGATAATACTCTGCTGACCACACAGGAGGTCAGTTACTTGCTTTTTGGTCTCTGAGGAAGATGAAGTCTACAGAGAGAGAGAGAGAGTCATATGGAGGGACAAACTTATATGAGAAAGATAATGGTAATTGTATTGCTGGCATGTAACTGAAACTGCATATAACTATGTAATAGTATGTTCTAACTGTTTACTGTGGGAGTTGTATTCATGTAATTATAGGTATACTGTACTTTGTAATATATATTGAATCCATACCCTTTTAACAACAAATATATACATCAATGAGCTTTGGAACTCAGATAATGTGTGGGTCTATTGTTTTCTCTTATGGGATGCAGTGTTGTGCGATGTACAGCGCACATTTATGGGATTTGGTAATAAGATGTGCAGGCATTTACAATATATATTAGAGCGGACATTTTAAATATTTGTGAGAAATCAATTTGGCATTCTTAGATGAGGGCTCTTACGGGATATCAGGGTCTTAATGATGCACTGTACATTACAAATGTGGCTGTAATTGACCGGCTCCAATGGACGCATTGAGAAGCTGATGAAAATAACATTCACGTTAATGTATTTTTGTGTTATCAGTAAGCCAATGATATGAAATTCAAGGGACAATGCGTTTCTCATAATATTTAAGATGCTAAAATGTATTTTTATTGTTGCAAAACAAGGGTCAAATAAGTCATATTGTGTTTGATTCAGATTGGATTGTTTATCTGTTTAAGTAGGTTTAAAAGTATATTTAAAAGTTGCTGCATAGCGTTGATAGTGTTTTTTTTAACTCAGGCCTAAAATAACTTCAGGTGCTTGTATGATGTGTGGTTTCTTTGTGACAAAGGAAGCCGCATGGTCTGTCCTCCATTTTGGACTAACCACATGGCCTGTCCACCATTTTGTGTAACCCTCATGGATGTGGAAGGGGGAGGAGCAGTGGCCATTTTGGGAAGGTCATTTTTCTGAATGGCTGATTTTCAGTCTGCTCAGAATAATCAGCTCTCCTTGGTCACATCAAAACACAATTTATGAGTTACCAATGCATTTATTTAACCCATGCCACAGTCAATTACAAATAGTTTCAGCTGGGCCTAGTGAAAGTTAATAGTGAGATGAATACTTAGTGTAAGAATTACACACAGATATAAAAAAAAAGGTTTATTTTTTTCTTTTACCTCTAGGATTCAGTTAACTCTGCTTGCTAGTTTAGGAAAGACATTGAAATGTTAATTAACCTGTCCCACTACCCTCTTGAACAGGCATATGAACCTCTGTTGATATGCAAATTAGAGACTTTAAAGGAAATGCATTCATTCGGTAGATGTGTACTGTGTGGGGGTTCTATGAGAGTCAAGTGATATATATTATATAAATATATATTATATATAATATTATTATAATAATTATGTGTATATTTATATCAGTGTATGTTCTGCAAGATAGCTATCCAATCTGAATCATATCATTTAAATTATTGATCATTGCTAGATTCATTTAAACCTATGTGAAACCGGAGATATTTTTGTTACTATATAGTTAAAACTAAAATAAATGTTAAGGAAGTAAGTGTAAGACACACACGCAGCCTGGCCTAGTTGTAAATGTTTATACAGAAAGAAACTGTGTGTTGTGTTAAGTGAGCGATTATAGTTAATATTGCTCACATTTATAGAATTGTGTGATTTGTGCTATTGCGGACGTACGGTTTTGTACACGTGTCTCAGACAAAGTACAGGACTGCGTGCGCAGCGTAAGAGACACGCACGATCGCGTGTTTACACAAATTGCGTAAGAAGTACGGTCGCTAAGTACAAATTACACAATAGTTCGTTTAGTTTTAAGGTGGGACAGTAGCCACGCTACAATAGCACCAAACCACCCAGTTTCTAAAGAAATTTAGTATAAAAACAAAATTTAGTATAAATAAAAATTTTTTAAATTGCCTCTGGGGGTAAAGCTGCCAACTTGAATGAATCCTAATTTTCTGTACAGAAAAAAAATAAAGTGTATTTGAGTGAGCGAATGCAGGAGTGAGTGGATACTGAACCCAAGAACTGAAGTGGTCTAGGTGGTCTAAGCTAGGTGGTCTAGGTGGACACACTGGGTTAGTAGAGGCCCGGTGGCGTAGGGTTTGCAACCCTGCATTATTAACTAGGTGGTCTTAGTGGACTGAGTGGTATCCCATACAGCTCTTAGTGGTCTAGGTGGTCTAAGCTAGGTGGTCTACAGCAATCATAGGGCATACAGATAACTAGTATATATAGGCTGTGCTATTGCATCACATGTCCGTTTGTTCTGCACAGCGCAACGTGATATTATTGTGTCATATGCACTGTGGAAGAGCATACGCAGACGTGATTGTATAGACAAAAGGGGTTTTTCTTTGATAACTTTGGGAAATCTCCCTGGTGGGCTTCACTGGAAAGGGTGAAGGATAGTTATCTAATTTCTCTGTTTTTCACCCTACAAACAATTCCAGTTGAAAGATACTGAAAAGGAAATTTTCACTGCCTCTCTCAGGAAAATATTCCAAACAGAACTTACACTGAAAGAAATTACGGTGTAAGGTCTGATAGGAGCCCTAAGTTGGGTACATTGCGATCCGCTATCAACAGTGTATCGTTGTATTGGCCATCGTGGGCAAGAGCGAGTGGAAGGCGCTCAGGTATACTTCCACCGTCTACTTATATTGAGTATTTTGGTGTTTGTGGGAATTTTTTTAAAGATATTAGAAGAGACCCACAAATATGGGAGCCAGTTGCTCAAGTAAGAGACGTTTAGACAGGGTTCAGGCAGAATTGTGGCCAAAAGGCTCAGCAAGGTTTATCATGTGTGAAAAATATGGTTCACACACAGAAGTTTTATGCAATGAGTGGGTATGTATGACTAACAATGTGTCACTGACCTAGGTTGGGGGTGTTGTGAACTCAGGGGTTCTCCCGATGGTAGGGGAGAGGAACCGAAGTTGGGTCGGAACAGGGATGGCTTGATATAGGTCTTCCTCATACAGGACTCTGACAGAAAAGCTTGGTGAAAATATTAAAGGACTTTATTGAAGGAAGAGAGCAACACAATGTCACATAACAGAGAAGAAGCGTATGGAGAAATGTCCAGGAAGTACTTGTGAGTGATGGTAAAAGATACTGGTGACTGAAGAACTTGAGAGCGGTGGTTAGAAGACACTGATGATTTGAAGAACTTGAGAGCGGTGGTTAAGACTCTGATAATTTGAAGAACTTGTGAGCGGTGGTTAAAGACACTGATGATTTGAAGAACTTGAGAGCGGTGATTAAAGACACTGATGATTTGAAGAACTTGAGAGCGGTGATTAAAGACACTGATGATTTGAAGAACTTGAGAGCGGTGATTAAAGACACTGATGATTTGAAGAACTTGAGAGCGGTGGTTAGAGACACTGAAGATTTGTATAACTGGAGAGCAAGGGTTAAAGACACTGAGGACTTGTATAACCGGAGAGCGAGGGTTAAAGACACTGAGGACTTGTATAACTTGAGAGCGAGGGTTAAAGACACTGAGGACTTGTATAACTTGAGAGCGAAGGTTAAAGATACTGAGGACTTGTATAACTTGAGAGCGAGGGTTAAAGACACTGAGGACTTGTATAACTTGAGAGCGAGGGTTAAAGACACTGAGGACTTGTATAACTTGAGAGCGAGGGTTAAAGACACTGAGGACTTGTATAACTTGAGAGCAAGGGTTAAAGACACTGAGGACTTGTATAACTTGAGAGCGAGGGTTAAAGACACTGAGGACTTGTATAACTTGAGAGCGACGTTTAACCTGCAGCCCACACTGACTCCAAGAAGCACTGGTGACTAGAGCGCAGTGGAACCCAGCAGCGTCTGGGAACGCTGGAAGCTGTGCAACTACTGACACCTGGAAATGCCGGAGACACTGGGGTATGCTGCAGAGAGATCCGCCGAGGACAGAAGCACTGGCATCCACTTCAGGGGAAAAGACGATACTCAGGCGCCGAGACGCTGCCCGGCGTCTGCCTTGAATCTCCCGCCTCCGCTGGATTGGCAGAACAGTCTGATGACGTCACCTGCTCCCCGCCCACGTGATGCCGGCTGTCATGGATGCGCCCCTGCCCCGGGGAACCGCCAGGAGCCGCGCCAGCCAGGCACCGGAGCCCGTGGACCACCGAAGGCGGAGGCCGCAACACAGACCAGCGGGCACGCAGGGGTAAGCGCGGTGAACGCCGCCTATGGCGTGTGACAGTACCCCCTCCTCCAGAAGTGGCCCCCGGACACTTTCCAGGTTTTGTTGGATGTCTGGAATGGAAAATCCGCACCAGTCGGGGAGCCATAACTTCAGTAGCCTTGACCCAGCTCCTCTCCTCGGGGCCAAAACCTTTCCACTCCACTAAATACTGTAGATTCTTGTGAAGATAACGAGAGTCAAGAATAGCTTTGATTTCAAAGTCCGTTCCAGCTTCAGACTCTGCAGAGGTTGGCCTCTGGGACTTTAAATGGAACCGGTTTAAAATAAGGGGGCGAAGGAGAGAGACATGAAAGGAGTTTGGTATCCGGAGGTGGGAAGGCAATCCCAATTTGCAGACAACCGGATTCAGGACTTGTAACACGGGGTAGGGACCAATAAACTTTGGGGTGAACTTCATAGTGGGCACCCTTAACCGGAGGTTGCGGGTGGAGAGCCATACCCTGTCCCTAACCTTGTATTGGGGAGCTGCTCGTCGCTTCCTATCCGCAAAGAATT
This sequence comes from Pseudophryne corroboree, assembly GCF_028390025.1. NCBI lineage: Eukaryota > Metazoa > Chordata > Amphibia > Anura > Myobatrachidae > Pseudophryne > Pseudophryne corroboree. The sequence goes on from NC_086447.1 coordinate 718,616,986, forward strand.
TATAGCGGACGGAGACTCTCTTGAGATTAGCATGAACTCGACTCCAAATTTGGCTGAAGTGCCGAAGAGTAGAGGCCGCAGCAGGAACCTCCTCCAAAGGACAAATGGGTAATTCAGGAACTCGAGGATGGAACCCATAATTAATGAAAAATGGGGACTCACCAGTCGAAGAGTGGTACAGATGATTATGGGCAAACTCGGCCCATGGCAACAGTTCCACCCAATCATCTTGCGAAGGAGAAAGATAAACACGGAGAAAAGTCTCAAAATCTTGATTGACGCGTTCAGTTTGCCCATTGGTTTGTGGATGGTAAGCGGATGAAAACTTGAGTTTTATTTGTAAGGCCGTACAGAGAGCTCTCCAGAATCTTGCAGTGAATTGTACCCCCCGGTCAGAGACGATTTCCTGAGGTAAGCCGTGCAGGCGGAAATGTTCTCAGATAAATAACAAAGCCAACTTGGGAGCTGATGGTAACCCAGTCAAAGATACAAAATGTGCCATCTTAGAGAAACGATCGATAATTACCCAGACAGTATTGTGACCCTTGGAGAGGGGCAATTCGGTGACAAAGTCCATAGAGATATGGGTCCAAGGCCTCTGAGGAATGGACAGTGGATGCAATAACCCCGCAGGAGGCAAACGAGGAATTTTGTGCTGAGCACACTGAGGACATGAGTTGACATAATTTTGAATATCCTTCTTCATAGTGTCCCACCAGTAAGACCTTCGTAGAAACTCCCACATCTTTTGAACTCCAGGATGACCGGAAAACTTGGAAACATGAGCCCACTGCAACAACCTTGGTCGAAATTTAGCTGGCACAGACATTCTCCCAGGAGGAGGACCCAAAGCGGTGGGAGCCGCTGACATAGAAACTGGACTGAGAATCAAAGCCTTCTCAACGGAATTCTCCTCATCTGAAGCTGTTAAGGAACGGGATAAAGCATCAGCCTTGGTGTTAAAAGTCCCATCCCGGTACTTAATAACAAACGAAAACCGGGTAAAGAAGAGCGCCCATCTAGCTTGACGGGGATTCAAGCACTGGGCCATCTTGAGGTACAGCAAATTCTTATGATCAGTGAAAATTGTAATTAGGTGTTTAGCACCTTCCAAAAGATATCTCCATTCCTCCAAGGCAGATTTTATTGCCAAAAGCTCTTTGTCTCCAATGGTGTAATTCTGTTCCGCAGGAGAGAATTTGCGAGAATGGAAACCACATGGATGTAACTTCCCATCTGGAGCGTACTGCGAAAGCACGGCACCTATGCCTACCGAGGAAGCATCAACCTCCAAGAAGAATGGTTTTGAAAAATTTGGTTGTTGAAGGACTGGAGCGGACATAAAGGCTGCCTTTAACTGAGCGAACGCTGCTACAGCTTCGGAGGACCAATGACTTGGGTCAGAACCCTTCTTGGTTAGGGCAGTAATGGGTGCCACGATGGTAGAGAATCCCTTTATGAATTTCCGGTAGTAAATCGTTGTACCGCTTTCAAGGAAAGAGGCTGAGTCCAGTCCCGGATGGCAGTGAGTTTCTCTGGATCCATACGAAGCTCCGTGCCCGAAATTATGTAACCAAGAAATGGAATAGAAGGAACCTCAAAAGTACATTTGGAAATCTTGCCATAAAGATGATTCTCTCGCAATCAAAGAAGTACCTCTTTGACCTGTATTCTGTGCTCTGTGAGATTTTTAGAAAATATCAGAATGTCATCCAAATATACCACTACACTTAGGTATAGCATATCCCGAAAGACTTTGTTAATGAATCCCTGGAAGACGGCAGGGGCGTTGCTGAGGCCAAACGGCATTACCAGATACTCGTAATGCCCGTCCCTGGTATTGAAGGCCGTCTTCCATTCGTCCCCCTGTCGGATACGTATCAAATTAAAAGCTCCCCTTAAATCAAGCTTGGTTAAAACTTGGGCTTCGCGAACTCTATCAAAAAGCTCCGTAATGAGCGGCAAAGGATACTTATTCTTAATAGTGACATAATTTAGACCACGATAGTCAATACATGGTCTCAGCCCTCCGTCCTTCTTCTTCACAAAAAAGAAACCCGCCCCCACCAGAGAGGTAGAGGGGCGGATGAATCCTTTCTGTAGATTAGACTTGATATAGTTCGACATAGCTTGGTTCTCGGGCAATGATAAGGGATAAGTGCGACCCCGAGGTGGCATTTTCCCCATAATGAGCTCAATGGGGCAGTCCCAGGGTCTATGCGGTGGTAGCTGATCGGCCGCTTGCTCTGAGAACACGTCAGAAAACTCCCGATAGGCCTCCGGAATGAGCCCTTCATCTGACTTGGAAGATACACGGAGCGGATAGACTATGGTGAGACAATTTGAATGACAAAAAGAACTCCAAGATGTTATTTGTGTCGAACTCCAGTCGACGTGAGGGTTGTGAAGTTTAAGCCAAGGAAGGCCAAGAACCAGATCGTGGGGCATCTCCCAAATCACTAGGAACTCTAGATGTTTTTGATGCAGAGCTTCCACTTGCAATTTGATTGGTACTGTACAACTTGAAATCAGACCGTTAGAAATTTGGGTACCATTGATAGCAGTCAACGTAATAGGTCATTCGACCGACCGTAGCTGACAACCCAGATCCTGGACACAGGAAAGGGAAATAAAATTCCCTGTAGCCCCTGAGTCCAGAAGAGCCTTAACGGGTTTGGCTATTGACTCGGAGAACAGAGACACGGAGAGCAAACAGTCCACTGGCGGAGAAGGTTTAGAAGAAACTCCTAGCTCGACTCCTCCAGAACAAGCTAGGACTGCCCGTTTCCCGGGCGAGACTTGCAAAACTTGAGAAAGTGATCCGCAGCTCCACAGTAGAGGCAGAGTCTACCCTCACGACGACGCTGACAATCTTCTGGGGACAGCCGGGATCGATTAATCTGCATGGGTTCATCAAGACTTGGAATAATCGTTTGCTTAGACGGAAGAGATCGGACCCTTGATCGATCTGACCGACTACGTTCGCCACCTCGTTCCTGCATGCGAAGATCCACCTTTACACAGAGCGAGATCAACTGTTCTAAAGAATCCGGCAAATCTCTAGTGACCAACTCGTCCTTTAGACGATCGGAGAGCCCGTTCCAAAAGGCAGCCCGAAGGGCATCATTATTCCAGCGCAGTTCTGAGGCTATGGTCTGAAAATTAATCACATACTGTCCCACTGAACGAGAGCCTTGTCGGACATGAAGCAAGTCTGCAGAGGCAGCGGTCGTCCTGCCGGGCTCATCAAAGATCCTCCGGAATGATGTAATGAAATTGGTGTAACTAGAAACCAATGGATCAGATCGCTCCCATAACGGAGACACCCAATCCAACGCTGAACCCTCGAGCAAAGAAATAATGTATGCCACCTTGGACCGATCAGTAGGGAAGTTATGTGAAAGCAGTTCAAAATGTACCTCGCACTGAAAACCACGGCAATTCTTTGGATTCCCATTATAGCGAGAAGGAGTAGGGAGCTGAAGGCGTGACCTGGTTCCAGAGGAGGATTGAATATTACTAGAGACAACCACTGGAGCGGGTACTGGAGCTGGGGCCGGTACTACTGAAGCCAGAGAAGTCTGAATTTGATCCAGCCGGCCAGATAATTCCTGGAGATAATGCATCACCTGGCCCTGTGCTGCTTCCTGACTTTGTACTCGAGAAATCAAGTCCTGGATGGTACTTGCCTCTGGGCTCCGATCCCCCGGGTCCATGGGGCCTGAGTATACTGTCACTGACCTAGGTTGGGGGTGTTGTGAACTTGGGGGTTCTCCCGATGGTAGGGGAGAGGAACCGCAGTTGGGTCAGAACAGGGATGGCTTGACTTTATTGCAGGAAGAGAGCAACACAATGTCACATAACAGAGAAGGAGCGTATGAAGAAATGTCCAGGAAGTACTTGTGAGTGATGGTAAAAGATACTGGTGACTGAAGAACTTGAGAGCGGTGGTTAGAAGACACTGATGATTTGAAGAACTTGAGAGCGGTGGTTAAGACTCTGATAATTTGAAGAACTTGTGAGCGGTGGTTAAAGACACTGATGATTTGAAGAACTTGAGAGCGGTGGTTAAAGACACTGATGATTTGAAGAACTTGAGAGCGGTGATTAAAGACACTGATGATTTGAAGAACTTGAGAGCGGTGATTAAAGACACTGATGATTTGAAGAACTTGAGGGCGGTGATTAAAGACACTGATGATTTGAAGAACTTGAGAGCGGTGGTTAGAGACACTGAAGATTTGTATAACTGGAGAGCGAGAGTTAAAGACACTGAGGACTTGTATAACTTGAGAGCGAGGGTTAAAGACACTGAGGACTTGTATAACTTGAGAGCGAGGGTTAAAGACACTGAGGACTTGTATAACTTGAGAGCGAGGGTTAAAGACACTGAGGACTTGTATAAATTGAGAGCGACGTTTAACCTGCAGCCCACGCTGACTCCAAGAAGCACTGGTGACTAGAGCGCAGTGGAACCCAGCAGCGGCTGGGAACGCTGGAAGCTGTGCAACAACTGACACCTGGAAATGCCGGAGACACTGGGGTATGCTGCAGAGAGATCCGCCGAGGACAGAAGCACTGGCATCCACTTCAGGATAGACGATACCCAGGCACCGAGGCGCTGCCCGGCGTCTGCCTTTGAATCTCCCGCCTCCGCTGGATTGGCGGAACAGTCTGATGACGTCACCTGCTCCCCGACCACGTGATGCCGGGTGTCATGGCGGCGCCCCTGCCCCGGGGAACCGCCGGGAGCTGCACCAGCCAGGCACCGGAGCCCGTGGACCAACGAAGGCGGAGGCCGCAACACAGACCAGCAGGCACGCAGGGGTAAGTGCGGTGAACGCCGCCTATGGCGTGTGACACAATGATAGGGAACCATTCCCTAGAGTGGGCAGCTTTGAACCAGAGGTACTGCAGAATGTAAGCAGTAAAATATGTCTGATAAAATCCCAAAAACAAAGGGTCAGATATACAAATTGTTTAAACCTGTGACAGCAAGAGGGGTTGGTGAGTTTGATCCTAAGGTATTGCAGGTGGTATGTTTAACCAAAGTCATATAAGACAAGAATGGAAATATAAGAACTGTTTGATCTTGTAGCAACAATAAATAAGTAGGAAGAGAAGAAAAAAAAGAGAATGCAAGTACACCGCCTTATGTAGATGTGGAAGCAGTTACGGCCAGCATACAAACTATAGAAAATAATAAAAATATAAAAAATATGACTGTAACCTATATATGTACTAATGAATGTTGAAGTTTTATTTAGGAGGAGAAGGTGACCTGATCGTTTTCAGCCATTTCTCATGCACCCAGAGGAGTATCCAACCGGTAAAAGAAGAGCAGTAGCCTGTGGGGGAAGTGGCTGAGATCAGTGGAACAGGTAAGTATGGTATCATTCGTGTACATATATAGTAAAATCCAAAAAATTAAACAAAAAAATCAAGAAAAGTAACGTCAGAAATGGAGAAAAACATGTCCGCACATTAGTATTTGCCAGCAGGAAAGTGGACAGAGACAAGGTAACCCCAGGGTATTTCTTTCAGTTACCATATAAGAAGTATTTGTTCCTAGTAATGCCCCTAGTAAAGATGAGCTCGGAAATGTTTGATGGACCATGTACAGACCCTTAATCCGGGATGAGAAGGATTGAATGAATACTTTGCATGACCTAGAAGCTTGTTAAACGTTTTTTTTTTTTTTGTCTCTTGCAGAAATAGAAAACTCTCCATCTGGATAAGACCACTGGTAAACACTAATTCGGCAAATGGGAGGTGGCTGTCTCTGTGCAAATGGACGGGCTCAATAAGGCATTGAGTGTCAGGGTGCAGACTTCTTTGCAAAATTGGAAAGGTCACAGTAGCTAATCTTAGATAGTGTGCTATTGAACATCACAAGAATAGTGTTAGGCGCAGAGAACAACAGGTGGAGAGGTTGAGGACGGTAAGTATACTGGCACATACAGGAAAGATCCATCAGTCCAAACCCCAGATCCCAAATGGTCAATAATATGTTACACTTGTAGGAAGGAAGGGCATTTTGCCAGAGATTGTAGGAGTAGTAGGACACATAGTCAATATAGATCCCCTAGACAGAAAACACAAGCCACATTATTAAACACATAGACGGGACCAAGGGACATATAGTAAGGAATCACGAGCCATATAGAAAACACAGATTCGGTTAATGGGAAGAACAGAATAAATGCAACTTACTAATGTTACATTCTACTGTTCTAGATGCATGTCCATCACAGGTAGAGGAAATTAACTCACAGATACCGGGTTCCCTATGAACTTAGGATGGACAGGACACTGGATTGATGGCTGGGATAGTCCCAGTAGAGATAAGACACACAGAATTTTTTTTTTTTAAAGGGGAATAGACCAAGTAGAGAATCACTTCCCCATAGTGCCCAATCCAGTTGTCAAATTTTTATAAAATCTTCTTCACCTCTACAAACTCATCTGTCACCAACCTCTATTCTGTTTCTCTACAGTTTCCTCTTCATCTTTTGCGTTCACACAGGGTGGTACAATACATGGACCCAAGTACAGTTCAAACTTCACATGCCTAGGTCCTTCAGAGTTCTGTCCGAACCCAGTATATCTCAACAGCACGATGACACCAGTATTACTGCAGTGTGCCTTGTCATGCACAAAGGGTGGAGAATGGGAATACTGGTGAAGGAAAATTTTGTATAGACACTGATATGCCTGTTGGTGAATGGCAAACCTGACATTTTCTTTTTCATTTTATTCTTCCTTCTCTCCTCTAGAGATGTTTCTTTTTTTCTTTTTTCTTTTTGAGTTATGCTCATGGTACTCTACATGGCAAACACACGATAGTTAAATTAAGATACAAAAATGTGTGTTCCCTGCAGGAAGAGGCAGTCTGGAGGACAAAGGAGTATGGCCAGGAGTCCTCAGGACTGTGGGCAGGTGGACACGGTAAGTCAGTAGCCCCCAGAGCATACTTTCCAAGTCTAGCTGAGGTGGCACACGGTCTGACTCATCTAGGCAAAGAGGGTAGGTACAGGCTGATGAGAGCCTACTGGTGTGCGCCAGGATTCTATTCTCATGCAGGTAAGAGAGCAATGACCTGTCTTACTTGCTTGAGGAAGAATATTGGTAAAGCAATACCAACAGAACCATCCCATATCCCTCCTGCAGACGGATCTTTTCAGGAAATACAAATCGACACTACTTATAACCCTTGTTCAATGATTAAACAGACCTAGCATACGTTCCAGAAATGGAAACAATGTTCAGAAAATAATAGGAATATATAGATCATGAAAATTTTATATGTCACTGTCACAATTTATTTGTGTCTTTTTCATCTACCCAGCAGAACCTCAATTGAACACAAACATCAGTGTACAAAGATGTAGGTACATGTATGTGTGAAATGTTCGTCGCAAATCAGACATTATAGGCCAAACCACTGTCCCAGCATACTCTATAGGTTGAATGTTGTCCCACACCCAACCAGTGGTCCCGTGACCGCCGAGTGCATATAGAGGATGTTTCGTGCTCCTCCCTGTCTTACCCAAATATAGTCAAGTGTCTGATTTGCGAAATGCATACATACTTGTGTCTAGGTCACCGATTATGGTATGAAATATTTTTTTCTTATGTTAATAATTGATGGCAGTTATTGTTTACTGCCAAAGGGTGGACTGTCAAAGTAAAAAAAAAACATTACATAGAGAGAACATACAAACTACACACATTTAAGTCGCTATACTTGCAAATCTGCGCAGCGAGCACAGCAATATATGATAACACACGCATTTACACGGACATGCCACAGAGATGGATTCGACACTTATTTCATACAGTACATAATTATAATAATATTAAGCGCCAGACATCATGATGATTTAGAATTGTATATGTAATGAAGTGGTGTCATGTATGTGTATTATTTGAACGGAACCAGATAAACCTGTCATGTTATCGACATTTGCTATCGAAATGCATTGGTGAAGCTACTCTTTTGTGTAGACCATTCAGTCTGGTAAGAACCCACCTTTTAAAGTTTTAAACTGGCAGGAAACGGACTCTCTGAAGGTCCACAGAAATGTGTGAAATGGATTTCATTTGTGTATTATCAAATGTTAGGTATTTAGGATTTTAGCAGTTAAGTAATCCATGTCTGGTATTAGGTTTTTAGTCTTTTAGATTTGTGGGAGGATAAATACCACAGGGTGTCTACTACCATCTACACCTTGAAAAAGATAATCATTTGTTATCGAAGCGCATTGGTGACGGTAGCAGGACGTGTGTGGAGCTCTTGCCTGACTGTGTACAATTACTCCTGGGGACGCCTGGTTGTTTGATTTGTAACAAACGCTGTTGTCTACTCTTTTGTGTAGACCATTCAGTCTGGTAAGAACCCACCTTTTAAAGTTTTAAACTTTGTGTGTGGAAATAAATTTGTTATGGTAATGCACTATTGGAGTACCATTCTCATTTACATGCATCTTTGGTTGGAATAAGAAGGAGACACTCCTGAGGCATTGGAAGGGGTCAGAATATATCCAAGACGGTGACCCGCTCCAAACACTGCGCAATTGTCTACTAAAAGTAGACCATCTGATGCGGTACGAGTCTGGCACCTCTAGAGATCTACTTACATATTATTTCTCTTGTTGCTACAATATCATACTATGTATTGTTATGTTCTATTTCTAAGGGCACATGTTTCCTGTAAAGAGAGATTGAACACTCTTTTATTAGCTGAGGAGCGCCTGAGATAAAGGGTGGTGACTATCTGTCATATTATTTGTCTATTGGGAGTATTGGTGATACTTCAAACCACTTTTCTTTTCGGCGGCTCAGGCGCACTGATTGTGATCTACTGTCTGTATAGAATTGTCTTTTTCACCTTTTGAATACAAATGGTGCTGCCATGTTCCGAAATAGGGAGGAAAGACTGAAAAAGGTTGATACCCTATTTTCATTAAGTCCAGGTGAAATAAATGCCGTGGATGAGGATTTAGACAACATACTTCATAAATTGGAAATTGTCCTCCTAAACGAAAACAAAATGTGGTGGGAGGTGGTGACCCTTGAAAAATATCTTGTGTGTAAACTTATCCCTAAGGGCCTTAAAATTGACAAAAGGGCTAGCTTCACCACATCCACTGAACAATTCAGATGCGAATGGGAGCAAATAATAAGCAATTGCTCCTTCAAACTAATGGAACTGATTATTTCAGAAAGGAAAAAGGAACTGAGAGTTCTGGATGAGGAGATTAAAGGGTACAGAGAACTAATCATTCCCTTTATGGATCAGGTAGACTTTAAGGAAAAGGAAATGAAAATAGAACATAGAATAGAAAGAACAGAGAAAGCAATTATAGCTAGAAAAACCAGCAAGTTTGCTAGAGATAAAAGGGAACTGGAGGCAATCCCAAAAATTAGTGACAAAACAAAAAAGGAGAAAGAAAAAGTAGTTAGACCCAAAATCACACATGATTTAACAACCAATAAGAATGTGAGAAATAAGAACAGAAATGTCCAATATAGGGAGCGTTTTCACATGGAGACAGAGAGACACCCTGTCAATAGACCTTTGAATTATAATTAGGGATGTGCACTTGAAATTTTTCGGGTTTTGTGTTTTGGTTTTGGGTTCGGTTCCGCGGCCGTGTTTTGGGTTCGACCGCGTTTTGGCAAAACCTCACCGAATTTTTTTTGTCGGATTCGGGTGTGTTTTGGATTCGGGTGTTTTTTTCAAAAAACCCTAAAAAACAGCTTAAATCATAGAATTTGGGGGTCATTTTGATCCCAAAGTATTATTAACCTCAAAAACCATAATTTCCACTCATTTTCAGTCTATTCTGAATACCTCACACCTCACAATATTATTTTTAGTCCTAAAATTTGCACCGAGGTCGCTGGATGACTAAGCTAAGCGACCATAGTGGCCGACACAAACACCTGGCCCATCTAGGAGTGGCACTGCAGTGTCACGCAGGATGGCCCTTCCAAAAAACACTCCCCAAACAGCACATGACGCAAAGAAAAAAGAGGCGCAATGAGGTAGCTGTGTGAGTAAGCTAAGCGACCCTAGTGGCCGACACAAACACCTGGCCCATCTAGGAGTGGCACTGCAGTGTCACGCAGAATGGCCCTTCCAAAAAACACTCCCCAAACAGCACATGACGCAAAGAAGAAAAAAAGAGGCGCAATGAGGTAGCTGTGTGAGTAAGCTAAGCGACCCTAGTGGCCGACACAAACACCTGGCCCATCTAGGAGTGGCACTGCAGTGTCACGCAGAATGGCCCTTCCAAAAAACACTCCCCAAACAGCACATGACGCAAAGAAGAAAAAAAGAGGCGCAATGAGGTAGCTGTGTGAGTAAGCTAAGCGACCCTAGTGGCCGACACAAACACCTGGCCCATCTAGGAGTGGCACTGCAGTGTCACGCAGGATGGCCCTTCCAAAAAACACTCCATAAACAGCACATGACGCAAAGAAGAAAAAAAGAGGCGCAATGAGGTAGCTGTGTGAGTAAGATAAGCGACCCTAGTGGCCGACACAAACACCTGGCCCATCTAGGAGTGGCACTGCAGTGTCACGCAGGATGGCCCTTCCAAAAAACACTCCCCAAACAGCACATGACGCAAAGAAAAATTAAAGAAAAAAGAGGTGCAAGATGGAATTGTCCTTGGGCCCTCCCACCCACCCTTATGTTGTATAAACAGGACATGCACACTTTAACCAACCCATCATTTCAGTGACAGGGTCTGCAACACGACTGTGACTGAAATGACGGGTTGGTTTGGACCCCCACCGAAAAAGAAGCAATTCATCTCTCCTTGCACAAACTGGCTCTACAGAGGCAAGATGTCCACCTCATCATCATCCTCCGATATATCACCGTGTACATCCCGCTCCTCACAGATTATCAATTCGTCCCCACTGGAATCCACCATCTCAGCTCCCTGTGTACTTTGTGGAGGCAATTGCTGCTGGTCAATGTCTCCACGGAGGAATTGATTATAATTCATTTTAATGAACATCATCTTCTCCACATTTTCTGGAAGTAACCTCGTACGCAGATTGCTGACAAGGTGAGCGGCGGCATTAAACACTCTTTCGGAGTACACACTTGTGGGAGGGCAACTTAGGTAGAATAAAGCCAGTTTGTGCAAGGGCCTCCAAATTGCCTCTTTTTCCTGCCAGTATAAGTACGGACTGTCTGACGTGCCTACTTGGATGCGGTCACTCATATAATCCTCCACCATTCTTTCAATGGGGAGAGAATCATATGCAGTGACAGTAGACGACATGTCCGTAATCGTTGTCAGGTCCTTCAGTCCGGACCAGATGTCAGCATCAGCAGTCGCTCCAGACTGCCCTGCATCACCGCCAGCGGGTGGGCTCGGAATTCTGAGCCTTTTCCTCGCACCCCCAGTTGCGGGAGAATGTGAAGGAGGAGATGTTGACAGGTCGCGTTCCGCTTGACTTGACAATTTTGTCACCAGCAGGTCTTTGAACCCCAGCAGACTTGTGTCTGCTGGAAAGAGAGATCCAAGGTAGGTTTGAAATCTAGGATCGAGCACGGTGGCCAAAATGTAGTGCTCTGATTTCAACAGATTGACCACCCGTGAATCCTTGTTAAGCGAATTAAGGGCTCCATCCACAAGTCCCACATGCCTAGCGGAATCGCTCCCTTTTAGCTCCTGCTTCAATGCCTCCAGCTTCTTCTGCAAAAGCTTGATGAGGGGAATGACCTGACTCAGGCTGGCAGTGTCTGAACTGACTTCACGTGTGGCAAGTTCAAAAGGTTGCAGAACCTTGCACAACGTTGAAATCATTCTCCACTGCGCTTGAGACAGGTACATTCCACCTCCTATATCGTGCTCAATTGTATAGGCTTGAATGGCCTTTTGCTGCTCCTCCAACCTCTGAAGCATATAGAGGGTTGAATTCCACCTCGTTACCACTTCTTGCTTCAGATGATGGCAGGGCAGGTTCGGGCGTTTTTGGTGGTGCTCGAGTCTTCTGTACGTGGTGCCTGTACGCCAAAAGTGTCCCGCAATTCTTCTGGCCACCGACAGCATCTCTTGCACGCCCCTGTCGTTTTTTAAAAAATTCTGCACCACCAAATTCAAGGTATGTGCAAAACATGGGACGTGCTGGAATTTGCCCATATTTAATGCACACACAATATTGCTGGCGTTGTCCGATGCCACAAATCCACAGGAGAGTCCAATTGGGGTAAGCCATTCCGCGATGATCTTCCTCAGTTGCCGTAAGAGGTTTTCAGCTGTGTGCGTATTCTGGAAACCGGTGATACAAAGCGTAGCCTGCCTAGGAAAGAGTTGGCGTTTGCGAGATGCTGCTACTGGTGCCGCCGCTGCTGTTCTTGCGGCGGGAGTCCATACATCTACCCAGTGGGCTGTCACAGTCATATAGTCCTGACCCTGCCCTGCTCCACTTGTCCACATGTCCGTGGTTAAGTGGACATTGGGTACAACTGCATTTTTTAGGACACTGGTGAGTCTTTTTCTGACGTCCGTGTTCTCGATATCGCCTGCCTAGAGAAGTGGAACCTAGATGGTATTTGGTAACGGGGGCACACTACCTCAAGAAATTGTCTAGTTCCCTGTGAACTAACGGCGGATACCGGACGCACGTCTAACACCAACATAGTTGTCAAGGCCTCAGTTATCCGCTTTGCAACAGGATGACTGCTGTGATATTTCATCTTCCTCGCAAAGGACTGTTGGACAGTCAATTGCTTGGTGGAAGTAGTAAAAGTGGGCTTACGACTTCCCCTCTGGGATGACCATCGACTCCCAGCAGCAACAACAGCAGCGCCAGCAGCAGTAGGCGTTACACGCAAGGATGCATCGGAGGAATCCCAGGCAGGAGAGGACTCGTCAAAATTGCCAGTGACATGGCCTGCAGGACTATTGGCATTCCTGGGGAAGGAGGAAATTGACACTGAGGGAGTTGGTGGGGTGGTTTGCGTGAGCTTGGTTACAAGAGGAAGGGATTTACTGGTCAGTGGACTGCTTCCGCTGTCGCCCAAAGTTTTTGAACTTGTCACTGACTTATTATGAATGCGCTGCAGGTGACGTATAAGGGAGGATGTTCCGAGGTGGTTAACGTCCTTACCCATACTTATTACAGCTTGACAAAGGCAACACACGGCTTGACAAATGTTGTCCGCATTTCTGGTGAAATACTTCCACACCGAAGAGCTGATTTTTTTGGTATTTTCACCAGGCATGTCAACGGCCCTATTCCTCCCACGGACAACAGGTGTCTCCCCGGGTGCCTGACTTAAACAAACCACCTCACCATCAGAATCCTCCTTGTCAATTTCCTCCCCAGCGCCAGCAACACCCATATCCTCCTCATCCTGGTGTACTTCAACACTGACATCTTCAGTCTGACTATCAGGAACTGGACTGCGGGTGCTCCTTCCAGCACTTGCAGGGGGCGTGCAAATGGTGGAAGGCGCATGCTCTTCACGTCCAGTGTTGGGAAGGTCAGGCATCACAACCGACACAATTGGACTCTCCTTGTGGATTAGGGATTTCGAAGAACGCACAGTTCTTTGCGGTGCTTTTGCCAGCTTGAGTCTTTTCAGTTTTCTAGCGAGAGGCTGAGTGCTTCCATCCTCATGTGAAGCTGAACCACTAGCCATGAGCATAGGCCAGGGCCTCAGCCGTTCCTTGCCACTCCGTGTGGTAAATGGCATATTGGCAAGTTTACGCTTCTCCTCCGACAATTTTATTTTAGATTTTGGAGTCCTTTTTTTACTGATATTTGGTGTTTTGGATTTAACATGCTCTGTACTATGACATTGGGCATTGGCCTTGGCAGACGACGTTGCTGGCATTTCATCATCTCGGCCATGACTAGTGGCAGCAGCTTCAGCACGAGGTGGAAGTGGATCTTGATCTTTCCCTAATTTTGGAACCTCAACATTTTTGTTCTCCATATTTTAATAGGCACAACTAAAAGACACAGAGGTAGCTACAGCCGTGGACTACCGTACTGTGTCTGCTGCTAATATAGACTGGATGATAATGAGATGAAATCAATATATATTATATCACACTAGTACTGCAGCCGGACAGGTAGATATATTTATTATGTAATGACTGATGACGGACCTGCTGGACACTGTCAGCTCAGCAGCACCGCAGACTGCTACAGTAAGCTACTATAGTAGTATGTATAAAGAAGAAAGAAAAAAAAAAACCACGGGTAGGTGGTATACAATTATGGATGGACGAGAGACTGCCGACACAGAGGTAGCTACAGCCGTGGACTACCGTACTGTGTCTGCTGCTAATATAGACTGGATGATAATGAGATGAAATCAATGTATATATATATATAATATCACTAGTACTGCAGCCGGACAGGTAGATATATTTATTATGTAATGACTGATGACAGACCTGCTGGACACTGTCAGCTCAGCAGCACCACAGACTGCTACAGTAAGCTACTATAGTAGTATGTATAAAGAAGAAAGAAAAAAAAAAACCACGGGTAGGTGGTATACAATTATGGATGGACGAGCGAATGCCGACACAGAGATAGCTACAGCCGTGGACTACCGTACTGTGTCTGCTGCTAATATAGACTGGATGATAATGAGATGAAATCAATATATATTATATCACACTAGTACTGCAGCCGGACAGGTAGATATATTTATTATGTAATGACTGATGACGGACCTGCTGGACACTGTCAGCTCAGCAGCACCGCAGACTGCTACAGTAAGCTACTATAGTAGTATGTATAAAGAAGAAAGAAAACAAAAAACCACGGGTAGGTGGTATACAATATTATATATATATATTATATACAATTATATATATATATATATATATATATTAAACTCACTGGTGGTGATTATTAAACTGGTGGTCAGGTCACTGGTCACACTATCAGCAACTTGCAAGTAGTACTCCTAAGCAGACAATCACAATATATATTATACTGGTGGTCAGTGTGGTCACAATGGCAGTGTGGCACTCTGGCAGCAAAAGTGTGCACTGTACGTTATATGTACTCCTGAGTCCTGCTCTCAGACTCTAACTGCTCCCCACTGTCAGTGTCTCCCCCACAAGTCAGATAATACAGTCACACTATCTATCACTTCAGCAAGTAACTACTAGTACTCCTCCTAATGCTCCCCAAAATTACTACTGTGTCTCTCTCTACTGTCTCACTCTCTTCTCTATAAACGGAGAGGACGCCAGCCACGTCCTCTCCCTATGAATCTCAATGCACGTGTGAAAATGGCGGCGACGCGCGGCTCCTTATATAGAATCCGAGTCTCGCGATAGAATCCGAGCCTCGCGAGAATCCGACAGCGGGATGATGACGTTCGGGCGCGCTCGGGTTAACCGAGCAAGGCGGGAAGATCCGAGTCGCTCGGCCCCGTGTAAAAAAAACTGAAGTTCGGGCGGGTTCAGATTCCGAGGAACCGAACCCGCTCATCCCTAATTATAATCCCAACTCCAACTATAGGGTAGAGTCTACCCCTAACTGGAGAAATCATAGGGATGATTATACATCTAATCAAAGAAAATGGGATACAACAGAATGGCGGAATACTGTCCAGACAAGGAACAGATATCAGCCTATAGACAGGAAAGAAACTCTTGCTTCCTCGCCTTTTTTAGAGAGAGGAAGGAGATATACCAAGCAACGGTAGCTAGACGCCCACGAGGAACAAGGGGAGGCCTTAGGAGAAAGCATAGGAAAAAGAAACTAAAATCAAAATCCCATGTAGATATTCCAAATGAACCACCAAAGGAAAAAGTGAAAATCTTTAACCTTAGTTCGCATTTCCTTCTAGAGAATGAGAGGTCTCTTTTGGAAAAAGGGCTTAAATACGCCCCATCAATTAAAGTAAATCAGTTTGATATCTTTGTGGATTTAGAAAAATTCACAAGGAAGTTAACCTTAAAAAAATTCTTCAAGAATAAGGAGGAAGAACTCCCAATGATAGAGGCTCAAAATATATCAGCCTTTAAACCAAAATCCACATTTTATCCGTCTCATTTAAAAGGGTGTTTCGTAGAGACGTTTGCCACACTAGTTAGAGAGGACTGAGAGAAATTAGAGTCAGAAAAATCAGATTTAATTTATCTTTACAAGAGAGACAGGCCATCAGAACCCTTACTGCCGATAAGGAACTTATTATCAAGCCGGCAGATAAGGGAAGTGGCATTGCCCTCCTTGATAGAAGTAATTATGAGGCAGAAATATATCGCCAACTAGAAGATAAGGCCACATATAAAAAAATGCGAGGAGACCCTACAAAGAAGGAACAACTACAACTAAAAGAACTTATAGACAAATATAATAAAAAAGGGATTCTATCAGAAGCAGAAAGTACATTTTTATTTGTAGAATATCCAATCATACCTACCATTTACGTGTTGCCAAAGTTACACAAAAGCCTCATTAACCCCCCAGGAAGGCTGATAATATCCGGGGTAGAATCGTTGACCGCCAATTTGTCACAAATGATTGACTTCCATCTACAACCATTTGTGACACTTAATAGGTCTCATTTAAAAGACACAGCTGATGTCTTACGAATTCTTACGGACATCACATGGAAAGAAAACTATTTCCTTGTGACAGCAGACGTTAATGCGTTATACACCATCATAGATCATCAACAGGGCATCAAAGCAGTACAGGAAACTATGTTGAAGTCCAATCTTTCAGCTAATCTTCAGGATTTTATATTGGAGAGTATTCATTTTATTCTCTCTAATAATTACTTTCTTTTCAAGAGTGATTTTTTTCTGCAGAAATGTGGCACGGCCATGGGCACTAGGTTCGCCCCAAGTTATGCAAACATCTTAATGGGGGCATGGGAAGACAATTACATCTGGATTGATAATGCATACGGGGCGAACCTAGTGTCCTGGCATAGATATATCGACGATGTTCTGTTCATATGGGAGGGAGACAGGGAGTCCCTGGACCTTTTATGTACTTACCTTAACAACAATAGTAACCACATTAGTCTAGTATTTGATATAAACCAGAAAGAGGTGAACTTTTTAGACCTCACCATTTATGTGGAGGATGGTCTAATTAAAACCAAAAATGTCATTAAACCTACTGATTCAAGATCTTATATCAACAAATTGAGCTGTCACCATGACAATTGGTTGAATAGTGTCCCTGTAGGTCAGTTCAAAAGACTCAAACGAAATTGCTTGGAGCAATCAGTCTTTAGGACACAAGCTTCCTCTATGGAGAGATGCTTTATTGATTGTGGATACGACAGAGGGTCTCTAGAGAAAACATTAGAAGTATCCAAATTAGATAGAACAGATTTACTCACTGTGAAAAAAAGTGATAAAAAAGATGCAGATAATAGGTATAAGTGGGCCTTCATATCTGATTACTCTTCCCAGCATAAGAAAGTCCAAAATATCTTGAAGAAACATTGGCCAATTCTTAAAAGGGACCCTGTCATTGGAAAGGATCTACCTGATAGACCTGTATGTATATACAGGAAAGCCCCTAATTTGCAATCTAAAGTGGTCCATAGTTTTCACCAAACTGGACCTACTGGACCAATAATAACATCGGAAGGCTTCTATAGGTGTGGAGCTTGTACTGCTTGTAAGAATGTCCCTGATACTTTTGGGAACAAGAAAACAGAGGTCATTATCAACGAAAGAAAGTGCACCATAAAATAATTTGTAACCTGCCATTCTAATAATGTGGTGTACTGTGTAGAATGTACTTGTGGGAAATTCTATATTGGCCGAACCAGCAGAGCCCTGAAAATGAGATTGGGAGAACATCTCCGAAATATAAAAAAAGGATTAGAAACCCACGCCCTGTCGGCACATTTCAAGAAAGTACATAGCTGTGATCCCAGGGAGATAAAGAATTTCTATGCTTTAAAACATGTTAAACCAGACATTAGAGGAGGAGACCCACAACAAAAACTAGCAAGGATAGAAATGCAAACTATCTTTAAATACAAGACTCTAGAACCAGGAGGTCTCAATAAAGACTTTGAGACCAAGTGGTTCTTGTAAATAGGATAATCTTCCTTCTTATTCCTATTCTAGGACCACTACCACAATGAATTTGTAATTATTGTTGAATTTTAGGTATTATTATATGAACTGACGTTTTTTTTTTGTCTTTTATTTAATATTGAATATTGGCGGATGACTACAACAAAATGGCATCGTCCTTACGGGACATATATCAGAATGGCATTATGTGGACCATTTAATTACATCATTTCCGGGGGAAATAGCTATGGATACGCGGCCTGAGAAATACATCATCTGCACTACAGGACTCCCGGCTTCCGGCCAGATGGCGGATGTTGATTTATGTCACTTCCGGTGACGGGATATCA
The DNA here is from genome assembly GCF_028390025.1 of Pseudophryne corroboree. Taxonomy (NCBI): domain Eukaryota; kingdom Metazoa; phylum Chordata; class Amphibia; order Anura; family Myobatrachidae; genus Pseudophryne; species Pseudophryne corroboree. Next base: position 718,635,386 of record NC_086447.1, read on the forward strand.
TGCCGCGCGGAGGGGACGGCTTCGTCACGTCTTTGACACAGGAGGTCGCGTCACTTCCGGCCAGACGGCGGATGTTGATTTACGTCACTTCCGGTGACGGGATAATTTGACGCTATGAGACATTATTGGACAATCTATCTGGCGGGAAACGGACTCTCTGAAGGTCCACAGAAATGTGTGAAATGGATTTCATTTGTGTATTATCAAATGTTAGGTATTTAGGATTTTAGCAATTAGGTAATCCATGTCTGGTATTAGGTTTTTAGTCTTTTAGATTTGTGGGAGGATAAATACCAAAGGGTGTCTACTACCATCTACACCTTGAAAAAGATAACCATTTGTTATCGAAACACGTTGGTGAAGGTAGCAGGACGTGTGTGGAGCTCTTGCCTGACTGTGTACAACTACTTCTGGGGACGCATGGTTGTTTGATTTGTAACAAACGCTGTTGTCTACTCTTTTGTGTAGACCATTCAGTCTGGTAAGAACCCACCTTTTAAAGTTTTAAACTTTGTGTGTGGAAATAAATTTGTTATGGTAATGCACTATTGGAGTACCATTCTCATTTACATGCATCTTTGGTTGGAATAAGAAGGAGACACTCCTGAGGCATTGGAAGGGGTCAGAATATATCCAAGACGGTGACCCGCTCCAAACACTGTGCAATTGTCTACTAAAAGTAGACCATCTGATGCGGTACGAGTCTGGCACCTCTAGAGATCTACTTACATATTATTTCTCTTGTTGCTACAATATTATACTATGTATTGTTATGTTCTATTTCTAAGGGCATATGTTTCCTGTAATCTGAGAGATTGAACACTCTTTTATTAGCTGAGGAGCGCCTGAGATAAAGGGTGGTAACTATCTGTCATATTATTGAAGCAACCAGCTTAATGTGTAGATTAATTTGATACTTGTTATTAAGTTGTAGTACATTGCAACACGGAATTATGATTACATGTATAAAAGCTAAAATCGCTCTTATTAGAACAATAGATATTCTTAGAGGTAGAGGACAGAGAACTCAGGCCAGCCCTTTGGATGTCTTCAAGGCTGAATCTGATTACCATATACAAAGGAATTGGTGACTCACCATGAACCCCACCCCCAGAAACTAGATAATACTCTGCTGACCACACAGGAGGTCAGTTACTTGCTTTTTGGTCTCTGAGGAAGATGAAGTCTACAGAGAGAGAGAGAGTTATATGGAGGGACAAACTTATATGAGAAAGATAATGGTAATTGTATCGCTGGCATGTAACTGAAACTGCATATAACTGTATGTAATAGTATGTTCTAACTGTTTAATGTGTGAGTTGTATTCATGTAACTATAGGTATACTGTACTTTGTAATATATATTGAATCCATACCCTTTTAACAACAAATATATACATCAATGAGCTTTGGAACTCAGATAATGTGTGGGTGTATTGTTTTCTCTTATGGGTTGCAGTGTTGTGCGATGTACAGCGTTCATTTATGGGATTTGGTAATAAGATGTGCAGGCATTTACAATATATATTAGAGCGGGCATTTTAAATATTTGTGAGAAATCAATTTGGCATTCTTAATAGTTACCCCTATATTTTCCCCATCCAGAGTGTAGGATGCATGTGTGTTCCCCCCCCCCTCCCAAAATGCATAACTTTGCATTTGTCTATATTAAACCTCATTCCCCATTTAGACGCCCAGGTTTCCAGTTTAACTAAGTCATTCTGTAAAGACTCCACATCGCCTACTGAATTAATTATCTTACACAGATTAGTATCATCTGCAAAGATTGATACTGTGCTTTCTAGGCCTATTCCTAGATCATTTAAAAATATAGTGAAGAGCAGTGGGCCAAGAACTGACCCTTGTGGTATTCCGCTGACTACTGGTGCCAGGGCCGGTGCTAGAGTGTTCGGCGCCCTCCTGCAAACTATAAATTTTCGCCCTCCCTTCCATACAAAAGGGGTGTGATCTCACAAGGAAGAGTTGTGACCACACAATAGTACCCACATTTCAAATTACACCACACAGTAGCATAATCTTATTCACACTACAAGCAGTGTTCCTTATTCACATTTCAACAGACAGTAGTGACCCTTACTCACGTTAGACTAAACAGTAGTACTCCTTATACACGATGCCAGTTACACATAATCCTCACAGTAGTGCCTACAGTTGCCAGATCATCCCTTTAATCCTGGAGACCTATGAATAATACAGGTTCTGTGGCTGATTAAATTTAAGCCTGCATTCCACCTGGTTCTAATCAGCCACAAAACCTGTGTAAATCACAGGTCTCCAGGATTAAAGGGATGATCTGGCAACCCTAGTAGTGCCCCTTATACTCGCAATAACCCACAGTAGTAGTGCCTCTTAAACGTAATGGCCATGGGAAGGAGGGGGTGCAATGATGTGTGGGGCCTAGGAACATGTGCACACAGGAGCATGCCAAGACAAAGGCCTGCACCACCTTCCCCCGCCGACGCTTACCTGCATTCAGTGCCTCTAAGGTACGGACTCACTGGTGGCGGCTGCTGCTGATCTCCAGCCGAGCCTGGCTGCTGCTGGTTGGGGGTATGCACTGAGCGGCAGCTGCTCAGCAAATACATGCAGGAAGGAGCGGGGAAGCAGGCCGAGCTCAGTACTCAGTGGCAGGGCCGGATTTAGGGGGACATTTACTAAGCAGTGATAAGAGCAGAGAAGTGAGCCAGTGGAGAAATTTCCCCATCAACCAATCAGCAGCTCTGTATCATTTTATAGTATGCAAATTATATGTGTTACTTCAGTGCTGATTGGTTGATGGGGAAATTTCTCCACTGGCTCACTAATCCACTCTTATCACTGCTTAGTAAATGTATCCCTAAGCCTTCGGAGAGCCCAGGTCACGTAACACAGGGAGCCCTTCCCATCTTGTATACGCAGCCCCGCTAGCTGTTCCCGGTGTGTGTGACTCCTTTCCCTGCAGCTCCATCAGGCAGCAGTGGGGAGGAAGCTGAAGCCTCCTGTTGGGCAGCGTGCAAGCCTGGCAGCAGAAATCTGAAGGCAGGGTACATGCTTTGTGCGGGCTGTGTTGTGTGTATATACATACATAAGATTTTTTTTTATTGTCCCATATTGCATATGGATACAGAATGGGCTGTTTCACAAAGCCTTGTTAAATTATTATAATATAGTATTCATTCTGAAATTGAATCCAGGGCTGACTGTACTCCCAATGAAAGGATGTCCAAGGATAACCCTCTTCAATAAAAGAGACATTCAAAATGAGACCTCAGATCTGTGGGGCGGCCCAATACATCTACTCACCCTCCTCCACTTACTACTGCTGCGCCGAGTAGTTCCATCTCTGGCAGCGGCTCTGTGCGAGCGCACTTTCACTGCAATGAAACACGATTGGTGGATAGCACTAGCCATCCACCAATCACTGATATGATACTCCCGTGACTGTGATTGGTGGATGACCGGCACCCTCCACCAATCAACACTGCTAGCACCCGGCAGAGCATCTGAGGTGTGAATGTGGACAATGACTGGCCCGGGTGTCTGCCGTTCTTCATGTTACCGGCGCCGCTGCCCGCTATACAGTGTGACAGGCAGGCGCAGCGGCAGCAACAGCAGGGTTGTTGCAGAGCGGGGAGAGCGCCTCCTCAGGTCAGCACCTCCCTGCATTGCAGACCCTGCTGAGCGGGTAGCGCCGGCACTGACTGGTGCCCAACTGGAGAACATCCCATTGACCACTACTCTTTGCACTCTGTTAGCCAGCCAATTACGTATCCATGTACAAATAATATAATCTAGACCATGTTCCCGCAATTTGTTGATCAGTCTCCTATGAGGCACTGTATCGAAGGCTTTTGCAAAATCTAAATACACCACGTCCACTGCTTTTCCATGGTCAAGATTATTGCTCACTTCCTCATAGAAGCTAATTAAGTTGGTTTGGCATGATCTGTGCCTTACAAACCCATGCTGACTTTTACTAATAAACTTTGTAGCCTGTAGGTGATCGCCTATGCTATCCCTCAAAATGCCTTCCAATATTTTACCCACTATAGAGGTTAAACTAACTGGTCTATAGTTTCCAGGATAATTTTTAATTCCCTTTTTAAATAAAGGCACTATCTCCGCTATGCGCCAATTCCTTGGTACCATGCCTGATCTAATTGAACTATGGAAAATCAAGTATAGGGGTTTTGCTAGCTGTAACCTAAGCTCCATAATTACCCTTGGATGAATACCATCTGGCCCTGGTGATTTATTAATATTCACGTTACCTAGTCTCTCCAGGACTACTTCCTCACTTAAACAAGCATCAAGCCAAAAGTAATCAACCTCACTATCGTTATGCATTAATGCCACCGTCTCATCCACCCTGGTAAATACTGATGAAAAAAATTGTTCAATATTTCCGCTTTTAATTTGTCATAATTTATCAAAGCTCCCAATTCAGCTTTTAAAGGGCCTACGTTCTCCTTCTTTAACCTTTTACTGTTTATATAATTATTAGTGATGTGCACCGGAAATTTTTCGGGTTTTGTGTTTTGGGTTCGGTTCCGCGGCCGTGTTTTGGGTTCGAACGCGTTTTGGCAAAACCTCACCGAATTTTTTTTGTCGGATTTGGGTGTGATTTGGATTCGGGTGTTTTTTTTCAAAAAACCCTAAAAAACAGCTTAAATCATAGAATTTGGGGGTCATTTTGATCCCATAGTATTATTAACCTCAATAACCATAATTTCCACTCATTTTCAGTCTATTATGAACACCTCACACCTCACAATATTATTTTTAGTCCTAAAATTTGCACCGAGGTCGCTGGATGGCTAAGCTTTGCGACACAAGTGGCCGACACAAACACCTGGCCCATCTAGGAGTGGCACTGCAGTGTCAGGCAGGATGGCCCTTCAAAAAAATACTCCCCAAACAGCACATGATGCAAAGAAAAAAAGAGGTGCAATGAGGTAGCTGTGTGACTAAGCTCAGCGACCCAAGTGGCCGACACAAACACCTGGCCCATCTAGCAGTGGCACTGCAGTGTCAGACAGGATGGCCCTTCAAAAAAATACTCCCCAAACAGCACATGATGCAAAGAAAAAAAGAGGCGCAATGAGGTAGCTGTGTGACTAAGCTAAGCGACCCTAGTGGCCGACACAAACACCTGGCCCATCTAGGAGTGGCACTGCAGTGTCAGACAGGATGGCCCTTCAAAAAAATACTCCCCAAACAGCACATGACGCAAAGAAAAAAAGAGGCGCAATGAGGTAGCTGTGTGACTAAGCTCAGCGACCCAAGTGGCCGACACAAACACCTGGCCCATCTAGGAGTGGCACTGCAGTGTCAGACAGGATGGCCCTTCAAAAAAATACTCCCCAAACAGCACATGACGCAAAGAAAAATGAAAGAAAAAAGAGGTGCAAGATGGAATTGTCCCACCCACCCTTATGTTGTATAAACAGGACATGCACACTTTAACGAACCCATCATTTCAGCGACAGGGTCTGCCACACGACTGTGACTGAAATGACTGGTTGGTTTGGGCCCCCACCAAAAAAGAAGCAATCAATCTCTCCTTGCACAAACTGGCTCTACAGAGGCAAGATGTCCACCTCATCATCATCGTCCGATTCATCACCCCTTTCACTGCGTACATCCCCCTCCTCATAGATTATTAATTCGACCCCACTGGAATCCACCATCTCAGGTCCCCGTGTACTTTCTGGAGGCAATTGCTGCTGGTGAATGTCTCCATGGAGGAATTGATTATAATTCATTTTAATGAACATCATCTTCTCCACATTTTCTGGAAGTAACCTCGTACGCCGATTGCTGACAAGGTGAGCGGCGGCACTAAACACTCTTTCGGAGTACACACTGGAGGGAGGGCAACTTAGGTAGAATAAAGCCAGTTTCTGCAAGGGCCTCCAAATTGCCTCTTTTTCCTGCCAGTATACGTACGGACTGTCTGACGTGCCTACTTGGATGTGGTCACTCATATAATCCTCCACCATTCTTTCAATGGTGAGAGAATCATATGCAGTGACAGTAGACGACATGTCAGTAATCGTTGGCAGGTCCTTCAGTCCGGACCAGATGTCAGCATCAGCAGTCGCTCCAGACTGCCCTGCATCACCGCCAGCAGGTGGGCTCGGTATTCGTAGCCTTTTCCTCGCACCCCCAGTTGCGGGTGTTATGAGCCACGGCTGTGGCTCATTCCTGTTTTGCATTTTTGTTCTGTATTTTATGTTATACTTCTGTTTATGTTCTCCGTGGGTGTCATGGGGTGCTCGGAGCTCACCCTTAAGGAGGGGATACTGTTATGAACCACAGGTAGTGGTTCATTCCTATTTTATGTTTATAAAGTTGTCTTGCATGCCAGGATTTCCCGTTGCTCTGTTTTAGAATACTCTTGTCTGCTGCCGCTGGTGAGTCTGTGTAATTGCAGCTTGTTCCCATGTGTTCAGCCTCACCTGGCTGCTAATTGCATCTTGTCAGTTTAGAGTCATGCAACAGGGCAGCTGCATGGGATTATTAATTAGGCCTCTCTGTTATATGCTGGCTGACTGCAATTCACAGATGCTGGTGATATTTCTTGGTTTTCAGTCTGCTTGAAGTCTGACCTGGTTCCTGCCAGTCCCTGAGCTCCTGTATAGCAGTGTCTGACTAGCTGCTTCCTGTGTTGATTCCTGTGTCGATTCCTGTGTCTGATCCTGTGTCCTGCTGTGAGGCGTTCCTGCCCTGAGGTCCAGTGGCTTTGCCTATCCCTGGTCAAGTTCCTGGTTTCCTGGTGTCCACCGGTCTGTCGTTTGGGATTCTGCCTGTCCTCCAGTTCTGAGAGTGTGTGTCGGCATCATTGAGGGTTCCTGTCCGTTTGCCAGTATTCGTACCGGTTCCGTGAGTAGCGGCTCTGCCGCGTCCGTTGGCCTAGGCCGCTGTATTCCATTATTGTTTCTGTCCCTGGTGTTTTGCAGAGGGTTCTGCTTATGCTGTCACCGCCGGTACACAAAGGTATTGTGTCGGCGTGTGATCAGCATTTCCTTTGTTGTTATTTTCCTTTGGCGGTTTCTCCGCACATACTTTAGGTTTTTAGTTAGCTTGTAGCCCCTGGCCTGTTTGCTTAGTTAGAGGGCCTCTTGTTATCATCCTGTCTCGGATTTCCCTTTGTCTCTCACTAAGACCGGGGGGCATCGGAGTTGGGCAGACATAATCCGCCCTTCAAACGCGGCTGCCAAGGGCTCAAGAAACCATAGTCTCGCAAGGGATTTCTGACAGCACGGGTGAGACAACAGAGTTAGGGCGCCAGGGGCTATTCCCTTTCCATTCCCCTTTCCCAGCGTTACGTCCTGGTGCTCTGGACTCACTTCATGAACATCTCCCTTGTTCTGAGCACCAGGAACCTAACATTATCACCAGCCATACCACAAAAAAGAAATAAAACTTTTTTTTTTCTTTTTTGGCCCAGTCCAGTGTCTAGTCTAGAATCCAGTCCTGTCTAGAAATCAGTGTGCAGAATCCAATCCGGTGTTTAGAATCCAGTCTTGTCTAGAATTCAGTGTGCAGAATCCAATCCGGTGTTTAGAATCCAGTCCTGTCTAGAATTCAGTGTTTAGAATCCAGTCCGGTGTTTAGAATCCAGTCCGGTGTTAGAATCCAGTCCGGTGTTAGAATCCAGTCCGGTGTTTAGAATCCAGTCCGGTGTTTAAAAAAGAAAAAGAAAAAAAAAAGTCTTGTTTAGCAAAAATTTAGTCCTGCCTTGTCTAGTCCAGCCTTGTCTAGTCCAGCCTTGTCTAGTCCAGCCTTGTCTAGTCCTGCCTTGTCTAGTCCTGCCTTGTCTAGTCCTGCCTTGTCTTGTCTAGTTTTAAATCCTCCTATGTCTACTATGCAAGCCCTGCAGGCATCTCTCGCAGCCCTGAACTCTGTTTTCAGTGCTTTGTGACCAGAGCGACTAGAAGTTTTGCAGCAATCCCTAAAGCAACTGCAAAACCTTCTGACTAAAATCTTGCTCATCTTGCCAGAAGTCGTTGAGAGTACATCTATCTCTAAAGAGACTCTTGTTCACAGTATGGTGACAAGAGAATCCTCTGGTTTAATTGAAGAGAAAAGGTTTAAAAGTTTTCTGCGGCCCAGGCTCTCAGAAGAGGAGCGCATGCGTCGCAGAAACTTAAACTTATGCCTATATTGTGGGGGTTTAGGCCACTATCTGCAGACCTGTGAGTTGCGCAAGCCAAAGTGTGGTGACGAGTCTTGCCCTCTGGCCAAGTTGAGTCAGGATACAAGACCTACTCCTGTCTCTACTGTGGCAGAGGTACTTGTCACACAACCCACACTAAAAAACTCTCTGTCCTATAATTGGGGTCTTTGGGCAAGGGAGCCCCATTATAGATTTAGGAATCAAAAGAGAATGTTTCTCTCCTCTCTTGAGGTTCCTGTTGAAGCAGAGTTGCAAGCCCCTGGAGTGGTGCCCGATGCCCAGGGTCCTGGAGTGGTGCCCGTTGCCCAGGGTCCTGGAGTGGTGCCCGTAGCCCAGGGTCCTGGAGTGGTGCCCGTAGCCCAGGGTCCTGGAGTGGTGCCCGATGCTCAGGATCTTGGTGCGGTACCCGATGCCCAGAGTGCTGGTGCAGTACCCGATGCCCAGAGTGCTGGTGCGGTACCCGATGCCCAGAGTGCTGGTGCGGTACCCGATGCCCAGAGTGCTGGTGCGGTACCCGATGCCCAAGCTTATAGAGGGACATCAAATATTGTAGTTCAGGTGTCCATACCAGAAGGGGTCTCAGAAGCTGTTACCCCAGGTAGGGACTTGAAGAGCGCAACCCTAGAAAGGGTCTCTAAAACCATAGTTCTTGAAGGGAACTCGAGAAGCAAAACCCCAGAAGGGATCTTTGAAGTAATATCCCCAAGTGGGGTCTCGAGAGACGCAGCCCCAAAGAAGGGTCTAGAAGTCGCTTCCCCAGGAAAGAACTTAACAAGCATAGCATTAGTGGAGGATCTGAACGTTATTGCTTCAGCAAAAGTCCCGGAAGTCATAGTCCCGGGAGAACTTTTGATAATTATCGACTCAGAGAGGGAGGCCGATGGCCCGATCCCAGTCAGGGAGGCCAACGGCCCGGTCCCAGTAAAAGAATCCGAGGTGCTGACCCCAGCGGGGTTCCCGGAGGCCACTGCCCCAGCGGGGTTCCCGGAGGCCACTGCCCCAGCGGGGTTCCCGGAGGCCATTGCCCCAGCGGGGTTCCCGGAAGTCACTGCCCCGGGTGGGGTTCAGAAAGTCACTGCCCCGGGTGGGGTTCAGAAAGTCACTGCCCCGGGTGGGGTTCAGAAAGTCACTGCCCCGGGTGGGGTTCAGAAAGTCACTGCCCCGGGTGGGGTTCAGAAAGTCTCAGCCCCAGGTGGGGTTCAGAAAGCAACTGCCCCGGGTGGGGTTCAGAGAGTCTCAGCCTCAAGTAAGGTCAATAGTGACCAGGTCCTGACAAAGCACTCCAGTCAGTCAGATGAGAAGGAAACAGATCCTGACTCTGATATCTCAACATCCATAACCTTTGATGGGGACTTAGCCCAATTTCTGGCGCTTTTCAAACACTATTACACTATTATGTTGTCTAGACCATTTCTGGGCATCACTTCAGAAAACCTTGGGCTCTATCTGATTTATTCTTTTAGAGGAGAGCCTTTTGAGTGGGCGACCAGCCTAATGAAAGCTGAAGATCCCATTCTTCAGGATCCCCTAGCATTCTGTGATGCAATTATTAAAAGATATGGTTCCAAAGAAATTGGTTCAGGTTCCTCTAAGTCACCCGTCTTGTCTGCTGAGAGTCCACCAAATACTGTAAACTCGGCACAAGAGTCCCAGCCCGTTGTTTTGACTGCAGGATGTGCTTTTCTGACTTCTTCTTCTAATAATAGTACTTTACCAGAAAGTTCAGCTCCCAAGGGTAAGAGACCTGTCTCTGATTTGAACGCAGCCTTGCTGGGTGGTACCATCAGTTCAGACAATGTTTGGGGAATTACCTTGGTCAGACCTAAAGAGCTTTGTAAAAAGAAGAAGAAGAAAAAGAAATAAATTTTGACTCTTGCCTTGATAAAAAAAAAAAAAGATTTTTTTTTTCCTTGTCTTGTGTCCAGTGGCCACCATCAAGGGAAGGGCACTGTTACAAGTTGTTGCTACAGCTTGTTTTTTGTTTTCTTGTCTGTTAGACCAGTGTGTCAGGTTTTTTTTTTTGTATCCCTTGTTCTGGATAGTCTGAATTTTGGGGTCTTTTGACCCCTCCTCAAGGGGGGGGGGGGGGGTAATGTTATGAGCCACGGCTGTGGCTCATTCCTGTTTTGCATTTTTGTTCTGTATTTTATGTTATACTTCTGTTTATGTTCCCCGTGGGTGTCATGGGGTGCTCGGAGCTCACCCTTAAGGAGGGGATACTGTTATGAACCACAGGTAGTGGTTCATTCCTATTTTATGTTTATAAAGTTGTCTTGCATGCCAGGATTTCCCGTTGCTCTGTTTTAGAATACTCTTGTCTGCTGCCGCTGGTTAGTCTGTGTAATTGCAGCTTGTTCCCATGTGTTCAGCCTCACCTGGCTGCTAATTGCATCTTGTCAGTTTAGAGTCATGCAACAGGGCAGCTGCATGGGATTATTAATTAGGCCTCTCTGTTATATGCTGGCTGACTGCAATTCACAGATGCTGGTGATATTTCTTGGTTTTCAGTCTGCTTGAAGTCTGACCTGGTTCCTGACAGTCCCTGAGCTCCTGTATAGCAGTGTCTGACTAGCTGCTTCCTGTGTTGATTCCTGTGTCAGTCCCTGTGTCGATTCCTGTGTCTGATCCTGTGTCCTGCTGTGAGGCGTTCCTGCCCTGAGGTCCAGTGGCTTTGCCTATCCCTGGTCAAGTTCCTGGTTTCCTGGTGTCCACCGGTCTGTCGTTTGGGATTCTGCCTGTCCTCCAGTTCTGAGAGTGTGTGTCGGCATCATTGAGGGTTCCTGTCCGTTTGCCAGTATTCGTACCGGTTCCGTGAGTAGCGGCTCTGCCGCGTCCGTTGGCCTAGGCCGCTGTATTCCATTATTGTTTCTGTCCCTGGTGTTTTGCAGAGGGTTCTGCTTATGCTGTCACCGCCGGTACACAAAGGTATTGTGTCGGCGTGTGATCAGCATTTCCTTTGTTGTTATTTTCCTTTGGCGGTTTCTCCGCACATACTTTAGGTTTTTAGTTAGCTTGTAGCCCCTGGCCTGTTTGCTTAGTTAGAGGGCCTCTTGTTATCATCCTGTCTCGGATTTCCCTTTGTCTCTCACTAAGACCGGGGGGCATCGGAGTTGGGCAGACATAATCCGCCCTTCAAACGCGGCTGCCAAGGGCTCAAGAAACCATAGTCTCGCAAGGGATTTCTGACAGCACGGGTGAGACAACAGAGTTAGGGCGCCAGGGGCTATTCCCTTTCCATTCCCCTTTCCCAGCGTTACGTCCTGGTGCTCTGGACTCACTTCATGAACATCTCCCTTGTTCTGAGCACCAGGAACCTAACAGCGGGAGAATGTGAAGGAGGAGATGTTGACGGGTCGCGTTCCGCTTGACTTGACAATTTTCTCACCAGCAGGTCTTTGAACCTCTGCAGACTTGTGTCTGCCGGAAAGAGAGATCCAGTGTAGGTTTTAAATCTAGGATCGAGCACGGTGGCCAAAATGTAGTGCTCTGATTTCAACAGATTGACCACCCGTGAATCCTGGTTAAGCGAATGAAGGGCTCCATCCACAAGTCCCACATGCCTAGCGGAATCGCTCTGTTTTAGCTCCTCCTTCAATGCCTCCAGCTTCTTCTGCAAAAGCCTGATGAGGGGAATAACCTGACTCAGGCTGGCAGTGTCTGAACTGACTTCACGTGTGGCAAGTTCAAAAGGTTGCAGAACCTTGCACAACGTTGAAATCATTCTCCACTGCGCTTGAGACAGGTGCATTCCACCTCCTTTGCCTATATCGTGGCCAGATGTATAGGCTTGAATGGCCTTTTGCTGCTCCTCCATCCTCTGAAGCATATAGAGGGTTGAATTCCACCTCGTTACCACCTCTTGCTTCAGATGATGGCAGGTTCAGGTGTTTTTGGTGGTGCTCCAGTCTTCTGTACGCGGTATCTGTACGCCGAAAGTGGCCCGCAATTCTTCTGGCCACCGACAGCATCTCTTGCACGCCCCTGTCGTGTTTTAAATAATTCTGCACCACCAAATTCAAGGTATGTGCAAAACATGGGACGTGCTGGAATTTGCCCAGATGTAATGCACGCACAATATTGCTGGCGTTGTCCGATGCCACAAATCCCCAGGAGAGTCCAATTGGGGTAAGCCATTCTGCGATGATCTTCCTCAGTTGCCGTAAGAGGTTTTCAGCTGTGTGCGTATTCTGGAAAGCGGTGATACAAAGCGTAGCCTGCCTAGGAACGAGTTGGCGTTTGCGAGATGCTGCTACTGGTGCCGCCGCTGCTGTTCTTGCAGCGGGAGGCAATACATCTACCCAGTGGGCTGTCACAGTCATATAGTCCTGAGTCTGCCCTGCTCCACTTGTCCACATGTCCGTGGTTAAGTGGACATTGGGTACAACTGCATTTTTTAGGACACTGGTGACTCTTTTTCTGACGTCCGTGTACATTCTCGGTATCGCCTGCCTAGAGAAGTGGAACCTAGATGGTATTTGGTAACGGGGGCACACTACCTCAAGCAATTCTCTAGTTCCCCGTGAACTAACGGCGGATACTGGACGCACGTCTAACACCAACATAGTTGTCAAGGCCTGAGTTATCCGCTTTGCAACAGGATGACTGCTGTGATATTTCATCTTCCTCGCAAAGGACTGTTGGACAGTCAATTGCTTACTGGAAGTAGTACAAGTGGTCTTCCGACTTCCCCTCTGGGATGACGATCGACTCCCAGCAGCAACAACAGCAGCGCCAGCAGCAGTAGGCGTTACACTCAAGGATGCATTGGAGGAATCCCAGGCAGGAGAGGACTCGTCAGACTTGCCAGTGACATGGCCTGCAGGACTATTGGCTTTCCTGGGTAAGGAGGAAATTGACACTGAGGGAGTTGGTGGTGTGGTTTGTGGGAGCTTGGTTACAAGAGGAAGGGATTTACTAGTCAGTGGACTGCTTCCGCTGTCGCCCAAAGTTTTTGAACTTGTCACTGACTTATTATGAAATCGCTGCAGGTGACGTATAAGGGAGGATGTTCCGAGGTGGTTAACGTCCTTACCCCTACTTATTACAGCTTGACAAAGGCAACACACGGCTTGACACCAGTTGTCCGCATTTCTGTTGAAATAATTCCACACTGAAGAGCTGATTTTTTTTGTATTTTGACCAGGCATGTCAATGGCCATATTCCTCCCACGGACAACAGGTATCTCCCCGGGTGCCTGACTTAAACAAACCACATCACCATCAGAATCCTCCTTGTCAATTTCCTCCCCAGCGCCAGCAACACCCATTTCCTCATCCTGGTGTACTTCAACACTGACATCTTCAATTTGACTATCAGGAACTGGACTGCGGGTGCTCCTTCCAGCACTTGCAGGGGGCGTGCAAATGGTGGAAGGCGCAAGCTCTTCTCGTCCAGTGTTGGGAAGGTCAGGCATCGCAACCGACACAATTGGACTCTCCTTGGGGATTTGTGATTTCGAAGAACTCACAGTTCTTTGCTGTGCTTTTGCCAGCTTAAGTCTTTTCTTTTTTCTAGCGAGAGGATGAGTGCTTCCATCCTCATGTGAAGCTGAACCACTAGCCATGAACATAGGCCAGGGCCTCAGCCGTTCCTTGCCACTCCGCGTCGTAAATGGCATATTGGCAAGTTTACGCTTCTCCTCAGACGCTTTTAATTTAGATTTTTGGGTCATTTTACTGATCTTTTGTGTTTTGGATTTTACATGCTCTGTACTATGACATTGGGCATCGGCCTTGGCAGACGACGTTGATGGCATTTCATCGTCTCGGCCATGACTAGTGGCAGCAGCTTCAGCACGAGGTGGAAGTGGATCTTGATCTTTCCCTATTTTTTTAACCTCCACATTTTTGTTCTCCATATTTTAATGCGCACAACTAAAAGCCACCACAGGTATACAATGTAGATGGATGGATAGTATAGTATTATATTACTTATGGACGACACGTGCACTGACGACACAGAGGTAGGTACAGCCGTGGCCTACCGTACTGCTATATATATATATATATATATATATATATATATAATATACTGTATAATAATAATAACGGACCTGGTGGACACTGTCAGCAGACTGCTAAACTAGTATGAAGAAAAAAAAAGCCACCACAGGTATACAATGTAGATGGATGGATAGTATAGTATTATATTACTTATGGACGACGAGTGCACTGATGACACAGAGGTAGGTACAGCCGTGGCCTACCGTACTGCTATATATATATATATATAATATACTGTATAATAATAACGGACCTGGTGGACACTGTCAGCAAACTGCTAAACTAGTATGAAGAAAAAAAAACCCACCACAGTTATACAATGTAGATGGATGGATAGTATAGTATTATATTACTTATGGACGACGAGTGCACTGACGACACAGAGGTAGGTATAGCCGTGGCCTACCGTACTGCTATATATACAGATGTAGCCACCTTTATCTTGACTGGCTGAGGCGTTTGTCCCGATCGAGCATACGCAGCGTAGGGAGGCGCGCCTAGTCACAGAGAGGCGTACCTAATCGCACGGAGGCAGACAGAGCGTTTGGCGTTACCTTTACGTGTAATACCTGTGATCAGCCACCAGATGTCGCTTTTTACAATCACCACTGAGCATGCGTGTGGTCTCCCGTAAAATACAATACTGAAATATATAATAAGGACTACTTTACTAAGGCGTCTCATTACGCTGCATACAGTAAATACTCATTACGCTGCATTATTTAATACAGTATATACGATACAGACACAGATAGTACAGCATACAGTATATGATCCATCTACAGTACTTTATGAATATGTGAGCGTCCAAGTCCCGCAGACAAAACAACAGAAAACCAGTAGTGTACACTGTCGCAAATGGACGTGTTAGAAGTTCACTATTGCCTCTTGAGATTAGGAATTTTGTACAGTATGTTAGCGTCCTAATCCCGTAGTCATTACAGCATAATCAAAACCAATGGATTTATTCATCTGTCTGTGACGAAGTGGTGAAGTGTTCCGCTTCCTATACTCAGAGTCCTGAGTTCGATTCCTAAAGTACAAATGCATGTTAGTTTTTTCCAGACACTTTATTATTTTTTTTATTCACATAAACCAGGGCAATGCTGCATGAGCGGTTCTACTGTTAAGGTTCTATGCACCGTACAGTACACATACAATTCTGTAGCTGAGCAGACTCAATAGAAATGGCTACCACCTATGACTCCTTGCCCCACAGAGGCCCTAGGCTACGGAGCAAGTAACAGTCCAGATTTTACAGGCTATGGGGCAATGCTGAAGGAGCGTCACAATCCCCTAGCTAAAATACACAGGGGCGATAGGAATAAGCGAGGTCTATGCACATTATGGTACACCGGACTCGATCGCATAGCACACTGGCAAAATGGCCGCCGCCCCTGAACCCTTGTGCATGGGGCAATGCTGAAGGAGCGTCACAATCCCCTAGCTAAAATACACAGGGGCGATAGGGATAAGCTAGGTCTGCACATTACGGTACACCGGACTCAATCGCCTAGCACACTGGCAAAATGACCATTACCCCTGAACCCCCACCTCGTGGCAGGCAGCGATGGCTACGGGGCAATGCTGAAGGAGCGTCACAATCCCCTAGCCAAAATACACAGGGGCGATAGAGATAAGCGAGGTCTATGCACATTACGTTGCACCGGGCTCGATCGCATAGCAAACTGACAAAACACAAGTTTTACATAAAGCAGGGCAAAGCTGCAGGAGAGTTTCTACTGTAAAGGTTCTATGCACCGTACGGTACACATACAATTCTATAGCAGGGCAGACTCAATTGAAATGGCTACCGCCTGTGACTCCTAGCTCCTAGGAGGCACTCGGCTATGGAGCAAGTAACAGCACAGATTTGAAGCAATGCTGAAGGAGCGTCAGAATCCCCTAGCTAAAATACACAGGGGTGATAGGGATAAGCGAGGTCAATGCACATAACGATACACCGCAAAGTACCCCATGGTTTTGATTATGCCTTTTCTTTGAACACGGTATTTTCCACTGCCTCGCCCTACCCCCATCCCACTTTCCCCTTCCCCCCTGGGAGCCTGCAAAGTACATGCAGTAGACAGGGAGGGAGTTCCGATCAGGTTACAAGACATGTGCAACAGTATACTACTGTATGTAGGAAAATCCTCCACCTACTCTGATTTATGTGAAACCTGTGTGCACCCTTTCATTGAATGTATAACAAAGAAAAAAAAATAATAAAGTGAATGTCACGGGAACATAGAAAAAAAAGGTTGGTACTTTGGGACTCTCAGCGTGGGAAGTGGGAGCCTTCATCGCTAGGTTGGTATGGAAGGGGAGACAATTAGCTACCGAAGGGTATTAACCCCAAGTTTCTGTGACCCCCACAAGGCTCATGGCAAGCGTCGGAACCCATGGTGGGTCTGAATTAACGGGCCCATTATAGTCTATGGGAAAATGGGTCCACTTTGCATACTGATATCTCTGGTTCTGGGTGTCCCAGAGACTCAGGACTGGTACCATACAAAAGAGGAGACTCTTGGCTTTCGGGGCAGACCAACCACTAGTTTATGGGACACTGGAAAAGGAACGGGAAGCAACCGTGTTTCGGGTTCCCTCCAGTTGTCCGCCTAGCTTGCACAGGCTGCAGGGTTTCTGGCTAGATAGGAAATACTGTACAGAAATGCTAAGCATGGTAATTTGACATCCAGGAACATAGGGAGGAGTTTTTATCTCTCTCCATTATACTTAGAAAAATTACACTTGCCACTGTACGTTACAAGCTGTTCGTGCTAATTAGTACACTAGTAGAACATACTGTACAGAGATACTAAGGACAGTGATTTGGCATCCACGAATTTAGGGAGGAGCTTTAATCTCTCTCCATTGTAATCTTTCTAAGTATAATGGAGAGAGATAAAAGCTCCTCCCTAAATTCCTAGATGCCAAATTACTGTCCTTAGTATCTCTGTACTCTATGTTCTACTAGTGTACTAATTAGCACGAACAGCTTGTAACGTAGAGTGGCAAGTTTAATCTTTCTATGTATAATGGAGAGAGATAAAAGCTCTTCAATAAGTTCCTGGATACAAAATCACCATACTTAGTATCTCTGTACAGTATGTTCTATTAGGGTACTAATTAGCTGTTTGTGCTAATTAGTACCCTAATAGAAAATACTATGCAAAGACACTAAGGATAGTGATTTGGCAACCAGGAACTTAGGGAGGAGCTTTATCTCTCTATATCATACATAGAAATATTAAAATTGCCACTGTACGTTACAAGCTGTTCGTGCTAATTAGTACACTAGTAGAACATACTTTACAGAGATACTAAGGACAGTGATTTGGCATCCACGAACTTAGGGAGGAGCTTTAATCTCTCTCCATTGTAATCTTTCTAAGTATAATGGAGAGAGATAAAAGCTCCTCCCTAAGTTCCTGGGTGCCAAATTATAGTCTTTAGTATCTCTGTATTCTATGTTCTACTAGTGTACTAATTAGCATGAACAGCTTGTAACATACAGTGGCAAGTTTAATATTTCTATGTATAATGGAGAGAGATAAAAGCTCCTCTGAAAGTTCCTAGATGCCAAATCACCGTCCTTAGTATCTCTGTACAGTATGTTCTACTAGTGTACTAATTAGCACAAACGGCTATTAACGGAATGCCAAATCACCGAACTTAGTATCTCTGTACAGTATGTCCTATTAGGGTACTAATTAGCATGAACAGCTTGTAACGTACATGGCAGGTTTAATCTTTCTATGTATAATGGAGAGAGATAAAAGCTCCTCAGTAAGTTCCTGGATGCCAAATCACCGTACTTAGTATCTTTGTACAGTATGTTCTATTAGGGTACTAATTAGCTGTTCGTGCTAACTAGTACCCTAATAGAAAATACTATACAGAGATACTAAAGACGGTGATTTGGCAACCAGGAAT
Organism: Pseudophryne corroboree; assembly: GCF_028390025.1. Lineage (NCBI taxonomy): Eukaryota > Metazoa > Chordata > Amphibia > Anura > Myobatrachidae > Pseudophryne > Pseudophryne corroboree. Next base: position 718,653,506 of record NC_086447.1, read on the forward strand.
TTACGGAGGAGAAAGATCAAACCTGCCACTGTATGTTACAAGCTGCTCGTGCTAATTAGTACACTAGAAGAACATGCTGTAGAGATACTACGGACAGTGATTTGGCATCCACGAACTTAGGGAGGAGCTTTTATCTCTCGCCATTATACTTAGAAAGATTACAATGGAGAGAGATAAAAGCTCCTCCCTAAGTTCCTGGATGCCAAATCACTGTACTTAGTATCTATGTACAGTATGTTCTACTAGTGTACTAATTAGCACGAACAGCATGTAACACACAGTGGCAATTTTAATCTTTCTATGTATAATATTGAGAGATAAAAGCTTCTCCCTAAGTTCCTGGTTGCCAAATCACCAAACTTAGTATCTCTGCATAGTATTTTCTATTAGGGTACTAATTAGCACAAACAGCTAATTAGTACCCTAATAGAACATACTGTACAGAGATACTAAGTACGGTGATTTGGCATCCAGGATCTTACTGAGGAGCTTTTATCTCTCTCCATTATACATAGAAAGATTAAACTTGCCGCTGTACGTTACAAGCTGTTCGTGCTAATTAGTACACTAGTAAAACATACTGTACAGAGATACTAAGGACGGTGATTTGGCATCCAGGAACTTACTGAGGAGCTTTTATCTCTCTCCATTATATATAGAAAGATTAAACTTGCAACTGTACGTTACAAGCTGTTCGTGCTAATTAATACACTAGTAGAACATACTGTACAGAGATACTAAGGATGGTGATTTGGCATCTAGGAACTTACTGAGGAGCTTTTATCTCTCTCCATTATACATAGAAAGATTAAACTTGCCACTCTACGTTACAAGCTGTTTGTGCTAATTAGTACCCTAATAGAACATACTGTACAGAGATACTAAGGACAGTAATTTGGCATCCAGGAATTTAGGGAGGAGCTTTTATCTCTCTCCATTATACTTAGAAAGATTACAATGGAGAGATTAAAGATCCTCCCTAAGTTTGTGGATGCCAAATCACTGTACTTAGTATCTCTGTACAGTATGTTCTACTAGTGTACTAATTAGCACGAACAGCTTGTAACGTACAGTGGCAATTTTAATCTTTCTATGTATAATATAGAGAGATAAAAGCTCCTCCCTAAGTTCCTGGTTGCCAAATCACCATCCTTAGTATCTTTGCATAGTATTTTCTATTAGTAGGGTACTAATTAGCACAAACAGCTAATTAGTACCCTAATAGAACATACTGTACAGAGATACTAAGTATGGTGATTTTGTATCCAGGAACTTATTGAGGAGCTTTTATCTCTCTCCATTATACATAGAAAGATTAAACTTGCCACTCTACGTTACAAGCTGTTCGTGCTAATTAGTACACTAGTAGAACATAGAGTACAGAGATACTAAGGACAGTAATTTGGCATCCAGGAATTTAGGGAGGAGTTTTTATCTATCTCCATTATACTTAGATAGATTACAATGGAGAGATTAAAGCTCCTCCCTAAGTTCGTGGATGCCAAATCACTGTACTTAGTATCTCTGTACAGTATGTTCTACTAGTGTACTAATTAGCACGAACAGCTAATTGGTACCCTAATAGAACATACTGTACAGAGATACTAAGTATGGTGATTTTGTATCCAGGAACTTATTGAGGAGCTTTAATCTCTCTCCATTATACATATAAAGATTAAACTTGCCGCTGTACGTTACAAGCTGTTCGTGCTAATTAGTACCCTAATAGAACATACTGTACAGAGATACGAAGTATGGTGATTTGGCATCCAGTTAAAAGCTGTTCGTGCTAATTAGTATACTAGTAGAACATACTGTACAGAGATACTAAGAATGGTGATTTGGCATCTGGGAACTTCCAGAAGAGCTTTTATCTCTCTCCATTTTACATAGAAAGATTAAACTTGCCGCTGTACTTTACAAGCTGTCCGTGCTAATTAGTACCCTAATAGAAAATACTATACAGAGATACTAAAGACGGTAATTTGGCACCCAGTAATTTAGGGAGGAGCTTTTATCTCTCTCCATTATACTTAGAAAGATTACAATGGAGAGAGATAAAAGCTGCTCCCTAAGTTCGTGGATGTCAAATCACTGTCCTTAGTATCTCTGTACAGTATGTTCTACTAGTGTACTAATTAGCACAAACAGCTTGTAACGTACAGTGGCAAGTGTAATTTTTCTAAGTATAATGGAGTGAGATAAAAACTCCTCCCTATGTTCCTGGATGTCAAATTACCATGCTTAGCATTTCTGTACAGTATTTCCTATCTAGCCAGAAACCCTGTATCCTGTGCAAGCTAGGCGGACAACTGGAGGGGACCCGAAACACGGTTGCTTCCCGTTTCCCTTCCCAGTGTTGCATAAACTAGTGGTTGGTCTGCCCCGAAAGCCAAGAGTCTCCTCTTTTGTATGGTACAAGTCCTGAGTCTCTGGTACACCCAGAACTAGAGATATCAGTATGCAAAGTGGACCCATTTTCCCATAGACTATAATGGGCCCGTTAATTCAGACCCACCATGGGTTCCGACGCCTGCCATGAGCCTTGTGGGGGTCACAGAAACTTGGGGTTGGTACCCTCCGGTAGCTAATTGTCTCCCCTTCCATACCAACCTAGTGATGAAGGCTCCCACCTCCCATGCTGAGAGTCACAAAGTGCCAACCTTTTTTTTTCTATGTTCCCGTGACATTCACTTTATTATTTTTTTTCTTTGTTGTACATTCAATGAAAGGGTGCACACAGGTTTCACATAAATCAAAGTAAATCTGCAGCAGCGATTCATTCCGCTATATACAAATACACAGCGGTAATGAGTATAAATTAGTGTATTCCGACGCAACTAACTGAGCAACACAGTACTGTAGATCGTCAGCATTTGTGTATTGTACCTGACCTGAACTCCCTCCCTGTCCACTGCATGACCTGTGCAGGCTCCCAGGGGGGTAGGGCGATGGGGGTAGGGAGAGGCGGTGGAAAACACTGTGCTTTTGAAATACAAGTATTAACGTCCGAGTCACCTAAGGCATAAACCAACACCAATGGGAAGGAAGTGCCAACCTTTTTTTAATGTGTTCCTGTAACATTCACTTTATTATTATTATTTTTCTTTGTTATACATTCAATGGACGGGTGCACACAGGTTTCACATAAATCAGAGTGGGCGGTGGATTTTCCTACATACAGTAGTATACTGTTGCACATGTCTTGTAACCTGATCGGAACTCCCTCCCTGTCTACTGCATGTACTCTGCAGGCTCCCAGGGGGGGAAGGGGAAAGTGGGAAGGGGGTAGGGCGAGGCAGTGGAAAATACCGTGTTCAAAGAAAAGGCATAATCAAAACCATGGGGAACTTTGCGGTGTATCGTTATGCGCAAAGACCTCACTTATCCCTATCACCCCTGTGTATTTTAGCTAGGGGATTCTGACGCTCCTTCAGCATTGCCCCGTGACCTACCAAATCTGTGCTGTTACTTGCTCCATAGCCGAGGGCCTCCATTGGGCGAGGAGTCACAGGCGGTAGCCATTTCAATTGAGTCTGCCCTGCTACAGAATTGTATGTGTACCATATGGTGCATAGACCCTAAACAGTACAACTGCTCCTGCAGCTTTGCCCTAGTTTATGTGAATAACTCCCTCCCTGTCTACTGCATGACCTGTGCAGGATCCCAGGGGGGAAGGGCGATGGGCAAGCGGGAGGTGGTGGAAAATACTGTGCTTTTGAAATGCAAGTACTGTATGAGTCTGAGTCCCCAGTAGCCTCCTGCTAGCCCATCTCCCTTCCCCCCTGGGAGCCTGCACAGATCATGCAGTGGACAGGGAGGAAATTCAGGTCCTGTGCAATACACAAACGCCGAAGATCTACTGTACTGTTTTGCTCAATTTGTTGCATCAGAATACACTCATTTCTACTCATTGCCGCTGTGTAGTTGCATTTAGCGTAAAGAATCGCTCCTGCAGATGTACTCTGATTTATATGTAACTTGTGTGCACCTTTCCATTGACTGTCTTACAATGAAAATAAAATAATACAGTGTATTATTACAATAAAAAAAAAAAGAAGGCACATCAGGTCTTGAACCCTGGACCCTCAGCGTGGGAGGTGGGAGCCTTCACCCCTAGCCCACGATGCCTCATGAGAGATTCCCAATTTCATGTGTAAAAGTACTGCAAACAGCGCCCGGCCCCCACCCCATTGGTGTTGGTTTATGCCTTAGAGGACTCGGTATTTTCCACCGCCTCCTGCTAGCCCTCCATTCCCATTATGCCTTAGGGAACTCAGACGCTCATGTATTTTAAAAGCACGGTGTTTATACATTGTACTGTACATTCTTCCTTTTACACAATTAGTTGCGTCTCCATACACATACAGTACTCTACAGTAGGTCACCATCTTTTTCCACTGCCTCCCGTTACGCCTACAGTATTAACATTACAGTCGTCACTGACCAATTGCCAGAGCTGTACAGGTACAGGTAGATCAATCCGCCGCTATACTGTACGATCGAAAGTACTGGATTAGTGGAGCATTAGCCACCCAGTGGTGGAGATGTGTAATGCATGCTGAGTATCTACATCGCCTCAACGCGCCTGCCTGTGATTAAACTCAGCTATCGACTTAGCGTGACTAAACGGACGTCTAGGCGGAGAATAGGTCAAGACAAAGGTGGCTACATCTGTATATATATAATATACTGTATAATAATCATAACGGACCTGGTGGACACTGTCAGCAGACTGCTAAACTAGTATGAAGAAAAAAAAAGCCACCACAGGTATACAATGTAGATTGATGGATACTATAGTACAGTATTATATTACTTATGGACGACGAGTGCACTGACGACACAGAGGTAGGTACAGCCGTGGCCTACCGTACTGCTATATATATATATATATATAATATACTGTATAATAATAATAACGGACCTGGTGGACACTATCAGCATACTGCTAAACTAGTATGAAGAAAAAAAAACCCACCACAGGTATACAATGTAGATGGATGGATAGTATAGTATTATATTACTTATGGACGACGAGTGCACTGACGACACAGAGGTAGGTACAGCCGTGGCCTACCGTACTGCTATATATATATATAATATACTGTATAATAATAATAACGGACCTGGTGGATACTGTCAGCAGACTGCTAAACTAGTATGAAGAAAAAAAAAGCCACCACAGGTATACAATGTAGATGGATGGATACTATAGTATAGTATTATATTACTTATGGACGACAAGTGCACTGACGACACAGAGGTAGGTACAGCCGTGGCCTACCGTACTGCTATATATATATATATATATATAATATACTGTATAATAATAACGGACCTGGTGGACACTGTCAGCAGACTGCTAAACTAGTATGAAGAAAAAAAAAGCCACCACAGGAGTGTTTTTCAGGCAGACAAACGTATACTGGACTGGTGGTCACTGTCAGCAAAACTGTGCATTGTACTCCTGCTATAACTGCTCCCCAGTCCCCACAATTAGGCAGTGTGAGCAGTGCACTCAGCACAGATATATGCAGCAGTGCAGCACACTGAGTGAGCACAGATATGGTGGAGCGTTTTTTTCAGGCAGAGAAACAACGGATTAAACTCACTGGTGGTATTATAATCAAAACCCTGCACTGTACTCCCTAACAGCTGCTCCCCGTCCCCAATCCTCCCCACAATTATAACTAAGTCACTCAGTCTTTTCTACTATAACGGAGAGGACGCCAGCCACGTCCTCTCCCTATCAATCTCAATGCACGTGTGAAAATGGCGGCGACGCGCGGCTCCTTATATAGAATCCGAATCTCGCGAGAATCCGACAGCGGGATGATGACGTTCGGGCGCGCTCGGGTTAACCGAGCAAGGCGGGAGGATCCGAGTCGCTCGGACCCGTGAAAAAAAAGGTGAAGTTTGGGCGGGTTCGGATCCCGAGGATCCGAACCCGCTCATCACTAACATTTATAAAACTTTTTAGGATTGGTTTTACTCTCTATAGTGATTTTTTTTCCGTTTATAATTTTAGCTGCCCTTATCGCTTTTTAAATTTTTTTATTGCATTCCTTGTAATACCGGAATGACTCCTCCCCTCCATTAGATTTAAATGTTTTGAAAACACACCTCTTATTAGTCATTGCTTCCTTGACCTCCATTTTAAGCCACATTGGTTTTTGTTTAGTACTCCTGTGTTTAGTGCTGATGGGAATGAATTTGTGAATATTGTTTTCAAGCAACCCTTTAAAAGCCTCCCACATTTCCGATGTGTCCTTGCCTTGAAACAAAACTTCCCAGTCAATGTCGTTTAGTGCCTGTCTCCGCATATTTGTCACGATCCGGGTAATTAGACATCACTATTTACCTTACAAGTGTCGCCCTGAGACTGGCCCAACGTTCCAAATCTGGATTCCATCTGCGCTGTCTGCGTGCAGCGCGCTGTATATCATTGCCTCAAGTCTCTTCGCTGTGATCCCGCAGCGCTGTCATGGAAGCCTTACAGTTAAGTCTCACTGGTTTAAAGAATGGCGTCCCCTGCCCTCCGCGGCCTCCGCCGCCATTACTACTGATTACCACATGAAATATACAGACAGACTTTCCCTCCAGATTCAAACATGGGTGCAGCCATGTTTGTTTCCATCACATGTTATTCTACAGCCTATCCGCTGCACTCTGGACTCTGCTTAATTCTCCAGCCAATACCTGATTCCCAGCTGGTATAAATATCCTGCTCCAGGGCTGGATAATCGTCAGTGCTTTGGTTGTCTAACCTGTACACATGTCTCTCCTGCTTGTGGATTCTACAGCTTGTTCCTCCAGGTATTCCAGCTCATGTGATTCAGCTCCACTAAGAGACTCGCACCTGTTTCCATCCTGCAATGCAGCCTGACTTCTGCAGTGTTCCAGCATTGCTCTCAGTTACTTGCTGCGATCGGACACTGGTTTCCTGCTCATAGCGTTGGTCCTGCTTCGCCTCCAGCCTCCGGCAGTGTCCTGGTATCGCTTCTAACTTCTCCTCCCTGCAGAACCGCTCTCCATGCTTCACAGTGAATTCATCACGGCCTACCAGCTCTCTACAGTGCTCCTGTGTCGCTATTAACCTGCAAGCGGTGCTCCACAGTATCTTCTGTATCATTCTACGATCAGCGGTATTCTAATATCGCTTACATCTGTGACCACACAGACATCGAACCACAATCTCCATTGATGCTCACCATCGGACTCTATTTACTACAGTGGTGAGTTCTGTACACCTTTTGTTCATACCGGTTCCATCCGGCATTCTTTGCAGTTATACAAAGTACCATCTCTACTTCTGTGCACCTGTGTTTACCCCAGCCTCTGTATATCATCTGCTGGGCAGTACCAGTTCATACCTCACCTCAGCGGTTAGCTGTGGCACACAGACTTACCAGCTACGGATTTGGCAAGGACTTTATAACATCCTGTTCTGCAAAGCCACAGCACTAATTACCTCTGCACTTCTGGGAACTGTACTGTAATTTATCAATGCACATCTACTGTGAAGTCATTGCATGATCAAGGTGTCTAAACTGTGTGTTCAATAAAACTGACTTTTACTTTTTACAACTCCGTTGTCGTGGTCACGTCTTTGGGCAGATGGTGCTAGATCTCCTGTATCTCTAGGAACCCAATACTACCGCCCCGGTTCACCTACACACCAGCCCCTATATCTGAGGCTTCCCCAGGTCAGCCTAAGCCCTCAGTTGTGACAGTAAGCACTGACCTAATGGATCCGGCCGGAGACCAGGCCCAATCGACCAACCCGATGCAACATCTTGCAGCCTGCTTAGAACATCAGGAGGCTGCACAGGGTCAAGTGATTTGCTGTATCCAGTACCTCTCCACCCAGCTGGATGGAATCCAAGCAACCCTCCATGGTTCAGAGGCGTCCAGTGTTCCGACTACAGTACCTCTAGTGGTAACCCCACACACCATTCCTGTTTCTGCTCCTCGTCTTCATTTGCCGATACCAGCCAAGTTCGATGATTCCTCTAAAGCCTGTTGAGGTTTTCTAAATCAGTGTGAAATACACTTTGAGTTACAGCCTGGCAATTTTCCAAACATCCGCACCAGGGTTGCCTACGTTATCTCCCTTCTCAGTGCCTCCACCCTGGATTGGGCATCACCTCTATGGAAGAAATCCGATGCCCTGCTCTCTTCATGTGCAGATTTCGTGGCGACCTTCAGGCGCATCTTTGACAAAACAGGACGTGTGACATCTGCTTTTACTGATCTTCCTTGGCTACGTCAGGGGACATGGACGGTCGGTCAAAATCTGGTACAATTCCAGATCCTAGCATCTGAACTCTCCTGGAATGATGACGCTCTCTATGCAGCCTTCTGGCATAGGTTATCCGAACGAATCAAGGATGAGCTTGCTACTAGAGACTTACCTCCAAAACTAGATGTGCTCATATCTCTCTTCACTAAAGTCGATCTCCGATTCCGCGAAAGGGCAATTGAGCTAGGAAAGTCCACGCTTCCTAAGACCACTACTGTTACTCTTCCTCGCCAGCTATCTCTGCCCAAAGATGAGCCCATGCAGATCAATCACTCTCGTCTGTCGCCTGCAGAGCATAGAAAATGCTTGTCCAAACACCTGTGTCTATATTGTGCTGCTCCTTCTCATGTCATCAACGCTTGTCTGAAACGTCAGGGAAACTCCAAATCCTAGCCAGTCAAGGGGAGGGCCGGCTAGGAGTAATGAACTCCTCTCTATCTTCATGTGATTGTAATCTTCCAGTTTCTCTTCAGGTGTCTCAGCGCTTCAGGAACCTCATTGCTTTGCTGGACTCTGGAGCAGCTGGAAACTTTGTGACTGAGGAATTCGTTAAACAGTGGTCCCTACCCACCGAGAGACTTTCGTCTTCCATATGCTTGACTGCCGTGGATGGCAGCAGGATTTCCGATGCAGTCATTAACTTCAAGACCCTGCCTATCCGCCTGAAGGTAGGAGCTCTTCACTCCGAATTGATATCATTCCTGGTTATTACAAAAGCCACGGATTCTGTGGTTCTAGGCCTTCCATGGCTTCGTCTCCATAATCCACAAATTGACTGGAGGACTACGCATATCCTGGCATGGAGTCCTTCCTGTTCAGATACCTGTCTTTAAAAGGTACTCTCAGTTTGCACCTCTTCTTCCAAGTCTAAAGATGTTCCACCTCCTCAATACCAAGATTTCACTGATGTATTCAGCAAGTCTTCCGCGGATATTTTTCCTCCTCACAGGGAGTGGGATTGTCCTATTGATCTCATTCCAGGGAAGACTCCACCTCGGGGACGCACTTATCCGCTGTCGCTTCCAGAGACCCACTCAGTAGAGGAGTATATCAAAGAGAACCTTGCCAAAGGGTTTATCCAGCCTTCCTCCTCTCCAGTTCGCGCAGGCTTCTTCTTCGTGAAAAAGAAAGACGGTGGTCTGCGACCCTGTATTGACTACCGTGGGCTTAACGACATCACTGTGAAAAACCGGTACCCTTTGCCTCTTATCACCGAGCTATTTGATCGTGTCAGTGGAGCCACCATCTTTTCCAAGTTAGACCTAAGGGGTGCATACAACCTTATCCGTATCCGGAAGGGTGACGAGTGGAAGACCGCGTTTAACACCCGTGATGGACATTATGAGTACCTCGTCATGCCTTTTGGACTCAACAACGCTCCAGCGGTTTTTCAACATTTCGTGAATGACATTTTCTGAGATTTCCTCTACCGACATGTTGTGGTCTACCTCTATGATATTCTCATCTTCGCTATGATTTAAAGGAACATCGTCACTGGGTCAAGGAGGTCCTGTCTCGTCTCCGTGCCAATCATCTCTATTGTAAGTTGGAAAAATGTGTCTTCGAGGTCAAGTCAATTCCATTTCTAGAATACATTTTGTCTGGTTCCGGATTAGAGATGGATCCTGAGAAACCCCAGGCTATTCGTGATTGGCCGATACCCATGGCACTCAAGGGTGTTCAGAGATTCCTGGGGTTTGCCAATTATTACAGGAGGTTCATTCGGGACGTATCTACTTTTGTGGCACCTGTCACTGCTCTTACCAGTTAAGGTGCCAATCCCTCCAAGTGGTTGGAAGAAGCTACTCATGCCTTTTATTTACTTAAACAAAAGTTTGTCTCTGCTCCAGTTCTGAAACAGCCTGATACCAGCTCGCCCTACACCCTGGAGGTGGATGCCTCTTCAGTTGGAGTTGGCACAGTCCTGTCTCAAAGTGCCGAAGATGGCCACTTACATCCCTGTGGCTTCTTCTCACGGAAGTTCTCTCCTGCTGAGCGCAATTACGCCATTGGTGACCAAGAACTTCTAGCTATCAAACTCGCTCTTGAAGAATTGAGATATCTACTAGAGGGAGCTTCTCATACCATCACTATTCTGACAGACCACAAGAATTTCCTGTACTTAAAAGTAGTGATGAGCGGGTTCGGTTCCTCGGAAACCGAACCCCCCCGAACTTCACCCATTTTACACGGGTCCGAGGCATACTCGGATTATCCCGTATGGCTCGGTTAACCCGAGCGCGCCCGACTGTCATTATCCCGCTGTCGGATTCTCGCGAGATTCGGATTCTATATAAGCAGCCACGCGTCGCCGCCATTTTCACTCGTGCATTGGAAATGTTAGGGAGAGGACGTGGCTGGCGTCCTCTCCGTTTATTGTTGATGCAAATATTTGTGCTTGCTTATTGCTTAATTGTGGGGACTGGGGAGCAGCTGTATAATATAGGAGGAGTACAGTGCAGTTTTGCTGATCAGTGACCACCAGTTTTATCCGTTCTCTGCCTGAAAAAAACGCTTCTTATCTGTGCTCAGTGTGCTGCATATATCTGTGCTCACACTGCTTAATTGTGGGGACAGGGGAGCAGCTGTATTATATAGGAGGAGTACAGTGCAGAGTTTTGCTGACAGTGACCACCAGTATACGTTGTCTGCCTGAAAAACACTCCATATCTGTGCTCAGTGTGCTGCATACAGTATATCTGTGCTCACACTGCTTTATTGTGGGGACTGGGGACCACCAGTATATTATATAGGAGGAGTACAGTGCAGAGTTTTGCTGACCAGTGACCACCAGTATACATTGTCTGCCTGAAAAACACTCCATATCTGTGCTGCATTGTAGTATATAGTAGGAGTACAGTGCATAATTTTGCTGACCACCAGTATATAATATATAGGAGTACGGTACAGAAGGCCACTGCTGTACCTACCTCTGTGTCGTCAAGTATACTATCCATCCATACCTGTGGTGCATTTAAGTTTTGCACAGTTTGCTGACCACCAGTATATAATATATAGCATTACGGTACAGTAGGCCACTGCTGTACCTACCTCTGTGTCGTCAAGTATACTATCCATCCATACCTGTGGTGCATTTAAGTTTTGCACAGTTTGCTGACCACCAGTATATAATATATAGCATTACGGTACAGTAGGCTACTGCTGTACCTACTTCTGTGTCGTCAAGTATACTATCCATCCATACTTGTGGTGCATTTAAGTTTTGCACAGTTTGCTGACCACCAGTATATAATATATAGCATTACGGTACAGTAGGCCACTGCTGTACCTACCTCTGTGTCGTCAAGTATACTATCCATCCATATCTGTGGTGCATTTAAGTTGTGCGCAGTATATATAGTAGTAGGCCATTGCTATTGATACTGGCATATAATTCCACACATTAAAAAATGGAGAACAAAAATGTGGAGGTTAAAATAGGGAAAGATCAAGATCCACTTCCACCTCGTGCTGAAGGTGCTGCCACTAGTCATGGCCGAGACGATGAAATGCCATCAACGTCGTCTGCCAAGGCCGATGCCCAATGTCATAGTAGAGAGCATGTAAAATTTAAAAAACAAAAGTTCAGTAAAATGACCCAAAAATCAAAATTGAAAGCGTCTGATGAGAAGCGTAAACTTGCTAATATGCCATTTACGACACGGAGTGGCAAGGAACGGCTGAGGCCCTGGCCTATGTTCATGGCTAGTGGTTCAGTTTCACATGAGGATGGAAGCACTCATCCTCTCGCTAGAAAAATGAAAAGACTTAAGCTGGCAAAAGCACAGCAAAGAACTGTGCGTTCTTCTAAATCACAAATCCCCAAGGAGAGTCCAATTGTGTCGGTTGCGATGCCTGACCTTCCCAACACTGGACGGGAAGAGCTTGCGCCTTCCACCATTTGCACGCCCCCTGCAAGTGCTGGAAGGAGCACCCGCAGTCCAGTTCCTGATAGTCAAATTGAAGATGTCACTGTTGAAGTACACCAGGATGAGGATATGGGTGTTGCTGGCGCTGGGGAGGAAATTGACAAGGAGGATTCTGATGGTGAGGTGGTTTGTTTAAGTCAGGCACCCGGGGAGACACCTGTTGTCCGTGGGACGAATATGGCCATTGACATGCCTGGTCAAATTACAAAAAAAATCACCTCTTCGTGAGTGAAATTATTTCAAACACAAATGCGGACAACAGGTGTCAAGCCGTGTGTTGCCTTTGTCAAGCTGTAATAAGTAGGGGTAAGGACGTTAACCACCTCGGAACATCCTCCCTTATACGTCACCTGCAGCGCATTCATCATAAGTCAGTGACAAGTTCAAAAACTTTGGATGACAGCGGAAGCAGTCCACTGACCACTAAATCCCTTCCTCTTGTAACCAAGCTCCTGCAAACCACACCACCAACTCCCTCAGTGTCAATTTCCACCTTACACAGGAAAGCAAATAGTCCTGCAGGCCATGTCACTGGCAAGTCTGACGAGTCCTCTCCTGCCTGGGATTCCTCCGATGCATCCTAGAGTGTAACGCCTAATGCTGCTGGCGCTGCTGTTGCTGCTGGGAGTCGATCGGCATCCCAGAGGGGAAGTCGGAAGACCACTTGTACTACTTCCAGTAAGCAACTGACTGTCCAACAGTCCTTTGCGAGGAAGATGAAATATCACAGCAGTCATCCTGCTGCAAAGCGGATAACTCAGGTCTGGTCAGCCTAGGTGGTGAGAAACGTGGTTCCGGTATCCACCGTTAATTCAGAGGCAACTAGAGACTTCATTGAGGTACTGTGTCCCCGGTAATAAATACCATCTAGGCTCCATTTCTCTAGGCAGACGATACCGAAAATGTACAGACGTCAGAAAAAGAGTCACCAGTGTCCTAACAAATGCAGTTGTACCCAATGTCCACTTAACCACGGACATGTGGACAAGTGGAGCAGGGCAGACTCAGGACTATATGACTGTGACAGCCCACTGGGTAGATGTATTGCCTCCCGCAGCAAGAACAGCAGCGGCGGCACCAGTAGCAGCATCTCGCAAACGCCAACTCGTTCCTAGGCAGGCTACGCTATGCATCACCGCTTTCCATAAGAGGCACACAGCTGACAACCTCTTACGGAAACTGAGGAACATCATCGCAGAATGGCTTACCCCAACTGGACTCTCATGGGGATTTGTGACATCGGACAACGCCAGCAATATTGTGCGTGCATTACATCTGGGCAAATTCCAGGACGTCCCATGTTTTGCACATACACTGAATTTGGTGGTGCAGAATTATTTAAAAAACGTCAGGGGCGTGCAAGAGATGCTGTAGGTGGTCCGAAGAATTGCGGGCCACTTTCGGCATTCAGCCGCCGCGTGCCGAAGACTGGAGCACCACCAAACAGTCCTGAACCTGCCCTGCCATCATCTGAAGCAAGAGGTGGTAACGAGCTGGAATTCAACCCTCTATATGCTTCAGAGGATGGAGGAGCAGCAAAAGGCCATTCAAGCCTATACATCTGCCCACGATATAGGCAAAGGAGGGGGAATGCACCTGACTCAAGCGCAGTGGAGAATGATTTAAACGTTGTGCAATGTTCTGCAACCCTTTGAACTTGCCACACGTGAAGTCAGTTCAGACACTGCCAGCCTGAGTCAGGTCATTCCCCTCATCAGGCTTTTGCAGAAGAAGCTGGAGACATTGAAGGAGGAGCTAAAACAGAGCGATTCCGCTAGGCATGTGGGACTTGTGGATGGAGCCCTTAATTCGCTTAACCAGGATTCACGGGTGGTCAATCTGTTGAAATCAGAGCACTAAATTTTGGCCACCGTGCTCGATCCTAGATTTAAAACCTACGTTGTATCTCTCTTTCCGGCAGACACAAGTCTGCAGAGTAATTTCTAGACAAAAGCTCTATGCGCAAAACACTGCTGCCAGCTCACATAAACTCACACGAGGTCCCTTCACCCCTCACCAACGTGATGCAATACAAAGAAAAAATTGGAGAAAATTACTTAGCCAGCGCTGTAAGAATGTTGTTCTCATCATATTGTACCGTCAAACTTCCATTCGCATGATATTCAGTTTCACCATAGGGAAATGAAACAAAATGGCAATAGTGAAGCTTGTTTAATACACGTAGAGAACAATACAATACAATACATAAAATTGGATAAGTTAGAATAGTGTCAATAACTCCACCAAACAGCTCCTGGTGACTTAAAAATGCAGGCTAATTACCGGAAGACAATGGAACCGTGGCCAAACAGTTCCAAACTGTGCATGAATGGGTGCTGTAAGTTGGAACAGGTTACATCAATCTCCACCCTGGTCCCCGGCAATCGTCCTGACACTCCTTGTAGTCCCAGATGCCCCCAACGCGTTTCCACTCCTAAACTGGAGTCTTTTTCAAGGTTCCTGGTGTGTATTGACTTCCTATCACATGAGCATATTTAAATGAGAATTGTCCAATCACATGCCAAGGAGCACAGGTGGGCCCTAAACATCAACTTCCTACTAAGTCCTTTGGCCTCTACTGTGCCCCTCCCTATTGGCTGTGTCCATAAACAAACCCTAATCGCTATAGAAACTGAATTCCCATAATTCCCGTATCGCGTCACTTCCGGTGACGTTTTTGCCTTGTTTCCCTGGTAACCAACTGTCGGTATAATGCGGGATTCCGATGATCATCCCGGGGAGTGTTATTCTAATGGTCTCCATGGCAGCGCTTCCTCCCCTTGCGTCACGTTCTGTGACGCGCACCTCTCTCTCCATGGTAACCTGTTGGAACTGCGTCGCGTCACTTCCTCTGACGCGTATGCCGGTTTCCATAGTAACCCGGCCCGAGCGTCAGACTTAGCTTCTTACTGGCGTTCCGGGATCAGCTTTTGGATTTGTAGCAAGTTCACGTGATGCTTAGTGGTTGATTTCTTTTAACTTTCAAAACTCCAAATGCCCCGTCCCTTTATATAGAAAGAATAAAAGGTGGCTTAATGGGAAATACAGCATATGCCGGTCTCCATGACAACCCGGCATAAGTGTCAGACATTGATCTTTTCTGACATTCCAAGGTCAACCTTTAAATGTGTCACAATTCACATGGTGCTAGATTATTTGTTTACTTTAGCATCCAAAGCTCCAAATACTCCGTTTCTTTCTATGTGATGAGCAAAAAGTGTCTTTAATGAGAAATAAAAAGACTATTAAAACCATAATATTAGATTCAACGTTCATTTTCAATGACAGAATTGAGTTTAAAACTATCCAAATAGAATAGGTATGAGTAAAGTGCAGTTCCAATATTAAGTGCTAGAAGTTCTGAGTACATAAAAACCTATTGACTAACTAAAATACTAAGGGTGGAGGGAATGCCTATTAAAACCTCATAAAAACCATTTAATTTCAAAATCAGCATTCAAACCTCCCGGCATAAGTGTGCCTAAATTAAAAATCATTTTCATTTCAGCCTGAGCTAATTGATTTGGTAAATCTTTCCTTCTCCGATGACCTTTAATATGTTTCAGACCACAAAATTGTTTGATGGCGGCAGGATTACAACCGTGTTGTACACTGAAGTGTTCTGAAAGTGCATGGGTTGTCATGCCTTTTTTAATATTCCTTAAATGCTCCCCAAGCCGTACCTTAAGGGGTCTTGAAGTCCTGCCTACGTACCATAAGCCACATGCACATTCTATTCCATAAATTACATTAGAACTGTTACAGGTAATAAAATCTACGATGTTAAAACTTTTTTTATTTACCTCGACGTTAGTGATCTTACTCTTGTCAGAATTAACCCCCCTACATCCTAAACATAATCCGCACCTAAAGAAACCTTTTGATTTGATGGCAATTTTCTTCCGGTAATTAGCCTGCATTTTTAAGTCACCAGGAGCTGTTTGGTGGAGTTATTGACACTATTCTAACTTATCCAATTTTATGTATTGTATTGTATTGTTCTCTACGTGTATTAAACAAGCTTCACTATTGCCATTTTGTTTAATTTCCCTATGGTGAAACTGAATATCATGCGAATGGAAGTTTGACGGTACAATATGATGAGAACAACATTCTGACAGCGCCGGCTAAGTCATTTTCTCCAATTTTTTCTTTGTATTACAAGTCTGCAGAGGTTCAAAGACCTGCTGGTGAGAAAATTGTCAAGTCAAACGGAACGTGACCCGTCAACAGCTCCTCCTTCACATTCTCCCGCACCTGGGGGTGCGAGGAAGAGGCTAAGAATTCCGAGCCCACCCGCTGGCGGTGATGCAGGGCAGTCTGGAGCGAGTGATGACATCTGGTCCGGACTGAAGGACCTGCCAACGATTACTGACATGTCGTCTACTGTCACTGCATATGATTCTCTCACCATTGAAAGAATGGTGGAGGATTATATGAGTGACCGCATCCAAGTAGGCACGTCAGACAGTCCAGTCCGTACGTGTACTGGCAGGAAAAAGAGGCAATTTGGA
Organism: Pseudophryne corroboree; assembly: GCF_028390025.1. NCBI lineage: Eukaryota > Metazoa > Chordata > Amphibia > Anura > Myobatrachidae > Pseudophryne > Pseudophryne corroboree. The sequence goes on from NC_086447.1 coordinate 718,670,254, forward strand.
GGCCCTTGCACAAACTGGCTGTATTTTACCTAAGTTGCCCACCCTCCACTGTGTACTCCGAAAGAGTGTTTAGTGCAGCCGCTCACCTTGTCAGCAATCGGCGTACGAGGTTACTTCCAGAAAATGTGGAGAAGATGATGTTCATCAAAATGAATTATAATTAATTCCTCCGTGGAGACATTCACCAGCAATTGCCTCCAGAAAGTACACAGGGATCTGAGATGGTGGATTTCAGTGGGGACGAATTAATAATCTGTGAAGAGGGGGATGTACCCAGTGAAAGGGGTGAGGAATCGGAGGATGATGATGAGGTGGACATCTTGCCTCTGTAGAGCCAGTTTGTGCAAGGAGAGATTGATTGCTTCTTTTTTGGTGGGGGCCCAAACCAACCAGTCATTTCAGTCACAGTCGTGTGGCAGACCCTGTCGCTGAAATGATGGGTTCGTTAAAGTGTGCATGTCCTGTTTATACAACATAAGGGTGGGTGGGAGGGCCTAAGGACAATTCCATCTTGCACCTCTTTTTTCTTTCATTTTTCTTTGCATCATGTGCTGTTTGGGGACAATTTTTTTGAAGTGCCATCCTGCCTGACACTGCAGTGCCACTCCTAGATGGGCCAGGTGTTTGTGTCGGCCACTTGTGTCGCTTAGCTTAGCCATCCAGCGACCTTGGTGCGCCTCTTTTTTTCTTTGCATCATGTGCTGTTTGGGGACAATTTTTTTGAAGTGCCATCCTGCCTGACTATGCAGTGCCACTCCTAGATGGGCCAGGTGTTTGTGTCGGCCACTTGTGTCGCTTAGCTTAGTCACACAGCGACCTTGGTGCGCCTTTTTTTTTCTTTGTATCATGTGCTGTTTGGGGACAATTTTTTTGAAGTGCCATCCTGCCTGACACTGCAGTGCCACTCCTAGATGGGCCAGGTGTTTGTGTCGGCCACTTGTGTAGCTTAGCTTAGTCACACAGCGACCTTGGTGCGCCTCTTTTTTCTTTGCATCATGTGCTGTTTGGGGACAATTTTTTTTGAAGTTCCATCCTGTCTGACACTGCAGTGCCACTCCTAGATGGGCCAGGTGTTTGTGTCGGCCACTTGTGTCGCTTAGCTTAGCCATCCAGCGACCTCGGTGCAAATTTTAGGACTAAAAATAATATTGTGAGGTGTGAGGTGTTCAGAATAGACTGAAAATGAGTGGAAATTATGGTTATTGAGGTTAATAATACTATGGGATCAAAATGACCCCCAAATTCTATGATTTAAGCTGTTTTTGAGGGTTTTTTGTAAAAAAAAACACCCGCATCCAAAACACACCCGAATCCGACAAAAAGGGAGGTTTTGCCAAAACGCGTCCGAATCCAAAACACGGCCGCGGACCCGAATCCAAAACCAAAACACAAAACCCGAAAAATTTCCGGTGCACATCACTGTTATGCCATGTGTACTTAACATAAAGTAAAATGATAATTCTGTAATTTGATTGATGAATTCTTTTGAATCCACAAAGTTAGGTTATTTATTCTGATTGTGCATCCCCCTAGTTATTTTCCTTCACAGTCCATTTCTATGAATTATAAATTAAGTGAATCCTTATGGTTCGTATGATTTTGGTACATACACTAATTCTTTGATACCTTTCACTGCTTTCTTTTTTTGAGGTACAGTTTCATTTCTTAAAAAAAGCAGAATAATGAATGTATTCAATAAGTCCGTGTGGTTGAAGTCCCTTGAGTAAAAAAGTCTATCGACTCTCTTTTTTTCCAATAATTCTTGTGTCACATTTTCTCCCCTTATCCCTTAGCATACTTGTTCAATTCCAAATACTTTAAGATCAGCTGTGTTTCCTGTATGTCTTTCATAGAAGTGTTTGGCCACAGTTGTTAGTGATCTTTTTTACAGTTCCTAGTGGAACCCACGTGTTCCAACACTCTTTGGGGCAGATATATTAACCTGGAGATGGCATAAGGAAGTGATAAACCAGTGATATGTTCAAGGTGATAAACGAACCAGCCAATCAGCTCCAATATGTAAAACATTTTTAAAACCAGCACCGGGCTCCACTAGCCAGGGACATAATGCCACAGCCGGGGGACACATTTATGTAGGTCCCTGCGGCCGTGGCATTACCCTCCCCAACTAGTCACCACTGGCCGGGGTTCCTTGGAGGAGTGGGGACCCCTTAAATAAAGGGGTTTCCCCCCCCTCCAGGCACCCAAGGGCCAGGGGTGAAGCCCGAGGCTGTTAAGAATGCCAAATTGATTTCTCACAAATATTTAAAATGCCCGCTCTAATATATATTGTAAATGCCTGCACCTCTTATTACCATATACGATAAAAATGCGCTGTACATCGTAAAACACTGTATCCCATAAGAGAAAACAATACACCCACACATTATCTGAGTTCCAAAGCTCATTGAAGTATATATTTGCTATTAAAAGGATATGGATTCACTATATATTACAAAGTACAGTATACCTATAGTTACATGGTTACACTCACACAGTAAGCAGTTAAAACATGCAATTACATACAGTTTCATACAGTTTCAGTTACATGCCAGCGATACAATTACCATTCCCTCCAATGCAGCTTATGTCTCCCTCTCTCTGTAAATAAATACAGGAACTGAACTGCCAGCAACTCCTCCATCATCCTCTGAGACCAAAAAGCAAGTAGCTGACCTCCTGTGTGGTCAATTTATGTCTCATCTAGTTTCTGCGGGAGGGGACTCATGATGAGTCACCAGTTCCTTTGTATATGGTAATCAGATTCAGCCATGAAGACATCCAAAGGGCTGGCCTGAGTTTCTTGTCCACTGTAACATTCATTGTTCTAACAAAGTGATTTTAGCTTTTATACATGTAATCATAACTATTCGCTGCAATGTCCTACAACTTCATAACAAGTATCAAATTAATCTACACATTAAGCTGTTTGTTTTAATAGTAAATATGACAGGTCTCTCTTGCTTCGGTCAAATAATACACATTCATGACATTAATTCATTAGATAATTTTAAATCATCATGATGTCTGGCGCTTGATATTATTATAATTATGTAATGTATGAAATAAGTGTCCAATCCATCTCTGTGGCATGTCCGTGTAAATGCGTGTGTTACCATATATGGCTGTGCTCACTGCGCGTATTTGCAAGTATAGCGACTTAAATGTGTGTAGTTTGTATGTTCTCTTTATGTAATATTTTTGACTTCGACAGGCCACCCTTTGGCAGTAAACAATAACTGCCATCAATTATTAACATAAGAAAAAAATATTTCATACCATAATCGGTGACCTAGACACAAGTATGTATGCATTTCGCAAATCAGACGCTTGACTATATTTGGGGAAGACAGGGAGGAGGACGAGACATCCTCTATATGCACTCGGCGGTCACGGGACCACTGGTTGGGTGTGGGACAACATTCAACCTATAGAGTATGCTGGGACAGTGCTTTGGCCTATAATGTCTAATTTGCGATGAACATTTCACACATACATGTACCTACGTCTTTGTACACTGATGTTTGGGTTCAATTGAGGTTCTGCTGGGTAGATGAAGAAGACACAAACAAATCGTGACAGTGACATATAAAATTTTCATGATCTACATATTCCTATCATTTTCTGAACATTGTTTCCATTTCTGGAACGTATGCTAGGTCTGTTTAATGATTGAACAAGGGTTATAAGTAGTGTCCTTCCTAAATAATGTAAACCTTCGGTGTTCGGGGAGAGCCACTCATAAACCTTTCTTCCACATATATTAATGAGCTCTTTATCTGCAATGTGTGAATAGCCAATGCCTGACTGTTCCTGATTACCTCTGAACTCCATAACTACTAGAACTTTGATTTTTCTCTGACTTTAACATACTGATCGGCTAATCCTGGGATCCTATAAGGAAATCACTCCTTCCTACAGAACCAGTTCCAGTCCCACACTCGACTCCTCATAAAAAAAACCTTGCAAAAATAGAATATCCTGAAAGAAAATGTTCGTCAGCGGGAAAGAGAGAAAAGAGAAATAGAACAAAACAACTCTTGTTCATAACAAATCAATTACAATGACTGGTCTTTCTGCAGTCCTTTAGTACGCTCAGGTAGTGTTCAACAGTGCCGCCTCTCAGTCTTCACGGAACAGAGTCTCTGGTGATACTTTTGCGATCTCTTTGCCTTGCTCATTGAATACACAGTTCACTTGGAACACACAGTTCACTTTGCTCTCCGCCTTGCTCTTTGAACACACAGTTCACTTGGAACACACAGTTCACTTTGCTCTCCACCTTGCTCTTTGAACACACAAACTCGATGAATGTGAGCAATAAACTACTTTGTCACGAGTTCTCTCCGGGTCAGCGACCTTCTTGCAGTGGGACGAGTGGACCCAAGTCTCTCTTTCGGCGACCTTTAGTGCTGTCAACAAATCTTGGTATGGTACTTCCCACCTGTCTAGTAGGCAACCTGAGCGTTAGAACAATCACACAGTCTCTTGGTTCACAATCAAGACAGCATTTGGCATACCAGCAATCAACAGTTTCAAGTTCTTTTGTCAAGTTCTCAAATGCTGGCTCATCTCAACAAGGTACTGTACTGTCACCTCATTGGTGTATTTCTGTTCATTGTGCGGATCAATCATGACATGAGGTTGTCTTCCAAAAACAACCAAAAAGACACAAATACCAAAACAAAAACAAAAACAAATTTCGAAGAGGGTGATTCGTTAAGTGAAGATCTGGGAGTGGTTCCGAAGCTACATAATACTAGTGGCAGTATCTATGATCACAATAGTACAATTTCAGGCTTTGCTCCTACTTCTAGGGGTACCATTATCTACACACAAATTTCTGCGCAATTTTCCTTTGCGGTAAACACAGCAGCATCCATGGTGGCAGGAAATGCCTCTACCCAGTTTGAGAAAACATCAGTGCACACCAATACATAACAATAATTCCTAAAGGGTGTTAACTGTATGAAGTCGGTTTGTATTTCCTGAAAAGATCCGTCTGCAGGAGGGATATGGGATGGCTCTGTTGGTATTGCTTTACCAATATTCTTCCTCAAGCAAGTAAGACAGGTCATTACTCTCTTTACCTGCATGAGAATAGAATCCTGGCACTCACTAGTAGGCTCTCATCAGCCTGAACCTACCCTCTTTGCCTAGATGAGTCAGACCATGTGCCACCTCAGCTAGACTTGGAAAGTATGCTCTGGGGGCTACTGGCTTACCGTGTTCACCTGCCCACAGTCCTGAGGACTCCTGACCATACCACTTTGTCCTCCAGACTGCCTCTTCCTGCAGGGAACACACATTTTTGTATCTTAATTTAACTATTGTGTGTTTGCAATGTAGAGTACCATGAGCATAACTCAAAAAGAAAAGAAAAAAGAAACATCTCTAAAGGAAAGAAAGAAGAAAATGAAAAAGAAAATGTCAGGTTTGCCATTCACCAACACACATATCAGTGTCTATACAAAATCTCCCTTCACCAGTATTCCCATTCTCCACCCTTTGTGCATGACAAGGCACACTGCAGTAATACTGGTGTCATCGTACTGTTGAGATATACTGGGTTTGGGCAGAACTCTGAAGGATCTAGGCATGTGGACAGGGCCGGATTAAGCCTTCGGGGGGCCCAGGGCACGGAAGACAGGGGGGCCCTCTCACTCATATCAGTGCTGTACCCCTGGCTGTGCCCACTGTGCCTCCTCCCCGTGCAGATTTTATATATATATATATATATATTCCATAGACAAAAAACCTTACGGTTTCACATGTCCCATTAAGGCTTCTTAGACATGATCGAAATTTCAGAAACCTATTGTAACTCTTCCACTCAAACTCCAAAAAGCAATGAAATTCCAATCATTAAGGCTGACGCCTTAATGGACGTGTTCCTTGCGCAATACAGATATGGTATGCCATCACAGCCTGTGGGTAAGTGCAGATTCAGCACTCTCACAGCGTGAGATTGCTGTCACTCACACAATGGTGGAGCTGCTAATTCACAGATTTGTGTGCTCATTGGAATACACACATGCAGTCTATGCAACTGAAGGTCTGAGCAGTTTTGTGGTGCTCCCATCCCACACAGTGCCCACAACCATCCCATTCAGTCAACACAACAAAGCCACCTTGTTACAACATCCTTCTAACTCCATACATCCATCTCACTTAGTATACACATTTAGCTCCCTCAAACATCTTGGTTAATTGCTAAACTATAATACCCCATCTACGGTCTTTGCATCTACACTTACTTCCCCTATACACCCCCATGCTGCCCGGTCTTCCCCAATCCCTACTGCTGTGTTCTCCCATCTGTGCCAGTCTGTACTAACTTATCTGTACCATCTGTCTTTCTCCACCTGTGCATTGTCTGTACCACCGTTTCCTTCTCTCTGTGCTGCTCAGTGTTTCCTTCTTCAACGTCACTCCGCCTCCTCCAGTACATGGCACACTGTCTTCTCTCCCATCTGCACCAGTTTTCTACCCATCCATGCCAGTGTTTTCAACCCATCTGCACCATTTCCCCCATCTGCACCGCTCTGTCTCCCTTCCCATACTTGCTGCTTAATCTACCCCCTATCCACACCACTCTTACCCCATTCATGTAGCTGACATCCTGAAGGTAAATTTCGTGGATCCTGCGCTCTTGGCAGGGGGATAACCGCCACAGCCCACCCCCCAGTGGTCCGGAAACGCCTCCGTTGTGCAGACCATGCCCTGCCAATGGCATTCTAACGCTGTTTGCACGCCCCCCTCCTTCCCCGCAACCACCTCTGCCTATCAATCAGGCAGGGTGATAGCATCTCACTGGGCTCCTGGGGTACGCACACGCATTGCGGCCATTGCACGTGCGCACCTCACAAACTAATTCAGACTGCAATCGCTGCTGCTGCTGCGGTCTGAATTACCCCCTGTGTTTCTCTGTCCCCCCCATTAGTGCTGCTTAGTGTTCCCTCTATCCACACACTTCTGTTCCCCCATCCACACCGCTCTCCTCCCTCCAATCAACAACACTCTTACCTCATCTGAGCAGCTTTGTCTTCCGCTCAGACCTTCAGTTGCATAGACTGCATGTGTGTATTCCAATGAGCACACAAATCTGTGAATTAGCAGCTCCACCATTGTGTGAGTGACAGCAATCTCACTCTGTGAGAGTGCTGAATCTGCACTTACCCACAGGCTGTGATGGCATACCATATCTGTATTGCGCAAGGAACACGTCCATTAAGGCGTCAGCCTTAATGATTGGAATTTCATTGCTTTTTGGAGTTTGAGTGGAAGAGTTACAATAGGTTTCTGAAATTTCGATCATGTCTAAGAAGCCTTAATGGGACATGTGAAACCGTAAGGTTTTTTGTCTATGGAATTTCATCGCTTTTTTTAAATTTATTTTTTTTATTCAGAAATGTAAAATTTCACTTAAAGAATAAACATTTGATTTTTTAAATGTTTAATGAAAATGTTCGTATAACATCACTGTTCTGTGCAAAATTATTTTATTAACCAAACCAAATTGTTTAAGGTCCGTACACACTTAACGATTTAATGAGCGACGTCGCTCATTTTATCGTTAAGTGTGTATGCAGCCAGCGACAAACGATGCGCGGCCCCGCGGGTCGGCAACAATCTTCGCTGTCGGTAGGGCATGCAGGAAGGATGTGGACTGTCGTCCACGACCTTCATGCAGGGCTGGCGGGGGCGTGACGTCACTGAGCGATATGAGCGGTCATATCGCTCAGTGTGTACAGTCGGCCGCCGGCCGGCCCGGGAGGGGAAACATTAGACGATGTAGCTCACAGAGCGACATCGTTTAATGTGTACGGGCCTTTAGACTTTGGTCAAAATATTTTGCTGCCTTTGCAGCTGATGCAGGGAGGGGGGTAGGCGGCAGCAGCCTGTAACTGAGGCTGGAGGTAGGCGTGAAATGCATTGCTTGTACGTGTGAGTGCGTGGTGTCAGGTGCTGCGCGTGTATATGTGTGTGTGTGTCAGGTGCTGCCTGTGTATGTGTGTGTCAGCTCCTGTGTGTATGTGTGTGTCAGGTGCTGCGTGTATATATGAGTGTGTCTGATGGTGCGTGTGTATGCGTCAGCTGCCGCACGTGTGTGTGTGTCAGGTGTTGCGGGTGTATATGTGTGTGAGTATCAGGTGCTCCGCGTGTGTACAAGTGTATGTCTGGTGCTGTGCATGAATACGTATGTCTGTGTCAGGTGATGCGCGTGTACATGAGTGTGCGTCAGGTGCTGCGCGTGTACATGAGTGTGCATTAGGTGCTGCGCGTGTACATGAGTGTGCGTCAGGTGCTGCGTGTGTACATGAGTGTGCGTCAGGTGCTGCGTGTGTACATGAGTGTGCGTCAGGTGCTGCGCGTGTACATGTGTGTGCCTCAGGTGCTGCACGTGTACATGTGTGTGCCTCAGGTGCTGCACGTGTCTATGTGTGTGTGAGTAAGGCACTGCGTGTGTATGTGTGTGTCTGATGGTGTGCGTGTATATGTATGTGTCAGGTGCTGCGTGTATATGCATGTGTCAGGTGCTGCGTGTATATGCATGTGTCAGGTGCTGCGTGTATATGCATGTGTCAGGTGCTGCGTGTATATGCATGTGTCAGGTGCTGCATGTTTATTTTATTGTGTCTGATGGTACGTGTGTGTGTCAGGTGCCGCACGTGTATGTGTGTGTGTGTCAGGTGTTGCGCGTGTATGTGTGGGTCAGGTGCTGCATGTTTATTTTATTGTGTCTGATGCTACGTGTGTGTGTCAGGTGCCGCACGTGTATGTGTGTGTGTCAGGTGTTGCGCGTGTATGTGTGGGTCAGGTGCTGCATGTTTATTTTATTGTGTCTGATGCTACGTGTGTGTGTGTCAGGTGCCGCACGTGTATGCGTGTGTGTCAGGTGTTGCGCGTGTATGTGTGTGTCAGGTGCCGCACGTGTATGTGTGTGTCAGGTGCCGTTCCCCTTCTTCCCATCCCAGCTCTCTCTGTAGAATACAGCTCTGCACCCAGAGAGAGGGAAAGACTAGGGGGCTGATCACTGCACTGCTCACTTTTTGGTCATGAGTTCGGCCTCCTGTTTCTTCCAGTGCTGTGTTCCTGCAGCCTAGCCCTCCCTGTTGTGCCAGAGAATCAGCCCTTCCTTCCCCTGACAGAGAGAGAGAGCCCGAGGCAGATACACTCTTCCCGTAGCTGGCCTACCCCCAGTACTTCAGCACTGGCCATGCGGCAGTCAACAAAGGAGACCAGCAGGGAGTTCTGGCAGCATCAGCTGTGGCCGCAGCTGGATCGGGGAGGCCTGCAGTGTCTGAGGTGGGCAACACTTCCTCCGCCGCTGTCACCTTCCCCTGCCGGAGAGAAAGCCAGAGACATACCCTTCCCGCAGCTGGGATACCCCTAGTACCTCAGCGCTGGACAGGCAGAAGTCTATGGAGGGGACCGGCAGGGGTTTCGGGCCGCAGCAGTAGCAGCGGCCGCAGTCAGATCAGGGAGGCCTGCAGGGTCAGAACTGGGCAGCACTTCCACCAACACTGTCACCTCTGTGCTGGGCATGTACACCAGTCCGTACGGACGGAGGTGTCCACAACAGGCAGCAGTATAATGAGTCAGACAAACTCATTACACGCTGCCCACTGCTGCGCCGCATGCCCTCGATGGAGGAAGCCTAGATGCGGTCCCCAGCGGCAGCGAGGGAGAAGGGTGATCATATCACCCTTCAACCCGGCACCTCACAATCAGCTGGGGATCTGCAGTAGCTTCATCTCTCTCTTCCTCTCCCTCTCTGACAGCACAGCAGCCCCTCTGGGTCCCATGTAGCTCTGCCCCCCTGCTCACAGTTCACTCGGCCTCTCCTGATTAAAAAGAAAATAAGAGCCTGACCTGCTGCTCAGATGCGAGGAGGGGACGGGCGGTAGGTCCTCTGTGAGTACACTACACAGTCAAAATTAACTCTGACTCCTCACAACAGTGTGGACTGCAGGCGACGTCAGATGCCAATTTGGGTGTGCTTGCCGCACTACCTGCCCATCAAGCCCAACGTGGCATTTTGTATTAGGAACCCTATAACAGCATTCCGACATCCCTCCCTATGACGCTGCCATCCATACACTGCCGCTCTCATACATCCGTACACCGCCACTCTCATACATCCGCACACTGCCGCTCTCACACAACTGTACACTGTTGCTCTCATACATCCATACATTGCCGCTCTCATACATCCGTACAACCCCGCTCTCATACATCCGTACAACCTCGCTCTCATACATCCGTACAACCCCGCACTCTTACAGCCGCACTCTTACAGCCGTACGTACTCTTACAGCCGCACTCTTACAGCCGTACTCTTACAGCCGTACTCTTACAGCCGCACACTGCCGCACTCTTACAGCCGCACACCGCCGCACGCATACAGCCGCACACCATCGCACTCATACAGCCGCACACCGACGCAGTTATACAGCCGTACATTGCCGCTCTCATACATCCGCACACTGCCGCTCTCATACATCCGCACACTGCCGCTCACATCTATACATACATAGCCTCCATACATCTACACATCCAATCCCCGCGCAAGGGAACACTGAAATCACTATCACTTTTCCCCGGGGTGTGACCACAGCCAGCCACTACTCCGGCCACCTTCTTGTGACACCAAAATGCATCTTACCTATCATCAGGGTGGTGCTGCTGCTGGGGGCAGGTTGCTGCCTCAGTCTCCTAGTTGGTGCTGCGATTGGAGGGGGTACTGCTTCCCTGTGCTGCCACTGTCTCCCGGATCATCGTGCCGCTGGCTGAATTGCAGCTTGACGCTACTGCTGCCGGGAGTAACAGCTTCCTGACTGTTGTTGCTGGTGGCTGCCTACTGCTCATTGCCGCCGGAACACTGACCGGCTCGGCAGTGATGCTGGCGGAGGAGTAGTGGCGGTGGGGTGGTGCCTGCTCCCTTCCCTCGAGCATGCCGCAGTGTAAAAAAATAAATAATAGAGAGCATACCAGGGTGAGAGTCTGTATGGATCACAGTGATTACACGGGGCACAGCATAAGGACACCTTGCTGTGAGGGGCTCTGCCCACACAGATTGCTGCACCCTCTCTGATGTCAGCCGCTGCCCTCTCGTTCTCTGGGCGGCCAGTTCCAGTGTGAGGTAGGAGAGGAAGAGAACACACAGGTGTTAGGCGCCGTGGTCCGCGATGTCCTCGCGGCCCGGCGCCTAGCAACTAGGGATGCCGAGCGTGCTAGCCGCCGGCTCCCTAGCAACGCTAGGACGCCGGGCGCGCTGAGCCGCCTGGACCCTAGCAACGGGGACGCCACGGACGGACTGCGCTCCCCTTGCAGGGTCAATCAAGTGAACTACACACACACACTTGTCTTCTGGTCGTGCAGCAAGGCAGCTGCACGGCATTGTGCTAATCAGGCTCTGAACTTCTGATTGAAGGACTCCCTGCTAAATACCTTCTCAGTGCTTCACACAGACGCCGGTAATAGCTTCCTGCATGCTGCTTTGGTTTGCTGACGTCTGTTCCAGTTCTGCTGTGTCCGGTCATTCCTGTCCTCAGAGTTCCTGAATCTTAGTGTTGTCATCTCTTCCCAAGGAGTCTTCCAGTCCTCATTTACCCGCAACAGTCGCTAGAGGATCTCGTGTGGTTTTCGTGAGTGGCGGCTCTGCCGCGTGCTGCGGCCTAGGCCGCTTTATTTTGTATTCTGTGTTGGTGCATTTGCGGAGGTTTACGCTCCCACACTCCTCTCCGGAACTCGCCGGTGCCGGGTAGAAGAGTGGACAAGTGGGTATTTTGGTTGTCCTTTTCCCTGGCGGTTTTCCGCACATACTCTAGTTTAAAGTTAGTTTTGAGCCCCTGGCTTTGTTGTTTAGTAGAGGGCCCCTTGTTATCACCCTGTCTCGGATTTCTCTTGGTCTCCCATTAAGACCTGAGGGGGCATCGGAGTTGGGCAGACGTAATCCGCCCTTCAAACGCGGCTGCCATGGGCCCAAGCAACCATAGTCTCGCAAGAGATTTCTGACAGCACGGGCGAGACAACGGAGATAGGGCGCCAGGGGCTATTCCCGTTCCCACTCCCTTTCCAAGCATTACGTTCCAGTACTCAGGTCCTTGCTATAAGATATCCCCAGACCAGAGTATTGGAATCATAACAACAGGAGAGCAGCCCTGATATATAACAGAGGTGGAAGTTCTATAGGCAGCAGAGACGGAGACCAGCCAGCCAGTCTCCCAGTGCCCTGATCACTACACGCCGCCAGCACAGCATTACAGGAGGGTCCTATAGTGCTGCCCTGAGCTAACAGGTGTGTGTACCAGTGTGCTGCGCCCTGGTGTCTCTGAGAGGGGTGAGGTCACCGTGCCGCTTTAGTATATGGCTTTTTCTTAGTACTGTAAGTTACAGCCCTGCACTAGTAGTGGCAACTCTGCCCTATGTGAACCTGTGAGGTTATTTTCCTATTTACAGAATAACCGGGGAGAAGGCGGCCATATTGCGGCTCTCAAGAGAAGGCACTCTAGTACACCCCCTGCTGGCGGCCATTGCGCAGGCGCAACAAATTGAAATGCCCGATCTCTATAATGGGGCATATTTCTCTTAATTAAAAAAAACCTGTAACTTTCTGAAAAACCACAACCCCAAAAGGCACTTCACAGGGACATGCTCTATCTAATAAAACAAACCCCAAGTCATATATATATATATATATATATATATATATATATATAAAATAAGATTTTACTCACCGGTAAATCTATTTCTCGTAGTCCGTAGTGGATGCTGGGACTCCGTAAGGACCATGGGGAATAGCGGCTCCGCAGGAGACTTGGCACAACTAAAGAGAGCTTTAGGACTACCTGGTGTGCACTGGCTCCTCCCCCTATGACCCTCCTCCAGACCTCAGTTAGGATACTGTGCCCGGAAGAGCTGACACTAAGGAAGGATTTTGAATCCCGGGTAAGACTCATACCAGCCACACCAATCACACCGTACAACTCGTGATATTATACCCAGTTAACAGTATGACAACAACGGAGCCTCTGCACAGATGGCTCTCAACAATAACCCTTTTGTTAACAATAACTATGTACAAGTACTTGGGATGGGCGCCCAGCATCCACTACGGACTACGAGAAATAGATTTACCGGTGAGTAAAATCTTATTTTCTCTGACGTCCTAAGTGGATGCTGGGACTCCGTAAGGACCATGGGGATTATATCAAAGCTCCCAAACGGGAGGGAGAGTGCGGATGACTCTGCAGCACTGAATGAGCGAACTCCAGGTCCTCCTCAGCCAGGGTGTCAAACTTGTAAAATCTTGCAAATGTGTTTGACCCCGACCAAGTAGCAGCTCGGCAAAGTTGTAAAGCAGAGACCCCTCGGGCAGCCGCCCAAGAAGAGCCCACCTTCCTCGTGGAATGGGCTTTTACTGATCTAGAATGCGGCAGTCCCGCCGCAGAATGACAGTCCTGTACCACAAATCTGAGGTACTCCTGGTGAGGAGAGTAAATGGGGACATGCAGGTAAGCATCCTTGATGTCCAGTGATACCATGTAATCCCCTTCCTCCAGGCTTGAGATAACCGCCCTGAGCGATTCCATCTTGAACTTGAACCGTTTTATATACGTGTTCAAAGATTTAAAATTTAAAATGGGTCTCACCGAACCGTCCGGTTTCGGTACTACAAACATTGTGGAATAGTAACCCCTTCCTTGTTGAAGGAGGGGTACCTTGACTATCACCTGCTGCAAATACAGCTTGTGAATTTGCCTCTATCACAGCCTCCCTGTCCAAGGGAGATGTTGGCAAGGCAGATTTTAGGAAACGGCGAGGGGACGACGTCTCGAATTCCAGCTTGAATCCCTGAGACACTACTTGTAGAATCCAGGGATCCACCTGTGAGCAAGCTCACTGATTGCTGAAGCACTTGAGACGGGCCCCCACCGCACCTGGCTCCACCAGTGGAGCCCCAGCGTCATGCTGTGGACTTAGCGGAAGCGGGGGAGGACTTTTGTTCCTGGGAACTGGCTGTATATATATATATATATATGCACACACACTCATGTATATACATGTATACACAAATACACGTATGTACATGTTTATGTATGTATAATACACTGAGTACATTATATTTATGAATTAATTGCTTCCCGATTCTGCAGCAGCATCATCAGCACCATCAGTGTTACTCACAGTCACTTCACACTGACTGCTGCACAACACATCACTTAATTTCCGGGCCGCCCGCCACCTGGTGAAGAGACATGGGAGATGAAGGACCAGCAGTGCCACGTTGAGCGGAAGTATTGTGAATTAGTTACCCACACACTCCTTGTGACACCTGCTCCCCGTCTGCCCTCCCACCCGCCGCCTGCCATCCGGAACCCGCACTGACAAGTAAGTCTCAGCAGAATGTGTCTGCCGGCGGCTCCCAGTCCCCCCTAGAGGAACACTGCCAGTGGTGTGGCAGCCGCGGCACACTAGGACTGAGAGACCGCAGCGGGAGGAAAGCACGGGTGGGCGGGAGGAGAGCATAGGCGGACATCACCACGTCACATTGCAAGGTGACACCAGTCCCCCCAGTGAGGCCGCCGACGAATGCACTCAGCATAGTATTAGCAGCAGGCAGAGGGGGGGCGGGCGCAGCGGTGGTGGGAGGTACGGAAATGAGCTACAGGCTAGGCTCCACCGATCACACACTCAGCGATCACTGTGCCACAGCAAGCGTGGCGTGCAGCGGTGCTGGACATTAGGGAGTGCCTGTGCGCACCAGGCACCCCCTGTACGCACGCCTATGCGCTACCACCCCCCATATGCCACACTACATCACTATGCTATAGCCCTCCCATATGCGGCACTTCATAGTTACACTATACCCCCCATACAACATACTACATCACCACACTACACTACTCACAATAAAATTAAAACATCCCAGTTCCTCATTCTTAATGAGCTCACGTGAGTTCTCTCCCCAACGGAGCTCCAGACCAAGTAACAATGAAGACACCAGCAGCGTGTAGGGGGCAGGCCTGGTCCACTTGTCAGGAGAGAGCAGTCACTGGAGGGTAAGAAGGGGGCGGGGCCTAGTCCTACAGACGGGAGAGAGCACAGACAGGAGAGAGCAAGGTACAGGGGTAGAAGGGGACGGCTGATGTGAAGAAGGGGGCGGGGCCTATTCTTGCATCCTTTCAAAATTCGACTTTTTAAAATTCGACATTTGACAAATTCGACTTTTCTGCAATGGTACAAATGCGGCAATTCAACAAAAGTATATTCAATTGAAGTTTGTAAATTCGACAACAGTGCTTTTAAACAGTAAATTCGTCATTTTCAATCCGCCACACTTTGCAGGCGGAATCTAATAAAAAATTATATTTTTTTGGGGTAATAGCAAATCTATTTATATTAGAAGGGATTAGGTACTTGGTTTGTCTTTTTTGGAGGCACAAGTATTATTTATATATTTTTTAAAAGATTATTATTATTATTTT
This sequence comes from Pseudophryne corroboree, assembly GCF_028390025.1. Taxonomy (NCBI): domain Eukaryota; kingdom Metazoa; phylum Chordata; class Amphibia; order Anura; family Myobatrachidae; genus Pseudophryne; species Pseudophryne corroboree. The sequence goes on from NC_086447.1 coordinate 718,685,748, forward strand.
TTTTTTTTTAAATGGAATGTGAAAAACCCGGAAAAGAAAAATTGCGTGGGGTCCCCCCTCCAAAGCATAACCAGCCTCGGGCTCTTCGAGCCGGTCCTGGTTCTAAAAATCCGGGGGAAAAACGGACAGAGGATCCCCCGTATTTTTAAAACCAGCTCCGGGCTCTGCGCCTGGTGCTGGTGCAAAAAATACGGGGGACAAAAAGAGTAGGGTCCCCCATTATTTTTACACCAGCATCGGGCTCCACTAGCTGGACAGATAATGCCACAGCCGGGGGTCACTTTTATACAGTGCCCTGCGGCCGTGGCATTAAATATCCAACAAGTCACCCCTGGCCGGGGTACCCTGGGGGAGTGGGGACCCCTTCAATCAAGGGGTCCCCCCCCCAGCCACCCAAGGGCCAGGGGTGAAGCCCGAGGCTGTCCCCCCCATCCAAGGGCTGCGGATGGGAGGCTGATAGCCTTGAGAAAATTGAAAGAATATTGTTTTTTCCAGTAGTACTACAAGTCCCAGCAAGCCTCCCCCGCAATCTGGTACTTTGAGAACCACAAGTACCAGCATGCGGGAGAAAAACGGGCCCACTGGTACCTGTAGTTCTACTGGGGAAAAAATACCCAAATAAAAACAGGACACAGACACCGTGAAAGTATAACTTTATTTCACACCTGCCGACACACACATACTTACCTATGTTGACACGAAGCAGTCGGTCCTCTTCTCCAAGTAGAATCCACGGGTACCTGAAAATAAAAGATAATTATACTCACCTGATCCAGGTTCCAGATTAACTCCACGTACTTGGCAAAACAAACCGAACACCCGGACCAGACGGACTGAAAGGGGTCCCATGTTTACACATGGGACCCCTTTCCACGAATGCAGACATCCGATTCTGGCGGGAATCCGACAGCGGGATGATGACGTTCGGGCGCGCTCGGGTTAGCCGAGCAAGGCGGGAAGGTTCGAACCTGCCTCGGACCCATGTAAAATGGGTGAAGTTCGGGGGGTCCGGATTCCGACGAACCGAACCCACTCATCACTAGTATGTACGTGTGTGTCAGGTGCCGTGCGCGTACGTACGTGTGTGTCAGGTGTCGTGCGTGTACGTGTGTGTGTGTGTGTGTGTGTCAGGTGGCGCGTACCTATATGTGTGTATGTCAGGTGCTATGCATGTGTGTACGTACACGCGTGTATGTGTCAGGTGCCGCGCGTGTACGTGTGTGTGTGTGTGTGTGCCAGTGTGCCAGGAGCCACGCGTGTACATGCGTGAGGGTGTCAGGAGCCGCGCGTATACGTACATACGTGTAGGTTTCTGGTGCCGCGCGTATACATACGTGTGTGTGTCAGGAGCCGAGCGCGTACGTACATGTGTGTGTGTCAGGAGCAACGCGCGTGTGTGTCAGGAGCCACACGTGTGCATACGTGTGTGTCAGGTGCCACACATATACGTACGTGTGTGTGTGTGTGTGTGTGTGTGTCAGGTGCCGCGCGTGTACGTGTGTGTGTCAAGTGCCGCGTGTGTACGTACGTATGTGTGTGCCTGGAGCCGCGCGTGTACATACATGTGTGTGTGTGTGTCTCAGGTGCTGTACGTGTATGTGTGTGTCTCAGGTGCTGCACGTGTATGTGTGTGTATTTCAGGTGCTGCATTTGTATGCGTCAGCTGCCACGTGGGTGTCAGGTGTTGAGCGTGTATGTGTTTGTGTCAGCTGTCGCATCTGTATGTGTGTGACTGTCAGGTGCTGCGCGTGTATGTGTGTGTCAGGTGCTGTTCATGTATGTGGGAGTGGCAGGTGCTGCATGTGTATATATGTGTGAGTGGCAGGTGCTGCGTGTGTATACGAGTGTGTGTGAGGTGCTGCGAGTGTATGTGTGTGTTAGGTGCTCTGAGTGTATATGATTGTGTGTCAGGTGCTGTGCGTGTGTGCGTTAAATGCCACATGTATATATGTGTGTCAGGTGCTGCGTGTGTGTGTGTGTCAGGTGCTGCATGTTTGTATGTGTGTGTGTGTGTGTGTGTCAGGTGCTGCATGTCTGTATGTGTGTGTGTGTCAGGCGCTGCATGTCTGTGTGTGTGTGTGTGTGTATGTGTGTGTGTGTGTCAGGTGCTGCATGTCTGTATATGTGTGTGGGTGTGTCAGGTGATGCATGTCTGTGTGTGTGGGTGTGTCAGGTGATGCATGTGTGTGTGTGTGGGTGTGTCAGGTGCTGCATGTCTGTGTGTGTGTGTGGGTGTGTGTGTCTGTCAGGTGCTGCATGTGTGTGTCAGGTGCTGCATGTCTGTGTGTGTGTGTGTGTGTCAGGCGCTGTATGTCTGCGTGTGTGTGTCAGGCGCTGCATATCTGTGTCAGGTGCTGTGTGTGTGTGCGTGTCTGTCAGGTGCTGCGTGTCTGCGTGTGTGTCAGGCGCTGCGTGTCTGCGTGTGTGTCAGGCGCTGCGTGTCTGCGTGTGTGTAAGGCGCTGCGTGTCAGGCGCTGCGTGTCTGCGTGTGTGTCAGGCGCTGCGTGTGTGTCAGGCGCTGCGTGTGTGTCAGGCGCTGCGTGTCTGCGTGTGTGTCAGGCGCTGCGTGTGTCAGGCGCTGCGTGTCTGTCAGGCGCTGCGTGTCTGCGTGTGTGTCAGGCGCTGCGTGTGTGTCAGGCGCTGCGTGTGTGTCAGGCACTGCGTGTGTGCCAGGCGCTGCGTGTGTGTCAGGCGCTGCGTGTCTGCGTGTGTGTCAGGCGCTGCGTGTGTCAGGCGCTGCGTGTCTGTCAGGCGCTGCGTGTCTGCGTGTGTGTCAGGCGCTGCGTGTGCGTCAGGCGCTGCGTGTGTGTCAGGCGCTGCGTGTGTGTCAGGCGCTGCGTGTGTGTCAGGCGCTGCGTGTCTGCGTGTGTGTCAGGCGCTGCGTGTCTGCGTGTGTGTCAGGCGCTGCGTGTCTGCGTGTGTGTCAGGCGCTGCGTGTCTGCGTGTGTGTCAGGCGCTGCGTGTCTGCGTGTTTGTGTGTCAGGTGCTGCGTGTGTGTGTCAGGTGCTGCGTGTGTGTGTGTCAGATGCTGCGTGTGTGTGTGTGTCAGGTGCTGCGTGTGTGTTTGTCAGGTGCTGCGTGTGTCAGGAGCATGTGAGTGTCAGGTGCGTGTGTGTGTCAGGCGCTGCGTGTGTCAGGCGCTGCGTGTGTCAGGCGCGTGTGTGTCAGGCGCTGCCTGTGCGTCAGGCGCTGCGTGTGTCAGGCGCTGCGTGTGTCAGGCGCTGCGTGTCTGTGTGTGTCAGGCGCTGCGTGTGTGTCAGGCGCTGCCTGTGCGTGTGTGCCAGGCGCTGCCTGTGCGTGTGTGTCAGGCGCCGCGTGTCTGTCAGGCGCCGCGTGTGCGTCAGGCGCCGCGTGTGCGTCAGGCGCCGCGTGTGCGTCAGGCGCCGCGTGTCTATGTGCGTCAGGCGCCGCGTGTGAGTGTGTGCATGTGTGTCAGGTCCGTGTGAGTGTCAGGTGCTGCGTCTGTGTGTGCGTGTGTCAGGTGCTGCGTGTGTGTCAGGTGCTGCGTGTGAGTGTGTGCGCGTGTGTCAGGTCCGTGTGAGTGTCAGGTGCTGTGTGTGTGTGTGTGTCAGGTGCTGTGTGTGTGCGTGTGTGTCAGGTGCTGTGTGTGTGTGTGTGTGTCAGGTGCTGTGTGTGTGCGTGTGCGTCAAGCGCTGCATATGCGTATGCGTGTCAGGCGTTGCATGTCTGTGTGTGTCAGGCGCTGCGTGTCTGGGGGGGGGTGGCCGGACACACAGCAGAGAGGGGGGGGGGTGGCTGGACACACAGCAGAGAGGGGAGGGTGACCGGACACACGGCAGGGAGGGGAGGGGGTAGGGGGTGGCCGAACACAGCAGGAAGAGGGGGGAATTGCCGAACACACAGCAGGGGAGGGGAGGGGATGGTGGCCAGACAAACAGCAGGGGAGGGGAGGGGGGGGGGAGGGTAGGCCGGACACACAGCAGGTGAGGGGGGGGTGGCTGGACACACAGCAGGGAGGGGGGGTAGGCAGGACACACAGCAGGGGAGGGGAGGGTGGCCGGACACACAGCAGGGGAGGGGAGGGTGGCCGGACACACAGCAGGGAAGGGGGGGTGGCTGGACACACAGCAGGTGAGGGGGGGTGGCTGGACACACAGCAGGTGAGGGGGGGGGCTGGACACACAGCAGGTGAGGGGGGGGGCTGGACACACAGCAGGTGAGGGGGGGGGGCTGGACACACAGCAGGTGAGGGGGGGGGGCTGGACACACAGCAGGTGAGGGGGGGGCTGGACACACAGCAGGTGAGGGGGAGGGGCTGGACACGCAGCAGGTGAGGGGGGGGGCTGGACACGCAGCAGGTGAGGGGGGGGCCGGACACGCAGCAGGGGAGGGGGGGTAGGCCGGACACACAGCAGGGGAGGGGAGGGTGGCCGGACACACAGCAGGGGAGGGGAGGGTGGCCGGACACACAGCAGGGGAGGGGAGGGTGGCCGGACACACAGCAGGGAAGGGGAGGGTGGCCGGACACACAGCAGGGAAGGGGAGGGTGGCCGGACACACAGCAGGGAAGGGGAGGGTGGCCGGACAAACAGCAGGGAGGGGGGGGGGGTAGGCCGGACACACAGCAGGGGAGGAGGGGGGGCTGGACACACAGCAGGTGAGGGGGGGGGCTGGACACACAGCAGGTGAGGGGGGGGGTAGGCCGGACACACAGCAGGGAGGGGGGGGTAGGCCGCCGGACACACAGCAGGGGAGGGGAGGGTGGCCGGACAAACAGCAGGGAGGGGGGGGGGTAGGCCGGACACACAGCAGGTGAGGGGGGGGTGGCTGGACACACAGCAGGTGAGGGGGGGGTCTGGACACACAGCAGGGAGGGGGGGGGGTAGGCCGGACAAACAGCAGGGAGGGGGGGGGGTAGGCCGGACACACAGCAGGGAGGGGGTGGGGGCTGGACACACAGCAGGGGGGGGGTAGGCCAGACACACAGCAGGTGAGGGGGGGGTGGTGGCTGGACACACAGCAGGGAGGGGGGGGGTAGGCCGGACACACAGCAGGTGAGGGGGGGGGCTGGACACACAGCAGGTGAGGGGGGGGGGGCTGGACACACAGCAGGTGAGGGGGGGGCTGGACACACAGCAGGTGAGGGGGGGGGGCTGGACACACAGCAGGTGAGGGGGGGGGCTGGACACACAGCAGGTGAGGGGGGGGGGGGGCTGGACACACAGCAGGTGAGGGGGGGGTAGGCCGGACACACAGCAGGTGAGGGGGGGGGTGGCTGGACACACAGCAGGGAGGGAAGGGGGTAGCCTTATTATAATAACCGTGTGGGGGAGGAGTCTGCGGCGGTGGGTGAATGAGATGTGGGGGCAGGCTGCTAAGGGTGCAGGGGAGGAGGGGAAGGGAGCCGGATGGATCTGAATGTGAGCCGCACGTAAGGGACCATACTGATCCTCCCCACCTCAGCCCGCTGGTGCTGCTGCTGCTGCTGCCTGACTTCTTCCGTGCAGCACAGCTGTCTTCTCCGGCTGCCGCTGCCGCTCCCGCACCCGCTTCAGGTGTGGGGGTACCACACCGCTCAGTAGGCAAGCGCTGTCAGTCAGGAGTCAGCGCTGCACCGGATGTCTCTTCTGGATGTCCTCTGACTTTCTCCTGCGGCGCAACTCCAGCTATTCCTCCCGCTGCGGCTCCCACTTCGGGTAAGGGGACCATATTGCTCAGTAGTGAGCACTTTCGGTAAGCCTGCGGCTGCTATGCCGCTACCCCTCTCCTCCACAGTCCTAATGGGTCGCTGCAGTCTGTAAGGGACCGCAGGTGCACACACCCAGGAACCGCTGGCTCTCCTCCCGCCGCCAGCAGCTACTTTTATAACCTCAGCCTGCACGAGACCCCTTCCCTCACTCACTCTCGCTCTCCTGGCGGCCACTGCGCAGCCGCAACAAATTGAAAAGCCCTATCTCTATAATGGGGCATATTTCTCTTAATTAAAAAAACCCTATAACTTTCTGAAAAACCACAACCCCAAAAGGCACTACACTGGGGCATACTCTATCTAGTAAAACAAACCCCAAGTCTTAATTCGTCCTCTATCCGGAGTTATGCCTTCCCAAAAAATATCTAATTCACTCTATAGGAAAACGGTGTCAAAAAGCCACAAAGGAAGTCACAGAAAAAAACTGACAGTTGGAACTTTAGGTTACTTCCAATTCCTCATTTTTTATTATTTTGCCCTGAAATTTGGCATGCAGCACCGGGTGACGATTCTACACGCCCATGCCAAATTTCAGCTCAGTACGTCCAATCAGTTTTGAGGTGTAGCCCCTCAAACACCATGCCCCCATCTCAGAAGTTCCCTATGGGAGAATTCCGTTTGTTCGATTCAGCCTTAATATAAGGGCACGACCGTGCCCTTATAATATATATATATATATACATACATACATACATACATACATACATCAATACATCGCTCTGGCACTTGGTGGCTACAAGGGATTACGTGTCGGTTACCCTCAAAATTCAAACTCTGCAGCAGCTGCGGTATATAAAACACATCCAATGGCAGACCATCACAAGTAGATAGATAGATACTGTATTGTACTCCCCTTATATATTTTATATTAATCACCCCTATATACTGTATGCCTATCACCACCCACACCCCTTATATACCTATCACCCCCTCCCACCCCACCCCCTTATATACATATGTACCTATAGCCTCCTCCCATACACACTCCTTATATAAATATATACCTACCACCCGCTCTCCCACACACCCCTTATATACATATATACCAATCAACACTTCCCCACACACCCCTTATATATTTTAAAGTCAAGATGCCACTCACTTAACTTTTTAAAAAGTGTGATTGGGGCTGGGGGCTGTTCTTCCGGGATGTGAGGTTCCATGGAAGGGCAGCGCTCCTCTATTCATGCTGAGTTCTCAGTTGCAGAGGGCGGAGCCGCCGGGTTCACTTCAGACTGATGAAAGCGGGACAGCCGTGACTGGGCGCGCTGATATCTATTGACGCATCAGAGCAGCGCCCAGTGATTCAGCTTGTAGCAACCGACGGCAGCTGAGTGTAACGGGCTGGGGCAGCAACCATACCTCTCTACCTAAGACCCTGAGAGGTGCTGCGGAGCCTGATCACCGCTCACCGTGACTGCAAGCATGTGAGGGGAGGAGGAGGTGCCATTCCTGCTTGGGGAGGAGAGGTAGAGGACAATGCTGCTAGCTGCCCGCTCGGCTTCAAGTCAGTAGCTGCCGGACTAGGGGCAAAAGAGAGTGGCAGTCGTTGGGGACGATTTAACTTCTCCCCAGGCTCCACCGCCATCAGCAGCGCTGGGAGTGATGCTGTTGGCTGTTGAGCCTGGAGACGGGCAGAATCGTTCCTGGACAGAAGCTCCGGCTGGGGGGCCCCATGACAAACAAGGGCCCTGGGGTACGTATCCCCTCGTCCCCCCCTTTAATCCGGCACTGCATGTGGAGTTTGAACTGTACTTGGGTCCATGTATTGTACCACCCTGTGTGAACGCAAAAGATGAAGAGGAAACTGTAGTGAAACAGAATAGAGGTTGGTGACAGATGAGTTTGTAGAGGTGGAGAAGATTTTATAAAAATTTGACAACTGGATTGGGCACTACGGGGAAGTGATTCTCTACTTGGTCTACTCCTCTTAAAAAAAAATTCTGTGTGTCTTATCTCTACTGGGACTATCCCAGCCATCAATCCAGTGTCCTGTCCATCCTAAGTTCATAGGGAACCCGGTATCTGTGAATTAATTTTCTCTACCTGTGATGGACATGCATCTAGAACAGTGAAATGTAACATTAGTAAGTTGCATTTATTCTGTTCTTCCCATTAACCGAATCAGTTTTCTATATGGCTCGTGATTCCTTACTATATGTCCCTTGGTCCCGTCTATGTGTTTAATAATGTGGCTTGTGTTTTCTGTCTAGGGGATCTATATTGACTATGTGTCCTACTACTCCTACAATCTCTGGCAAAATGCCCTTCCTTCCTACAAGTGTAACATATTATTGACCATTAGGGATCTGGGGTTTGGACTGATGGGTCTTTCCTGTATGTGCCAGTATACTTACCGTCCTCAACCTCTCCACCTGTTGTTCTCTGCGCCTAACACTAATCTTGTGATGTTCAATAGCACACTATCTAAGATTAGCTACTGTCACCCCTTTCCAATTTTGCAAAGAAGTCTGCACCCTGACACTCAATGCCTTATTGAGCCCGTTCATTTGCACAGACAGCCACCTCCCATTTGCCGAATTAGTGTTTACCAGTGGTCTTATCCAGATGAAGAGTTTTCTATTTCTGCAAAAGACAAAAAAAAAAAAAAAATGTAACAAGTATGTCATGCAAAGTATTTCATTCAATCCTTCTCATCCCGTATTAAGGGACTGTACGTGGTCCAACAAACATTCCCAAGCTCATCTTTACTAGGGGCATTACTAGGAATGAATACTTCTTATATGGTAACTGAAATACCCTGGGGTTACCTTGTCTCTGTCCGCTTTCCTACTGGCAAATACTAATGTGCGGACAGGTTTTTCTCCATTTCTGACGTTACTTTCTTGATTTTTTTTTTTTTAGTTTTATTTTATTTTTTATTTTTTTATTATATATGTACACAAATGATACCATACTTACCTGTTCCACTGGTCTCAGCCACTTCCCCCACAGGCTACTGCTCTTCTTTTACCGGTTGGATACTCCTCTGGGTGCATGAGAAATGGCTGAAAACGATCAGGTCACCTTCTTGCCCTAAATAAAACTTCAACATTCATTAGTACATACAGTATATAGGTTACAGTCATATTTTTCATATTTTTATTATTTTCTATAGTTTGTATGCTGGCCGTAACTGCTTCCATATCTACATATGGCGGTGTACTTGCTATCTCTTTTTTTTTCTTTCTACTTATTTGTTGTTGCTACAAGTTCAAACAGTTCTTATATTTCCATTCTTGTCTTATATGACTTTGGTTAGACATACCACCTGCAATACCTTAGGATCAAACTCACCAACCCCTCTTGCTGTCACAGGTTTAAACAATTTGTATGTCTGACCCTTTGTTTTTGGGATTTTATCAGACATATTCTTATCCTTAAGTTCTGCAATACCTCTGGTTCAAAGCTGCTCACCTTAGGGAATGGTTCTCTATCTTTGTCAGTCATACATTCCCATTCAGACAAAAAGTCTTCAGCGTGTGTACCATATTTCCCACACATAATACTTTTTCCTTTAAACTTCGCTGACCCCCTGGGCCGCGGCTCTTCAACCTGAACCCTGGTTAAACGTCCCTTACTTGAGCAACTGGCTCCCATAATTGTGGGCCTTTTCCCACAAACACCAAAATACTCAATATAAGGCGACGGTGAAAGTTCTCCGAGTGCTTACACCCGCTCACCGCCCACGTTGGCCAGTACTACCATACACTGTCGATAGCGAAGGCAATGTACCCAACCTAGGGCCCCTATCAGACCTTACAACACCGTAATTACTTTCGGTGGAAGTTCTGTTTGGAATATTTTCCTTAGAGAGGCAGCGAAAAAATTCCTTTTTGGTGTCTTTCAACTGGAATTGTTTGCAGGGTGAAAAACAGAGAAATTAGATAACTATCCTTCACCCTTTCCAGTGAAGCCCACCAGGGAGATTTTCCGACGTTGTCAAAGAAAAAACCTTTTTGTCTATGCAATCACGTCTGCGTATGCTCTCCCACAGCGCATATGACACAATGGTATCACGTTGTGCTGTGCAGAACACACGGACATGCGATGCAATAGCACAGCCTATAGATACTAGTTATCTATATGCCCTACGATTGCTGTAGACCACTTAGCCTAGACCACTCCAGACCACTTTAGTTGTTTGGGATACCACTTCAGTTCCTAATAACGCAGGGTAGCGAACCCTACGCCACCGGGCCTCTACTAACCCAGTGTTACCATTTCAGACCACTTCAGTTCTTTGGTTCAGTATCCACTCTCCTGCGTTCGCTCACTCAAATACACTTTGTTTTTCTGTACAGAAAATTTTAATTCATTCAGATAGGCAGCTTTACCCCAGAGGCAATACAGTTTTTAAACTAAATTTAGAGTAACCTGCTTTTGAAATCTGATAGTTATGTGCTATTGTATTAAATGTCTACTATCCCACCTTTGAACTAAATGACACTATTGTATAATTTGTACTCAGCGCCCGCATTCTTACGCACTTTGCGCAAACACGCGACCGCGCATGTCTCTTACTCTGCGTGCGCAGTCCTGTACTTTGTCCGAGACACGTGTACAAAACCCTGTGTCCGCAATAAATCACACAGCTCTATAAATGTGAACAATACTAATTACTATTGCCCACTAGACACAACTTGTTCTGTATAAACTTTTATGCAGACCTGCGTTTGTGTCTTTACACTTACTTCCTTAAAATACTGTTATTTCAAATTTACCTATAAATTTACCTATATAGCAACAAATGTATCCTATTTCACACAGATCTATAATGACTATAGCAATAATCAATTTAAATGATATGATTCAGATTGGATATCTATCTTGCAGAACATACACTGATATAAATGTACACATAAGTATAATAAATATATATATGTACCATTCACTGGTCTCCTGAGACTCATTTACCCATTCAGTGCTTCTAATTTGCATATTAACAGAGGTTCATATGCCTGTTCAAGAGGGTAGTGGGACAGGTTAATTAACATTTCAATGGCTATCCTAAACTAGCAAGCAGAGTTACTAAATCCTAGAGGTAAAAGAAAAAAAAACTTTTTTTTTTATCTGTGTGTAATTCATCTCTTAACTCTCACTAGGCCCAGCTGAAACTATTTGTAATTGACTATGGCATGGGTTAAATAAATGCATTGGTAACTCATAAATGGTGTTTTGATGTGACCAAGGAAAGCTGATTATTCTTAGCAGTGAAAATCAGCCATTTAGAAAATGACCTTCCCAAAATGGCCGCTGCTCCTCCCCCTTCCACATCCATGAGGGTTACACAAAATGGTGGACAGGCCATGTGGTTAGTCCAAAATGGAGGACAGACCATGCGGCTTCCTTTGTCACAAAGAAATCACACATCATACAAGCACCAGAAGTTATTTTAGGCCTGAGTTAAAAATAAACTATATCTAGGCTATGCAGCAACTTTTAAATGTACTTTTAACCCTACTTAACAGATAAGCAATCCAATCTGAATCAAACACAATATGACTTATTTGAACCTTGTTTTGCAAAAATAAAAATACATTTTAGCATCTTAAATATAATGAGAAACGCATTGTCACTTGAATTTCATATCAGCGGCTTACTGATACCACAACAATACATTAACATGGATGTTATTTTCATCAGCTTCTCAATGCGTCCATTGGAGCCAGTCAATTACAGCCACGTTTGTAATGTACAGTGCATCATTAAGAACGTGATATCGCGGACCAGCCCCCATCTAAGAATGCCAAATTGATTTCTCACAAATATTTAAAATGTCCGCTCTAATATATATTGTAAATGCCTGCACCTCTTATTACCATATACGATAAAAGTGCGCTGTACATCGCAAAACACTGTATCCCATAAGAGAAAACAATACACCCACACATTATCTGAGTTCCAAAGCTCATTGAAGTATATATTTGCTATTAAAAGGATATGGATTCAATATATATTACAAAGTACAGTATACCTATAGTTACATGGTTACACTCACACAGTAAGCAGTTAAAACATACAATTACATACAATTACATACAGTTTCAGTTACATGCCAGCAATACAATTACCATTCCCTCCAATGCAGCTTATGTCTCCCTCTCTCTGTAAATAAATACAGGAACTGAACTGCCAGCAACTCCTCCATCATCCTCTGAGACCAAAAAGCAAGTAGCTGACCTCCTGTGTGGTCAGCTTATGTCTCATCTAGTTTCTGGGGGAGGGGACTCATGATGAGTCACCAGTTCCTTTGTATATGGTAATCAGATTCAGCTTTGAAGACATCCAAAGGGCTGGCCTGAGTTTCCTGTCCACTGTAACATTCATTGTTCTAACAAAGTGATGTTAGCTTTTATACATGTAATCATAACTATTCGCTGCAATGTTCTACAACTTCATAACAAGTATCAAATTAATCTACACATTAAGCTGTTTGTTTTAATAGTAAATATGACAGGTCTATCTTGCTTCGTTCAAATAATACACATTCATGGCCTTAATTCATTAGATAATTTTAAATCATCATGATGTCTGGCGCTTGATATTATTATAATTATGTACTGTATGAAATAAGTGTCGAATCCATCTCTGTGGCATGTCCGTGTAAATGCGTGTGTTACCATATATGGCTGTGCTCGCTGCGCGTATTTGCAAGTATAGCGACTTAAATGGTTTGTATGTTCTCTTTATGTAATATTTTTGACTTCGACACTGTCCCCAACACCCCTGCGCGGTGGGTGCCGGGCTGATAGCCATAAGTGTGTAAAAAATAATATATATTGTTTTTTGTTGTGGAACTACAAAGCCCAGCAAGCCTCCCCTGCTTGCTGGTACTTGGAGAACCTCAAGTACCAGCATGCGGGGAAATAACGGGCCCGCTGGTACCTGTAGTTCTACAACAACAAAAATACCCAAATAAAAACACAACACACACACACACCGTGAAAGTAAACATTTATTAAAACACACTTACACACTCACACATACTTATCTACATCCCACGCCGGTCACGTCCACTTGTCGATGTAGAATCCAATAGGGGTACCTGTAAAAATGAAAATTATACTTACAAAGTAATCCACAGGAGGAGAGAGAGAGAGATAGAGAGAAATGAATGAATATTATGCACTCACTGACGCGGGAGGACGTTAGCACAGACGGGAGAGTGCTGCTGCTGGCTGGGAGGACGGAGCCGGTGCCGGAGGAGGAATGAGGGGGGGGATTCCTACCCTGCCACCGCACACAGGCGCCGCGCCAGAGGAGGAACTCAGTCTCAAGCACACAGGCGCCGCCACTTCTGCTTCCAGCGCCACCTGTGGGTGATTGCACACAGGGCTGGTTCTAGACTTTGTGGCGCCCAGGGCATGGCTCCTTCATAGGGAAGGGACTTGGCCACAGTTATCTCCTTGTACTTGTGCCCCCCTGTAGCTGTACCCCCAGTAGATTTGCCCCCCCCAGTAGGTGTGCCCCCAATAGTTGTGAGCCCAGTAGCTGTGCCCCCAGTAATTGTGACCCCTGTAGTTGTGCCCCTTGTAACTGTGCCCCCAGTAGCTGTGCCCCCTGTAGCTGTGCCCCCAGCAGCTGTGTCCCCAATAGTTGTGAGCCCAGAAGCTTCATAGGGAAGGGACTTGGCCACAGTTATCTCCTTGTACTTGTGCCCCCCTGTAGCTGTACCCCCAGTAGATTTGCCCCCCCAGTAGGTGTGCCCCCAATAGTTGTGAGCCCAGTAGCTGTGCCCCCAGTAATTGTGACCCCTGTAGTTGTGCCCCTTGTAACTGTGCCCCCAGTAGCTGTGCCCCCTGTAGCTGTGCCCCCAGCAGCTGTGTCCCCAATAGTTGTGAGCCAAGAAGCTTCATAGGGAAGGGGCTTGGCCACAGTTATCTACTTGTACTTGTGCCCCCCTGTAGCTGTACCCCCTGTAGCTTTGCCCCAGCAGCTGTACCCCAATAGTTGTGAGCCCAGTAGCTGTGCCCCCAGTAGTTGTGACCCCTGTAGCTGTGCCCCCAGTAGCAGTGCCCCGAGTAGTTGTGCCCCCAGTCGCTGTGCCCCTTGTAGCTGTGCCCCCAGTAGCTGTGCCCCCTGTAGCTTTGCCTCCTGTAGTTGTGCTCCCAGCAGCTGTGCCCCCAATAGTTGTGAGCACAGAAGCTGTTCTCCCAGTAGTTGTGTCCCCTGTAGCTGTGCCCCCTGTAGTTTTGCTCCCTGTAGCAGTGTCCCCAGTAGTTGTGACCCCTGTAGCTGTGCCCCCAGTAGCTTTGCCCCCTGTAGCAGTGCCCCCAGTAGCAGTACCCCGAGTAGTTGTGACCCCTGTAGATGTGCCCCCAGTCGGTGTGCCCCCAGTACTTGTGACCCCAGTTGCTGTGCCCCCTGTAGCTGTGCCCCTTGTAGCTGTGCCTCCTGTAGCTTTGCCCCCAGTAGCTGTGCCCCTTGTAGCAGTGCCCCCTAGCTGTGCCAGTGCCCCCATAGCGCCACAAACACACACACAGATTTAAAAAAAAAAATACACACACATACTTACCGCTCCTGCTGCGCTGCCCTCCGTCTCCGGCCGCCGGCTCCTCTCTACTATGGGAAAGATGTCATGACGTCTCTCCCATAGTAGCGCCGCTCAGACACTAGAGGTCAAATAAAATAATAAAAGAAGATATTTATAACAGACTTTGTTATAAATATCTTCTTTTTATTATTTTAATCATTATGACAGGGGAGGCACTGCCTCCCCTGACTGCACGTCCCTAGAATAGATAATATATCAACCATAACTTAACAAAAATATGTTATGATCAAGTAACAGTATCAGCGTAAGGAGTTGGAGAGCTGTACGCTATCCAGAAAGCTATATGTAGGCTTTTATAGTTAAAAACAAAGGTATAAACCGCCCATAGTTATAGTGTGGTGTGCAGGTTAAAATAGGATTTTAATTACCTACCGGTAAATTCTTTTCTCGTAGTCTGTAGAGGATACTGTGGTCCATTTAGTACCATGGGGTATAGTCAGGTCCACTAGGAGCATCGGGCACTTTAAGAAATCAACAGTGTGCGCTGGCTCCTCCCTCTATGACCCTCCTACCAGACTCAGTCACACCCTAACACTTTATTAACACTTATGATTTTCCCTATCACTTTGTATATATTTTTGTATTATTTTAATCACACCACTTACATAGTACTTCTGTGCTTCTTATTAACCCTTATTAATTCTCACCTGTGTGCTGACCTGGGGTAGCCGACCTGTGCCGACGTTATGGGGTCCTGCACCCCGGACCCATACCTAGTATTAGGGACCCCCAGTGACGGAGAAGCCTTGTCGATCGGCCTGGGGGCTTAACCCTATATCTCCAGATATACGCAACTAAGATCTCCGTATTATCTGACTATTATGTAGTATTATTATTTCTCACTCAGTGTGCATTAGGGAACACAAATAGTTTTTTCCTACACAGAATTACCCCTCCCTTTTAGCACCTGAGTGACATCACAATCTGATTGAGCAGCTTACCATTTTGTGCATTGTAAACATAACTAATAAGTAATAACTGCAGATAGAGTCCGCACTGGGACGGGCGCCCAGCATCCTCTATGGACTAAGAGAAAAGGATTTACCGGTAGGTATTAAAATCCTATTTTCGCATACGTCCTAGAGGATGCTGGGAACACTTCAAGAACCATGGGGTTTATACCAAAGCTCTAGAACGGGCGGGAGAGTGCGGATAACTCTGCAGCACCGATTGACCAAATGTGAGGTCCTCATCAGCCAGGGTATCAAACTTGTAAAATTTCGCAAAAGTGTATGAACCCGACCAAGTAGCTGCTCGGCAGAATTGTAATGCTGAGACCCCCCGGGCAGCTGCCCAAGATGAGCCCACCTTTCTGGTAGAGTGGGCCTTCACTGATTTCGGTAACGGTAATCCAGCCGTAGAATGAGCATGCTGAATCGTATTACAAATCCAGCGCGCAGTAGTCTGCTTGGAAGCAGGCGTCCCAATCTTGTTGGCAGCGTACAGGACAAACAGAGTTTCCGTTTTCCTAAGTTGAGCTGTTCTGGTGACATAAATCTTTAAGGCCCTGACAGCATCGAGAGATTTTGACTCCGCGAAGGCGTCAGTAGCCACCGGTACCACAATAGGCTGGTTCATGTGGAATGATGAAACCACCTTCGGCAGAAATTGTTGACGAGTCCTCAACTCCGCTCTATCTTCATGGAAGATTAAATAAGGACTCTTGTGAGACAAAGCCGCTAACTCAGACACCCGCCTTGCGGATGCTAAGGCCAATAGCATGACCACTTTCCAAGTGAGAAATTTCAACTCTACCTTCTGTAAAGGTTCAAACCAATGTGACTGAAGGAAATGCAACACCACGTTAAGATCCCATGGTGCCACTGGGGGCACAAATGGAGGTTGGATGTGCAAAACTCCTTTCACGAAAGTCTGAACTTCTGGAAGGTGTTATGAGCCACGGCTGTGGCTCATTCCTGTTTTGCATGTCAGTTAGGTATTTTATGTTTATAAGTTGTCTTGCAGGCCAGGATTTCCCGTTGCTCTGTTTAAGAATGCTCTTGGTTGCTGCCGCTGGTGAGTCTGTGTAGTTGCAGCTTGTTCCCATGTGTTCAGCCTCACCTGGCTGCTAGTTGCATCTTGTCAGTTTGGAGTCATGCAACAGGGCAGCTGCATGAGATTGTTAATTAGGCCTCTCTGTTATGTGCTGGCTCAGTGCTATTCACGGACGCTGGTGATATTTCTGAGTTCCAGTCTGCTTGAGTTCTGAGCTTGGTTCCTGCTAGTTCCTGAGCTTCCTGTGTCGATTCCTGTGTCAGTCCCTGTGTCGATTCCTATGTCTGATCCTGTGTCCTGCCGTGAGGCGTTCCTGTCCTGAGGTCCAGTGCCTTTTCCTGTGCCTGGTCAAGTTTCTGGCTTCTTGGTGTCCACCGGTCTGTCGTTTGGGATTCTGCCTGTCCTCCTGTTCTGAGAGTCTGTGTCAGCAGCATTGGGAGTTCCTGTCCGTTTGCCAGTATTCGTACCGGTTCCGTGAGTAGCGGCACTGCCGCGTCCGTCGGCCTAGGCCGCTGTATTCCCTTATTATTTCTGTCACTGGTGTTTTGCAGAGGGTTCTGCTTATGCTGTCACCGCCGGTACACAAAAGTATTGTGTCGGCGTGTGGTCAGCATTTCCTTTGTTGTTCTTTTCCTTTGGCGGCAAGCCGCACATACTTTGGTTTTAGGTTTGTTAGTAGCCCCTGGCCTTGTTGTTTAGTCAGAGGGCCCCTTGTTATCACCCTGTCTCGGTTCACTCTTTGTCTCTCATTAAGACCTGAGGGGGCATCGAAGTTGGGCAGACGTAATCCGCCCTTCAAACGCGGCTACCATGGGCTCAAGCAACCATAGTCTCGCAAGAGTGTACTGACAGCACGGGTGAGACAACGGAGATAGGGCGCCAGGGGCTATTCCCTTTCCATTCCCCTTTCCCAGCATTACGTTCTGGTGCTCTGGACTCGCTTCATAACATCTCCCTTGTTCTGAGCACCAGGAACCTAACATTATCACCAGCCATACCACAAAAAAGAAATAAAACTTTTTTTCTTTTTTGGCCCAGTCCAGTGTCTAGTCTAGAGTCCAGTCTTGTCTAGAATTCAGTGTGCAGAATCCAATCCGGTGTTTAGAATCCAGTCCTGTCTAGAATTCAGTGTGCAGAATCCAGTCCGGTGTTTAGAATCCAGTCCGGTGTTTAGAATCCAGTCCGGTGTTTAAAAAAAAAAAAACAGTCTTGTTTTGTTTAGCAAAAGTCTAGTCTTGCCTTGTCTAGTCTTGCCTTGTCTAGTCTTGCCTTGTCTTGTCTAGTTTTAAATCCTCCTATGTCTACTATGCAAGCCCTGCAGGCATCTCTCGCAGCCCTGAACTCTGCTTTCAGTGCTTTGAGACCAGAGCGACTAGAAGTTTTGCAGCAATCCCTAAAGCAACTGCAAAACCTTCTGACTAAAATCTTGCTCATCTTGCCAGAAGTCGTTGAGAGTACATCTATCTCTAAAGAGACTCTTGTTCACAGTATGGTGACAAGAGAATCCTCTGGTTTAATTGAAGAGAAAAGGTTTAAAAGTTTTCTGCGGCCCAGGCTCTCAGAAGAGGAGCGTCTGCATCGCAGAAACTTAAACTTAAGCCTATATTGTGGGGGTTTAGGCCACTATCTGCAGACCCGTGAGTTGCGCAAGCCAAAGTGTGGTGACGAGTCTAGCCCTCTGGCCAAGTTGAGTCAGGATACAAGACCTACTCCTGTCTCTACTGTGGCAGAGGTACTTGTCACACAACCCACACTAAAAAGCTCTCTGTCCTATAATTGGGGTCCTTGGGCAAGGGAGCCCCATTATAGATTCAGGAATCAAAAGAGAATGTTTCTCTCCTCTCTTGAGGTTCCTGTTGAAGCAGAGTTGCAAGCCCCTGGAGTGGTGCCCGTTGCCCAGGGTCCTGGAGTGGTGCCCGTTGCCCAGGGTCCTGGAGTGGTGCCCGTTGCCCAGGGTCCTGGAGTGGTACCCGTTGCCCAGGGTCCTGGAGTGGTGCCCGTTGCCCAGGGTCCTGGAGTGGTGCCCATTGCCCAGGGTCCTGGAGAGGTGCCCGATGCTCAGGATCTTGGTGCGGTACCCGATGCCCAGAGTGCTGGAGCGGTACCCGATGCCCAGAGTGCTGGAGCGGTACCCGATGCCCAGAGTGCTGGAGCGGTACCCGATGCCCTAGCTTATAGAGGGACATCAAATATTATAGTTCAGGTGTCCATACCAGAAGGGGTCTCAGAAGCTATTACCCCAGGTAGGGACTTGAAAAGCGCAACCCCAGAAAGGGTATCTAAAACCATAGTTCTAGAAGGGAACTCGAGAAGCAAAACCCCAGAAGGGATATTTGAAGTAATATCCTCAAGTGGGGTCTCGAGAGACGCAGCCTCTAAGAAGGGTCTAGAGGTCGCTTCCCCAGGAAAGAACTTAAGAGGCGTAGCATTAGTGGAGGTGCTGAAGGTTATAGCTTCAGCAAAAGTCCCGGAAGTCATAGTCCCGGGAGAAGTTTCGATAATTATCGACTCAGAGAGGGAGGCCGATGGCTCGGTCCCAGTGGGGGAGGCCAACGGCTCGGTCCCAGTAAAAGAATCCGAGGTGCTGACCCCAGCGGGGTTCCTGGAGGCCTCTGCCCCAGCGGGGTTCCTGGAGGCCACTGCCCCAGCGGGGTTCCTGGAGGCCACTGCCCCAGCGGGGTTCCTGGAGGCCACTGCCCCGGGTGGGGTTCAGAAAGTCACTGCCCCGGGTGGGGTTCAAAAAGTCACTGCCCCGGGTGGGGATCAGAAAGTCACTGCCCCGGGTGGGGTTCAGAGAGTCTCAGCCTCGAGTAAGGTCAATAGTGACCAGGTCCTAGCAAAGCACTCCAGTCAGTCAGATGGGAAGGAAACAGATCCTGACTCTGTTGATATCTCAACATCCATAATCTTTGATGGGGACTTAGCCCAATTTCTGGCGCTTTACAAACACTATTACATTATTATGTTGTCTAGACCATTTCTGGGCATCACTTCAGAAAACCTTGTGATCTATCTGATTTATTCTTTTAGAGGAGAGCCTTTTGAGTGGGCGACCAGCCTAATGAAAGCTGAAGATCCCATTCTTCAGGATCCCCCAGCATTCAGTGATGCAATTATTAAAAGATATGGTTCCAAAGAAATTGGTTTAGGTTCCTCTAAGTCACCCGTCTTGTCTGCTGAGAGTCCACCAAATACTGTAAACTCGGCACAAGAGTCCCAGCCCGTTGTTTTGACTGCAGGATGTGCTTTTCTGACTTCTTCTTCTTCTAATAATAGTACTTTGCCAGAAAGTTCAGCTCCCAAGGGTAAGAAACCTGTCTCTGATTTGAACGCAGCCTTGCTGGGTGGTACCATCAGTTCAGACAATGTTTGGGGAATTACCTTGGTCAGACCTAAAGAGCTTTGTAAAAAGAAGAAGAAGAAGAAAAAGAAATAATTTTTGACTCTTGCCTTGATATAAAAAAAAAAAAAAGATTTTTTTTTCCTTATCTTGTGTCCAGTGGCCACCGTCAGGGGGAGGGCACTGTTACAAGCTGTGGTTGCAGCTTGTTTCTGTTTTCGTGTCTGTTAGACCAGTGTGTCAGGTTTTTTTTTGTATCCCTTGTTTTGGATAGTCTGTATTTTGGGGTCCTTTGACCCCTCCTCAAGGGGGGGGGGGGTACTGTTATGAGCCACGGCTGTGGCTCATTCCTGTTTTGCATGTCAGTTAGGTATTTTATGTTTATAAGTTGTCTTGCAGGCCAGGATTTCCCGTTGCTCTGTTTAAGAATGCTCTTGGTTGCTGCCGCTGGTGAGTCTGTGTAGTTGCAGCTTGTTCCCATGTGTTCAGCCTCACCTGGCTGCTAGTTGCATCTTGTCAGTTTGGAGTCATGCAACAGGGCAGCTGCATGAGATTGTTAATTGGGCCTCTCTGTTATGTGCTGGCTCAGTGCTATTCACGGACGCTGGTGATATTTCTGGGTTCCAGTCTGCTTGAGTTCTGAGCTTGGTTCCTGCTAGTTCCTGAGCTTCCTGTGTCGATTCCTGTGTCAGTCCCTGTGTCGATTCCTATGTCTGATCCCGTGTCCTGCCGTGAGGCGTTCCTGTCCTGAGGTCCAGTGCCTTTGCCTGTGCCTGGTCAAGTTTCTGGCTTCTTGGTGTCCACCGGTCTGTCGTTTGGGATTCTGCCTGTCCTCCAGTTCTGAGAGTCTGTGTCAGCAGCATTGGGAGCTCCTGTCCGTTTGCCAGTATTCGTACCGGTTCCGTGAGTAGCGGCACTGCCGCGTCCGTCGGCCTAGGCCGCTGTATTCCCTTATTATTTCTGTCACTGGTGTTTTGCAGAGGGTTCTGCTTATGCTGTCACCGCCGGTACAGTATTGTGTCGGCGTGTGGTCAGCATTTCCTTTGTTGTTCTTTTTCTTTGGCGGCAAGCCTCATATACTTTGGTTTTAGGTTTGTTAGTAGCCCCTGGCCTTGTTGTTTAGTCAGAGGGCCCCTTGTTATCACCCTGTCTCGGTTCACTCTTTGTCTCTCATTAAGACCTGAGGGGGCATCGAAGTTGGGCAGACGTAATCCGCCCTTCAAACGCGGCTGCCATGGGCTCAAGCAACCATAGTCTCGCAAGAGTGTACTGACAGCACGGGCGAGACAACGGAGATAGGGCGCCAGGGGCTATTCCCTTTCCATTCCCCTTTCCCAGCATTACGTCCTGGTGCTCTGGACTCGCTTCATAACATCTCCCTTGTTCTGAGCACCAGGAACCTAACAGAAGGGAGGCCAATTGTTTTTGAAAGAAAACCGATAAGACCGAAATTTGTACTTTAATCGAGCCTAACTTTAGGCCCTCATCCACACCTGCTTGCAGGAAATGGAGAAAACGCCCTAGCTGAAACTCTTCCGTAGGAGCCTTCTTGGATTCACACCAAGACACATATTTTCTCCAAATACGGTTATAATGTTTAGACGTTACTCCTTTTCTAGCCTGAAGAAGTGTGGGAATTACTTCACTGGGAATACCCTTTCGGGCTAGGATCCGGCTTTCAACCGCCAAGCCGTCAAACGTAGCCGCGGTAAGTCGTGATATATGCACGGCTCCTGCTGTAACAGATCCTCTCGTAGAGGAAGAGGCCAGGGATCTCTTATGAGTAATTCCTGAAGATCTGGGTACCAAGCCCTTCTTGGCCAGTCTGGAACAATGAGGATCGCCTGAACCTTTGTTCTTCTTATGATCTTTAGCACCTTTGGAATTAGTGAAAGCGGAGGGAACACGTACACCGACTGAAACACCCATGATGTCAACAGTGCGTCCACTACTATTGCTTGAGGGTCCCTCGACCTGGAACAATATCGCTGAAGCTTCTTGTTGAGGCGAGACGCCATCATGTCTATTTGAGGAATTCCCCAAAGACTTGTCACTTCTGTGAAGACCTCTTGATGAAGACCCCACTCTCCTGTCTGCTGAGGAAGTCTGCTTCCCAGTTGTCCACTCCTGGAATGAAGATTGCTGACAGTGCGCTTGTATGTCTTTCCGCCCTGCGGAGAACTTTTGTGGCCTCTGCCATTGCCACCCTGCTCTTTGTTCCACCCTGGCGGTTTATGTGCGCTACTGCTGTTATGTTGTCCGACTGTATTAGGAGGGGTAGATTGCGAAGATGACGTTACGCTTGAAGAAGGCCGTTGTAAATGGCCCTTAACTCTAGAACGTTTATGTGTAAACAAACTTGACCATTTTCCCTGGAAGGTTTCCCCCAGTGTGACTGCTCCCCAGCCTCGGAGACTCGCATACGTGGTTACTAGGATCCAGTCCTGGATCCCGAACCTGCATCCCTCTAGGAGGTGATATATTTGCACCAAATCAACTGTTTTGCACCCTGTTACTTGTACAGCAGTGTTGAGGAAGGACCAGCGTCTCTGCAGCTCAGTGAAGAGAAAATGGCGCTGAGGAGAGCCTTAATGAGGAGTTTTATGCTGTCCAGGGCGCCCCCCCTGCACCCTGTAGTGCCGCTGTGTGTGGGAGCATGGCGCGCAGCGAGATCGCTGTGCGGTACCTCAGAAGCCCAAAAAATTATTCCCAAAAACGACAGCTGTTTCGTCGGATTTAACAATGACTTTGGCAAGTTCAGGAGCCAACCATGTTGCTGCAGAACTGTCAGGGAGAGTGCAATGTCCTGCTCCAGCTTGTCTTTGGATCTCGCCTTTATCAGGAGATCGTCCAAGTAAGGGATAATTGTGACTCCTTGTTTGCGAAGGAGAACCATCATTTCCGCCATTACCTTGGTGAAAATCCTCGGAGCCGTGGACAGGCCAAACGGCAACGTCTGAAATTGGTAATGACAATCCTGAATAGCAAACCTCAGGTAAGCCTGATGCGCAGGATATATGGCAATGTGTAAGTAGGCATCCTTTATGTCGACCGACACCATGAAATCCCATTCCTCCAGACTGAAGATCACTGCTCGGAGAGATTCCATCTTGAATTTGAATTTTCTTAGGTAAAGATTGAGGGACTTTAGGTTCAGAATTGGTCTGACCGAGCCATCCGGTTTCAGGACCACAAACAGGCTTGAATAAAAGCCTTCTCCCTGTTGTGACGGGGGAACCCTGATAATGACTCGATTCAGACACAACTTTTGTATTGCATCGCATACAACCTTTCTGTCCGGAAGAGAGGCTGGTAAGGCCGATTTGAAAAATCGGTGAGGGGGAACGTCTTGAAACTCCAGTTTGTACCCCTGGGACACTATCTCTAAAACCCATGGGTCCAGGGCAGAACGAGCCCAGAATTGACTGAAGAGCTTGAGACGTGCCCCCACCGGTGCGGACTCCCGCAGAGGAGCCCCAGCATCATGCGGTGGATTTGGCAGAAGCCGGGGAGGACTTCTGCTCCTGGAAACCTGCCACGGCCGGAGATCTTTTACCTTTTCCTCTTCCCCTATTAGTAAGGAAGGAATAACCTCTGCCTTTTTTGTATTTATTTGGCCGAAAGGACTGCATCTGAAAGTGGTGAACTTTCTTTTGTTGTTGAGGAACATAAGGCAAAAATGACGACTTACCCGCAGTAGCCGTAGATACCAGATCAGTGAGATCCTCACCAAACAAAACACTACCTTTATATGGGAGAGACTCCATAGCTTTCTTAGAGTCAGCATCAGCATTCCATTGATGAATCCACAATGCCCTCCTAGCTGAAATCGCCATGGCATGGGCTTTTGATCCCAAAATGCCAATATCTCTCGCCACCTCCTTTAGGTAGGACGCAGCGTCCCTGATATAACTTAGAGTTAACAGGATGCTATCCTTATCTAGGGTATCTATATCAGATGACAAGTTCTCTGCCCACTTTTCGATAGCACTACTCACCCACACAGATGCGATGGTTGGTCTGAGCAGTGTACCTGTGGTGACGTAAATGGATTTTAACGTATTTTCCTGTCTACGATCCGCAGGATCCTTAAGGGCTGCCGTGTCAGGAGACGGTAAAGCCACCTTTTTTTAGACAACCGTGATAGAGCCTTGTCCACAATGGGGGATGACTCCCACTTTTCTCTATCCCCAGAGGAGAACGGATACGCCACCTGAATCCTTTTGGGAATCAGAAACTTTTTGTCAGGAATTCCCACATTTTTTCAAACAGAGTATTCAGTTCATGAGAGGGAGTAAACGTTACCTCAGGTTTCTTTCCCTTAAACATACAGACCCTAGTATCAGGAACCGCAGGGTCTTCAGTGATATGTAACACGTCTTTTATTGCCACAATCATGTACTGAATGTTCTTTGCCAATTTTGGGTCTAATCTGGCATCACTATAGTCGACACTGGAGTCAGTGTCCATGTCGGTATCTGTGTCTACCAACTGAGCAAACGAACGTTTATGTGACCCGAGGGGGTCTGAACCTGTGATAACACATCCTCCACAGATTTCTTCCATGCCTGGTTCTGAGAATCAGATCTATCTAATCTCTTATTAATAAGAGCTACATTAGCATTCAACACGTTTACCCAATCAGGAGTCGGCGGTGCCGACAGGGTCACTCCCACAGCCGTTTCTGTCCCTAACACAGTCTCCTCCTGGGAAGAGCACTCAACCTCAGACATGCCGACACACGCGTACCGACACCCACAGACACACTGGGCAACAAGGGGACAGACCCACAGTAAAGCCGGTCAGAGAAACACAGAGGGAGTTTGTCAGCTCACAACCCAGCGCTCAATCTCGGTTCTGAAACGATAATATAAAGCTTCAGACCTGTAGCGCTTTTATAATACTTATATTTGCACCAAATCAACTGTGCCCCCCTCCCTGTTTTGCACCGTTACTTGTACAGCAGTGTTGAGGAAGGACCAGCGTCTCTGCAGCTCAGTGAAGAGAAAATGGTGCTGAGGAGAGCCTTAACGAGGAGTTTTATGCTGCCCAGGGCGCCCCCCCCCTCCACCCTGCACCCTGTAGTGCTGCTGTGTGTGGAAGCATGGCGCGCAGTGCGATCGCTGTGCGGTACCTCAGAAGCCATCACTGAAGTCTTCTTTTCTTCTTCTACTCACCTGTCTTCTGACTTCTGGCTCTGCAAGGGGGGTGACGGCGGGCTCAGGGAGTGAACCCCTAGGTGTACCTAGTGTTCCAAACCCTCAGGAGCTAATGGTGTCCTGTAGCCAAGAAGCAGAGCCTTTAAACTCACTAGAAGTAGATCTGACTTCTCTCCCCTAAGTCCCATGATGCAGGGAGACTGTTGCCAGCAGTCCTCCCTGAAAATAAAAAACCTAACAAAGTCTTTTCAGAGAAACTCAGTAGAGCTCCTCCAAGTGCATCCAGTCTGCCTGGGCACAATTCTAAAACTGGAGTCTGGAGGAGGGGCATAGAGGGAAGAGCCAGTTCACACCCCTTAAAAGTCTTAAAGTGCCCATGTCTCCTGCGGATCCCGTCTATACCCCCCATGGTTCTTGAAGTGTCCCCAGCATCCTCTAGGACGTATGAGAAATCAAATAGGGGCTCTTTTGAGACAACGCCCCCAATTCCAACACACGTCTTGCAGAAGCCAAGGCCAACAGTGTGACGGTCTTCCATGTAAGAAACTTAACGTCAACCTCCTGTAAAGGCTCAAACCATTCTGATTGTAGGAACTGCAACACCACGTTGTGATCCGAATGTTTCTTAGGAGGCACAAAAGGCGGTTGGATGTGCAGAACACCCTTCAAAAATGTCTGAACCTCAGGGAGAGAAGCCAATGATTTCTGGAAGAAAATGGATAAGGCTGAAATCTGGACTTTTATGGAGCCCAGGCGTAGGCCCACATCCACACCTGACTGCAGAAAAAGTAGAAAACGTCCAATTTGAAATTCCACCACAGGAAATTTCCTGTTTTCACACCAAGAGACGTATTTTCTCCAAATACGGTAGTAATGTTTAGACGTTATCCCTTTCCTGGTTTGGATCAATGTAGGAATTACCCTATCCGGAATGCCTTTCCGAGCTAGAATTTGACGCTCAACCTCCATGCCGTCAAACGTAGATGCGGTAAGTCTTGATAGACGATTGGCCCCTGTTGCAGAAGATCCTCTCGAAGAGGTAGAGGCCACGGATCCTCCAAGTAGATCCGCGTACCAAGCCCTTCTTGGCCAATCCGGAGCAATGAGATTTACTTGAACCTTTTCCCTTTTTATTCTTTTCAGAATTCTTGGGATCAATTGAAGTGGTGGAAACACATAGTGGTGGAAACACCCAGAATTGAGAGGAAAGACAAAGTTGTTTATATTCCGGTTACCATGACAACCTACTTGGTCTTTCGTCTCAATTCCGGGTCACGTGAGGCGCTGCTGATACGGAGATGCCAGCCGGGGCATCACTATATATTTGGCTCCACAACACTCTATGGAGCGTTCCGGTCACATGGGTTGGTCACGTGGATGCAGTCACGTGACCGCAACACCCAGATTTCAGCTTGCCCATATCTAACAGAAACCCCCATCTTTGATAGGGAGAACCGATAGACTCTGAATAATCTTGATCACATGATCGGATGCTGTCATGTGATCTGATCATAATATCAGTTTCAAACTTATAAACGCTCATATCTCCTTTTCTAACATTTGTTTTTGTATTTTGTTCATGCTTTTAACTCTTGTGACCAGTTAGTGTTTTTCTATACATATATTTTTATTGTTTTTCTGGACGGTTTGTTGTAAGTAATTTACCTATTAGCATAGATGTCATCAATCATATAATTGTAAAGGGTATATAAGGTGCCTCTGATACACACTTCAATATATGCTCCTGATGAAGCTGGTTGTCTTGTAGCCAGCGAAGTTCGTAGAGCCCGAACCTGTGAGCCGACACCACGTTAAGCTATCCCGGACTCCTGTTATCCATCTTAGGCATTTATTGGACATCATACTCCAGCATCTGGAATAGCAGCTAAGCACTCTTCATTTGGATTCCCTTTCGGACAGAAATGGACATTTCCTAAGGCTGACAGCACACACAGGGACGACCATAATCCTATCTGGTAATATTCATTGCTTATATGCTGTGATCCTTTGGAGGAGGTCCTAGCCTAATGAGGATTTAACTACAGGAGCCAATATAGTGGATCGGCTGAGAACTAAATTATTTCAAGTTGACGGCATTACCAACCTTATTAAGCTGACGGCATCGCCTATTTTTAATGCTTTCATGTGAATGTATACCTTTTTTATACATACTCTTTTGAATGTGTAGTGATAAATAAATTGTCTAATATTTATTTTACAACAAACCGTCCAGTTTATTTACACACTGTACAGCCAGCGCTGGTTCCTTTTTGGTTTAGAACAGAGTAGGTCTTCCTAGCTGTGGGGGCTGCGGAAGGAAGGTACGTAGACTTACCCGCCGTAGCCTTGGATATTGTTAGGGTCTCCTGCCCTGTGCTGCCACGTCATCATGGCAACCGGGAGACAAGTGCTAGCGGAGTAACCTGAGCGCAGCTGATACTCCGGTTCGGGTCTTTTGCTGTGCAGTGGTTACAGGCAGGGGATCCGGTGCTGGTTTTTGTGCTCACAGTCTGTGAGGTCTGAGGGGGGCGTGGACAGCACCTGCTTTATAAGGCCTCTTCTCAGGTTAAGCAGATGCTGCTGAATCTTTGTTGGTTAGTCAGTTCCTGAAAGTTAGCCAGTACTGTGTAGCTTTGTATTTGTTGTTGCTTACTGCAAATAGGCCTGGGGATTTGGTACTACACTCTGCCAATCCAGACCTAGCAGTAAGACTGGAGTCAGTCGTTTAGCCTGCTGAGGTTCTTTTGCTATTCTGTGAACCCAGCAGGTTTGTGGCTGTACTTTCAGACCTGCCTGCTTAATCCTCTCTCACTGTGCAGGGCGTTCATGTGTCAGTTTAGTGGCAGTAAGCTGAACCTGGGCCCTGCAAGTGAGAATTAGGATTGTGGAGACTCTCCTTGTGTCTATTATTCCATCTCTGACCAAGGAGTTTACTGCCACACCCGTTGGTAACCCTTTAGGGTTTTGCTGTTGCCCTTAGCAACAGCATTTCGGGTTCTCTACGTATTAAACACAACATCTTGCTTTTTCCATCTGAGCATTTCTAATACTAGGGAGACACCCAGTTTCTTAGCGTCTGGGCTTCTCTGTTCACTCTGTGTTGGTTTTGTTACCCTATCACCTTCTGTGTACGTTATGTCATATTTCCCAGTCTGTCTGTGAGTTCATTTGTTTTGCATCCCTCTCTGTTCAGACACCAGTACATTCCTGCAGGCACTGGTGTGCATAACAGTTCAAACACCAGTACATTCCTGCAGGCACTGGTGTGCATAACATATTCAGCAGCCCAATACTCCTGTTGAAATTTTGTGGGAATATGGAGCATACCCCTCAAAATACGTTGCAACAGGTGGTCAATCAGGTGCAGGTCCTGACTCGTCAATTTAATGATTTGTCCATTAAAATACACACCTCCCAGGCCGCTGGCGGAGCTCCCGCAGCAGCAGCACCTTCAGGGGTTAAGGAGCCGAAAGTAAATCTTCCGGATCGTTTTTCTGGAGATCGCTCGCAGTTCTTTTGTTTCAAGGAGAGCTGCAAGTTATATTTCCAGCTTAGGCCTCAGTCTTCTGGGTCAGAGATTCAGCGGGTGGGCATAGTGATTTCCTTGCTACAAGGAGACCCACAGGTCTGGGCATATGGGTTGCAGCCTGACTGTCCGTCGCTTAAAAGTGTTGATGCTTTTTTTACGGCACTGGGCATGTTGTATGATGACCCTGACAAGACGGCCTCAGCCGAGGCTCAGATTTCGATCCTTAAGCAAGGGCGAAGGCCAGTTGAGGTTTACTGTACGAAGTTTCGGAGGTTGGCCCATGATACCCAGTGGAATGACCCAGCCCTGAGACACCAGTACCGAAGAGGTCTTTCTAACCAGATAAAAGACCAACTGGTACAATATCCCTTGCCTGATAGCTTGGATCAGCTCATGCAGTTATCCATCCGGGTGGATAGACGGCTGAGAGAGCGTAGGCTTGAAAGGGAGACCGAGGTTTCCTTCTTTCCCAAGGGAACCTCAGACTCTGAGGAATTTTCCGAGGAGCCTATGCAGATTGGGGCTACCCGCCTCTCCTCGCGTGAGAAGACGCGGAGGAGACAGCAGGGGTTGTGTTTGTACTGTGGGAATAAGGGTCATGTGGTAGTATCATGCCCAGAAAAGCCGGAAAACTTCAGGGCCTGAGGGTGATGGGAAATATCCTGTCAGGCCAGAAGTCAGAATTTCCCAAGAAGACTTTTATCATTCCGGTGACCTTGAAGATCCTCGGTCAAACTGTCAAGACTGAGGCCTTTGTGGACAGTGGGGCCGACGGGGTTTTTATGGACCGCCAATTCGCCCTGAAACACTCTGTTTCCTTAGTACCCTTGGCGTCGGAAATTGAGATTTGTGGGTTAAACGGGGAACCATTATCCCAGGGTAAAATTACCTCTTGCACTAGCCAGATTTCTTTGTTTATTGGAGCCACACACTCTGAAAAATTATCCTTTTATGTGACTGTCTGTACTTTTGCCCCATTGGTGTTGGGGTTACCCTGGTTAAGGGCCCACAATCCTCAATTTGACTGGGTCTCTGGGGAGATTCTTAGTTGGGGTACTGATTGTTTCAGGAGTTGCTTGAGCCTTCCAGTCAGGCTCTCGCAGCTAAGTTTGCCAGGATTGCCAGGGTGTTATGCAGATTTTGCGGAGGTGTTCTCCAAAAAAGTTGCAGAGGTACTACCTCCCCATCGCCCCTATGACTGTGCCATTGATTTGTTGCCGAATGCTAAGCTTCCCAAGAGCTGGTTGTACTCCCTGTCACGTCCTGAGACTCAGGCTATGGCAGAGTACATTCAGGAGAACTTGGCTAAAGGATTTATCAGACCTTCACAGTCTCCAGTTGGGTCGGGGTTCTTCTTCGTGGGTAAAAAGGACGGTTCATTGCGACCCTGCATCGACTTCAGGGAATTGAACCGTATCACGATTAAAAACTCATACCCACTGCCTCTCATTTCGGTCTTGTTTGACCAGCTTCGTACTGCCACCATTTTTTCTAAGATTGACCTACGCGGTGCGTACAATCTAATCCGAATAAGAGAGGGGGATGAATGGAAGACTGCCTTTAATACCCACTCAGGGCATTATGAATATTTGGTGATGCCTTTTGGGCTCTGTAATGCCCCGGCAGTCTTCCAGGATTTCATGAACGATGTGCTCAGGGAATATTTGGATAGATTCTTAGTTGTATACTTAGATGACATCCTAATCTTCTCCCATTCCCTGGAGGAACATCGGAAGCATGTACGCTTAGTCCTCCAGAAACTCAGAGACCACCGGCTTGGGGCGAAGCTGAAGAAGTGCGAATTTGAAGTTCAGCAAATCGCATTTCTAGGATATATTATCTCCCCAGAAGGTTTCCAAATGGAGGGTTCCAAGGTACAGGCAGTCCTGGATTGGGTGCAGCCCACTAGTTTGAAGGCGCTTCAGCGTTTCCTGGGCTTTGCAAATTTTTATAGACGATTTATCGCTGGATTTTCGTCTATAGTGGCGCCCTTGGTGGCACTCACTAAGAAAGGGGCGGATGTTGCTCACTGGTCTCGTGAGGCCAAAGCGGCTTTTGCCCGTCTCAAAAGGGCATTTGTCTCGGCCAAGGTGCTGCGACACCCAGATCCAGAGCGTCCTTTTGTGGTGGAGGTGGATGCCTCTGAGATGGGTATTGGGGCAGTGCTCTCTCAGATGGGAGTGTCTGATAATCGCCTTCATCCCTGTGATTACTTTTCCCGTAAATTTTCGCCTGCCGAGATGAATTATGACGTGGGTAACCGGGAATTGTTGGCTATTAAGGATGCACTCGAGGAGTGGAGACACTGGCTTGAGGGGGCTAAGTTTGTGGTCTCAATTCTCACCGACCATAAGAATTTGGCATATTTAGAGTCAGCGAAGCGTCTCAATGCCAGGCAGGCACGATGGGCTTTGTTTTTTGCTCGCTTTAATTTTTTGATAACATATCGCCCTGGGTCAAAAAACATCAAGGCTGATGCGCTCTCGCGGAGTTTTGCTCCAATCCAGGAGACCACCGAGGAGCCGTTGCCCATTGTGTCCCCATCATGTATTAAAGTGGGCATTACCCAGGACCTCTTGTCATTAGTCCTTAGAGCACAGGAGCAGGCTCCTCCAGACCTTCCGGTAGGTCTTTTGTTTGTGCCTCCTAGGTTAAGACAGCGAGTGTTCCTGGAATTCCATGCCAAGAAGTCGGCAGGTCACCCGGGTATTGCCAGAACTCGGGAGTTGCTATCTAGGGCGGTGTGGTGGCCCTCGGTGGCTAAGGATGTGGATCAGTGGGTTCGGGCATGTGACATCTGTGCCCGAAATAAGACTCCTAGAGGGGTTCCTGTTGGCCCATTACATCCACTCTCTATCCCATCTAAGCCATGGACCCACATTTCAATGGATTTTGTTGTGGACTTGCCCAAATCCTCGGGGATGACAGCCATCTGGGTTGTCGTTGACAGGTTTTCGAAGATGGCGCACTTCATTCC
The DNA here is from genome assembly GCF_028390025.1 of Pseudophryne corroboree. Taxonomy (NCBI): domain Eukaryota; kingdom Metazoa; phylum Chordata; class Amphibia; order Anura; family Myobatrachidae; genus Pseudophryne; species Pseudophryne corroboree. The sequence continues at coordinate 718,717,015 of NC_086447.1, forward strand.
ACTGGTTGGGCTGCCATCGGCCAGACGCCTGTCTGAGTTATTTATGCTGCATGTTGTGCGTCTCCACGGGTTGCCACTTGATGTGGTCTCTGACCGCGGATCCCAGTTTGTGGCCAAATTCTGGAGGGCATTTTGTTCCGATCTCCAGATTTCTGTCAGCTTGTCGTCAGGCTACCATCCGCAGTCTAATGGGCAGACTGAAAGGGTGAACCAGTCCTTGGAGCAGTTCCTCAGGTGTTATGTCTCCAAGTGTCAGACTGACTGGGTTGCTCATCTGTCAATGGCGGAGTTTGCCTATAACAACGCGGCTCACTCTGCTACAGGGATCTCTCCCTTCCTTTGTGTGTATGGGCATCATCCTAAGGCCAATTCTTTTGACCCCCTGGATTCCACGCCTGGTGGTTCCTCTGTCGTTTCGGTCCTTAGAGGTATTTGGAGGAAAGTGAAGAAAGCCCTTGTGTCTGTGTCATTAGTGACCAAAAGGGTTTTTGATAAGCGGAAAAGACCCTGCAGCTTCAAATTAGGAGACTTCGTCTGGTTGTCTACCAAGAATTTGAAGTTGAGACAGCCATCTCATAAGTTAGGCCCCCGGTTCATCGGCCCTTATAAGATCACCAGGGTTATCAATCCGGTGGCATTTCAGTTAGATCTGCCCCGTTCTTTGGGTATCAATAAAACATTTCATTGTTCCCTTTTAAAACGGGCGATTAGTAATCCTTCTTCCAGAGGAAGACCTTCCCCTCTTCTGATACGTGGCCAGAGGGAGTTTGTTGTTGAAAGGATTCTTGACTCCAAGATGGTTCGGGGTCGGCTGTCATTTTTGGTGCACTGGAAGGGGCATGGCCCGGAGGAGCGGTCGTGGGTGCGCAGTTGTGATCTTCATGCCCCCAGACTGATACGCTCTTTCTTCTCGCAGTTCCCCGATAAACCCGGTGGTAGGGGTTCTTTGACCCCTCGTCAGAGGGGGGGTACTGTTAGGGTCTCCTGCCCTGTGCTGCCACGTCATCATGGCAACCGGTAGACAAGTGCTAGCGGAGTAACCTGAGCGCAGCTGATACTCCGGTTCGGGTCTTTTGCTGTGCAGTGGTTACAGGCAGGGGATCCGGTGCTGGTTTTTGTGCTCACAGTCTGTGAGGTCTGAGGGGGGCGTGGACAGCACCTGCTTTATAAGGCCTCTTCTCAGGTTAAGCAGATGCTGCTGAATCTTTGTTGGTTAGTCAGTTCCTGAAAGTTAGCCAGTACTGTGTAGCTTTGTATTTGTTGTTGCTTACTGCAAATAGGCCTGGGGATTTGGTACTACACTCTGCCAATCCAGACCTAGCAGTAAGACTGGAGTCAGTCGTTTAGCCTGCTGAGGTTCTTTTGCTATTCTGTGAACCCAGCAGGTTTGTGGCTGTACTTTCAGACCTGCCTGCTTAATCCTCTCTCACTGTGCAGGGCGTTCATGTGTCAGTTTAGTGGCAGTAAACTGAACCTGGGCCCTGCAAGTGAGAATTAGGATTGTGGAGACTCTCCTTGTGTCTATTATTCCATCTCTGACCAAGGAGTTTACTGCCACACCCGTTGGTAACCCTTTAGGGTTTTGCTGTTGCCCTTAGCAACAGCATTTCGGGTTCTCTACGTATTAAACACAACATCTTGCTTTTTCCATCTGAGCATTTCTAATACTAGGGAGACACCCAGTTTCTTAGCCTCTGGGCTTCTCTGTTCACTCTGTGTTGGTTTTGTTACCCCATCACCTTCTGTGTACGTTATGTCATATTTCCCAGTCTGTCTGTGAGTTCATTTGTTTTGCATCCCTCTCTGTTCAGACACCAGTACATTCCTGCAGGCACTGGTGTGCATAACAGTTCAAACACCAGTACATTCCTGCAGGCACTGGTGTGCATAACAGATATCCACGTATCCAGTTCATCTCCAAACAGGGCCTCACCTGTGAATGGTAGGCTTTCCACACCTTTTCTGGAATCCGCATCCGCAGTCCACTGATGTAGCCATAGGCCCCTACGTGCTGACACTGCCATGGCCGTGGTGCATGCATGGAGCAAGCCTATCTCTTTTATGGCCTCCACCATAAAATTTGCAGAGTCCTGTATATGCTGTAAGAGTAAAGCTATCTCCCCACTGGGTAAGGAATCTAACCCCTCAATTAGGTTACCTGACCATTTTGCAATGGCCTTAGTGACCCATGCACAAGCTATAGTGGGTCTTTGGGCCACCCCCGCAGCTGCGTATACAGATTTGAGAGTGGTTTCAATCTTGCGGTCAGCCGTGTCCTTTAAGGAGGCTGCCTCCAGGACAGGTAAGATTATCTTACGTGGCAACCTAGATACCGATGCATCAACAATCAGTGGGTTTTCCCATTTTTTTCTATCATCCTGAGGAAAAAGGAAGGATGCCGGTGACCTTTTAGGGATCTGAAACTTCTTGTCAGGAGTAATCCAAGTTTCTTCAAATAGGGAATTCAATTCCTTAGATGCAGGGAAAATAGCAGAGTCAGGAATGTGCAGGACATCTCTAATAGCTTCTATCAGGGCCTGTATTCCTTGTGACAGTGCTGCTTCCCCCTCCCGAGTCCACCTCACCCTCCTCTGCATCTGATACATCATCATCAGTGTCAGCCTGCAGGATTTGGGCCAGTGTACGCTTTTGTGGAGAAATGGTAGCGGTCTGAGACGCTGGTGTGGACACTGAATCTCTATTCATCAGGTCATCCACAGACTGTCTTAAGTATTGCGTCTCTTTCTAATTTTGGACAATTTATGTGAAAACAGGATTTTGGTTACCTACCGGTAAATCCTTTCTTCGTAGTTCCGTAGAGGATGCTGGGGTCCACATTAGTACCATGGGGTATAGATGTGTCTACCAGGAGCCATTGGCACTTTAAGAGTTTGAGAGTGTGGGCTGGCTCCTCTCTCTATGCCCCTCCTACCAGACTCAGTCTAGAAACTGTGCCCGAGGAGATGGACATCTTCGAGAGAAGGATTTAACACAGATAGTGGAGAGATTCAAACCAGCTCACACATACAAGGCACATCAAGCTAACTAGCTTGGAAAACTCAACAACTGCTGAAACATTACTTACCAAGTAACAATGCAGTACATAACTAAACAAAGTTGTACTGAACCAGATAACGGTTTCCAGGAAAACGAAGCGCTGGGCGGGCACCCAGCATCCTCTACGGACTACGAGAAAAGGATTTACCGGTAGGTAACCAAAATCCTATTTTCTCTTACGTCCTAGAGGATGCTAGGGTCCACAATAGTACCATGGGGATGTACCAAAGCTCCCAGAATGGGAGGGAGAACGCGGAGGCTCTTGCAGAACTGATTGACTGAACTTCAGATCATCAGAGGCCAAAGTATCGAATCCTGACCGCCACATTGCGGGCACGCTATCTATTCTCCCTCCAGGCGGATCATGGACCCCCAAGAGGTAGAAAAGGTGTCGGTATGCCGGCTGTCGGGATTTCAGCGCCGGTATACTGTGCACCGGGATCCCGACAGCCGGCAAACTGAAGACCACCCTTTTTTCTAAGCCTGTCAATTATGAATAATCTCCAACCCCTTCCCAACAGTCCCTTCCCCTCAGTTCTCTCCAGCCTGATGCCCCTTGTCATCTACAGCCTTACTCCCCATATCACTCCAGCATCATGCCATCTGTGCCCCGTGTTGCTTCCAGTCTCGTGCCACTTCTAGACTCATGCCCCTGTGCCACGTCTAGCTTTGTGTCCCCTTTGCCGCTTCCAGCCTTGTGCCTCCTATGCTGCTTCCAGCCTAATGCTGTCTATGCCACTCCCAACCTCGCACCCCCTGTTCTACACCCAACCTCATGCTCCTTGTACAACTTCAGCCTCATGCTCCAGTTACATGCTCTCCATGCTGCTCCCACTATGCACTGCTCCTCTTTCTCCAATCTCTATCCTGCTCCTACTCTCTTACTTCTCCATGCTGCTCCCACCATGTACTGCTCGTCTGCCTCTATTCTGGAAAAACAGGTATAGGGGTCTATTCATGTACAATACGTTAATAAAAAATAGGATTTTGGTTACTTACCGGTAAATCCTTTTCTCGTAGTCCGTAGAGGATGCTGGGGTCCACATTAGTACCATGGGGTATAGACGGGTCCACCAGGAGCCATTGGCACTTTAAGAGTTTGAGAGTGTGGGCTGGCTCCTCCCTCTATGCCCCTCCTACCAGACTCAGTCTAGAAACTGTGCCCGAGGAGATGGACATCTTTGAGAGAAGGATTATACACAGATAGTGGCGAGATTCATACCAGCTCACACATACAAGGCACATCAAGCTAACTAGCTTGAACTACTCAGCAACTGCTGAAACATTACTTACCAAGTAACAATGCAGTACTCAACTAAAACAAAGTTGTACTGAACCAAATAACATATGCAAGAAAAAGAAGTACTGGGCGGTCGCCCAGCATCCTCTCCGGACTACGAGAAAAGGATTTACCAGTAGGCAACCAAAATCCTATTTTCTCTTACGTCCTAGAGGATGCTGGGGTCCACATTACTACCATGGGGATGTCCCAAAGCTCCCAGAACGGGAGGGAGAGCGCGGAGGCTCCTGCAGAACTGATCGACTGAACTTCAGATCATCAGAGGCCAAAGTGTCGAACTTGTAAAAGTTTGCAAACGTGTTCGACCCAGACCAAGTTGCAGCTCGGCAAAGTTGCAATGCCGAGACACCCCGGGCAGCTGCCCAGGAAGACACCGCCGTACGAGTAGAGTGGGCCTTAACAGATTTTGGACACGGCAATCCTGCCGTAGAATAAGCATGCTGGATAGTGAACCTAATCCAACGAGAGATCGTCTGCTTAGAAGCAGGACACCCAATTTTCTTGGGATCATATAGGACAAACAGAGAGTCCGACTTTCTGCGACGAGCAGTCCTCTTCACATAGTTCTTCAAAGCCCTCACAACATCCAAGGACTTTGACGTAATTGAGGAGTCAGTAGCCACTGGCACAATAGGGTTAGTTCATATAAAATGCTGACACAACATTCGGAAGAAACTGCTGACGTGTCCGAAGCCCAGCTCTATCTTAGTGGAAGATCAAGTAAGGGCTTTTACAGGATAAAGTCCCCAATTCGGACACGCGTCTAGCAGAAGCTAAGGTCAAACGCGTGACCACCTTCCATGTAAGAAATTTGACCTCAACCTGCTGTAGAGGCTCTAACCAATCCGACTCGAGGAACTGCAATGCCACGTTAAGGTCTCAAGACGCCGTAGGCGGTACAAAGGGAGGTTGCATATGCAGAACTCCCTTCAAAAAAGTCTGAACCTCAGGGAGGGCAGCCAATTGTTTCTGAAAGAAAATGTATAGGGCCGAAATCTGGACCTTTACAGATCCTAACCTCAGGCCCATATCCACACCTGCTTGCAGGAAGAGGAGAAAATGTCCGAGTTGAAACTCCACCGTAGGAAACTTCTAGGATTCACACCAAGAGACATATTTCTTCCAAATACGATGGTAACGTTTAGACGTTACCCCTTTCCTAGCCTGTATGAGGGTAGGAATGAACTTCTTCGGAATGCCCTTCCGAGCAAGTATCAGGCGCTCAACTTCCATGCCGTCAAACGTAGCCGCAGTAAGTCTTGATAAGCGAACGGCCCCTGCTGCAGCAGGTCCTCCTGAAGAGGAAGAGGCCTTGGCTCTTCTTGCAGTAGATTCAAAAGGTCCGCATACCAAGCCCTTCTTGGCCAGTCTGGGGCAATGAGGATCGCTTGAACCCTTGTTCTCCTTACGAGTTTTAGGATTCTTGGAATGAGTGAGAGTGGTGGAAACACGTACACTGACTGGAACACCCACGGAGACACCGGGGTGTCCACTGCCACTGCCTGTGGGTCCCTCGACCTGCAACAATAACGCCGAAGCTTCTTGTTGAGACGAGAGGCCATCATGTCTATTTGGGGTAATCCCCAAAGGTCTGTTATTACCTTGAACACCTCCGGATGGAGACCCCACTCCCCTGGATGGAGATCGTGTCTGCTGAGGAAGTCTGCTTCCCAGATGTCTACTCCCGGAATGAAGATGGCTGACAGTGCCAACGCGTGTTTCTCTGTCCAGAGGATTATTCTTCTCACCTCTGATACTGCCGCTCTGCTCTTCGTTCCGCCCTGTCGGTTTATGTAAGCCACTGTTGTTACGTTGTCCGATTGCAATTGAATGGCCCGATTTCTTAGAAGAGGGGCTGCCTGAAGAAGACCGTTGTAGACGGTTCTCAGTTCCAGGATGTTGATGGGCAGGCCGGCTTCCAGGCTTGACCACCGACCTTGGAAGGTTACTCCCTGAGTGACTGCTCCCCAGCCCCGAAGGCTCACATCCGTGGTTAGAAGGACCCAATCCTGAATCTCGAACCCAAGGCCCTCCAGAAGGTGAGGTTAATGTAACCACCAAAGGAGCGAAATCCTGGCACTCGGCGACAGACGAATTCTCTGGTGCATGTGGAGATGAGATCCCGACCACTTGTCCAGAAGATCCAGTTGGAAGGTCTGAGCGTGGAACCTCCCGTACTGTAGAGCCTCGTAAGAGGCCATCTTTCCCAACAGGCGAATGCATTGATGAACCGACACCCGGGCTGGCTTCAGGACATCCCGGATCATAGCTTCTATCACCAACGCCTTTTCCTGCGGGAGATACACCTTCTGCACTTCTGTGTCTAGGATCATTCCCAGAAAGGACAACCTCTGGGTTGGTTTCAAATATGACTTTGGAAGGTTTAGAATCCAACCATGACTCTTGAGAAGGGGTGTTGTGAGAACCATGGACTGCAGCAGCTTCTCCTTGGACGATGCCTTTATCAGCAGATCGTCCAGATATGGAATGATGTTCACCCCTTGTTTGCGGAGAAGAACCATAATTTCTACCATCACCTTGGTAAACACCCTCGGTGCTGTGGAAAGGCCGAATGGCAGGGCCTGGAACTGGAAATGACAGTCCAGCAATGCGAAACGGAGATAAGCCTGATGCGGCAGCCATATCGGAATGTAGAGGTACGCATCCTTGACATCCAGTGATACCAGGAATTCCCCCTCTTCCAGACCCGATATCACCGTCCGGAGAGACTCCATCTTGAACTTGAACTCCTTTAGAAAGGGGTTCAATGATTTTAGGTTAAGAATGGGCCTGACCGAACCATCCGGTTTTGGTACCACGAAAAGGTTCGAATAGTAACCTTTGTTCTGCATGTGAGGTGATACTGGCACAATGACCTGTGCCTCCACCAACTTCTGGACAGCTTCTTGTATTACAGTGCTGTCTGCCAACAGAGTTAGCAAGCCTGATTTGAAAAAACGATGAGGGAGGAGACTTTGAAATTCCAGCCTGTATCCCTGGGACGCAATATCTATCACCCAGGGATCCAGGCCGGATGATACCCAGACGTGACTGAAGTGTCTTAGTCTCGCTCCCACCGGCCCCACCTCCAGGCTGCATGGTCCACCGTCATGTGGAGGGCTTTGGCGTACCTGAAGTAGGCTTTTGTTCCTGGGAACCTGCAGCAGCAGGTTTCTTGGACTTAGCTCGACCTCCCCTAAAGAAGGTATTGGACGGTCTGGTCTTTCTGGGCTTGTTAGGCCGAAAGGGCTGTGTTGCAGATGAAGAGAAGGATTTCTTCGGAGCAGGTGCTGCTGAGGAAAGAAACGGAGACTTACCCGCTGTAGCCGTGGATATCCATGCGTCTAGAGCTTCCCCAAAGAGAGCCTGACCTGTAAAGGGTAGGGACTCCACACTTTTTCTGGATTCCGCGTCGGCCGACCACTGCCACAGCCACAGTCCCAGATGAGCTGAAACAGACATGGAAGAGATTCCCGCAGCCATGGAACCCAGGTCTTTCATGGATTCTACCGTAAAACCTGCTGAATCATGTATATTGCGTAAATATAATGCAACATCATTTTTTCTCAGGGTTTTCCCATGCTTTTTCAAATATAGCATTCAAGTCCTTTGACGCAGGGAAGGTTAGCGAGGCTTTTTTATTCTCAGTGAAAAAGGCCTCCTCAACCTGCTCAGGTGTGGTATCATTAACATTCAACACGTCCCTGATAGCCTCTATCAACAATTGCACCCCCTTTGCAAGAGATTCGGACCCCCGCAACACATCCCCATCACTGCCTGTGGTGTCAGAATCGGTATCTGTGTCGTCTTGTGTGACATGCACAAGTGCACATTTTTGGGGGTATATAGCGGGGCGTCCTGAGGTATCAGAAATCGGCCATACTGCCATAGAGCTCTGTAATACCTGGGTTGCAGATTCATTACTTGCAACCCTGTCAGAAATCTGAGAAATTCAAGATTTGATAGAGGAAAACCACTCTGGTTCCCTTCTTGTATCTGTGCTAAACCAGTGCTATCCTGATTACATGGAATGGGATCAACCTGGGAGGACAAATCCTCTGCAGCATATGACACAGTGTCCCTGGACATAGCTAAAGGAGATCACCAAACACTACACACACACACACACACACACACACACACACACACACACACACACACACACACACACACACACACACACGTGAGGGCAGACAGAGTCCCCCCCCCCACCCCAAGAATTGCAAGAGGCACAGAGGCTGGAGTCAACCCACACACAGCGCTTTTATCAAAGGGAGACCCCTTGACAGCGCTGACCTTAATAGGACACACAGTCTTATTACAGCCTCCCCCCCCCTTCTACAACCCCCTGGTACCATGTACAGATAGCTGGCGTTGCTGTGGAGGGACCTGTTCTCCTTCTCAGCGCTGTGCAGGCAAGAAAATGGCGCTGAAACGCTGCTTGGTCTGCTCTGAGGAGAAGCTCCGCCCCCTTAATGGCGCTGTCTTCCCGCTCTTTAAGTATAATACTGGCCTCAGGAATTGGTGCTGGCTGAGATCCGAGGACTCCGACAGGCTTGTGGACCTGTGTGGGGGGTAAGCGCTGGCCCAGGGCGCCCCTTACAGCGCCGCACCATGTACCGCTGAGCCTTCTCAGGAGCGCAGTTAATACTGCGCTCCCTCACCATTGCCGCCATCTTCACACCGGCCCCCCGCTTGCTAGGGGGATCGGTGTCTCACTCACCACTTTTTCAGCTCTGTTAAGGGGTTGGCGGCATGCTGCTGGAGTGAGTGGTCCCCTGTGGCGGAGAACGATCAGACCCCTCTGGAGCTCAGTGTCCAGTCAGCGGAGACAGTGGCTCAGACCCCACAGGGCGGACACTGCTCCCCCCCTCCCTCGCTGCAGGGAGGCTGCTGCCAGTAGCCTCTCTGTAAAATAAAAAACTCTAAATTAAACTTTTCTAGAAAAGCTCTGTAGAGCTCCCCTAACTGTGACCGGCTCCTCCGGACACATTTTCTAAACTGAGTCTGGTAAGAGGGGCATAGAGGGAGGAGCCAGCCCACACTCTCAAACTCTTAACGTGCCAATGGCTCCTGGTGGACCCGTCTATACCCCATGGTACTAATGTGGACCCCAGCATCTTCTAGGACGTAAGAGAAATTAATTGATACTTATCACTATATATCGCATTGGTCCGATGAGATATATAGCTGTTATAAGTAGCAATTCATGTATACTTATCCTTCCGGTGAAGCAATGCGGTATCCCGGGCTCCAGCAACGCTGTCTCCTCCAGCATTGCCCCTCAGCGATGATGAAGTCAGCCGGCGGGTCCTTTTGTGCATGTGCCGCCGGCTGATCTCACAGGAGGCCGCAATGGCTGATGGGAGGTCAGGGTACCAGACAGAGAGCAGCAGTTATCACACCACAGTTCAGGTTCACCATCCTGACATGGCGAACCCGAACTCCATGGAGAAGCGGAAAGCAGGGCTTTCCGTTCCTTCATGAATCGCACCTACCATACTAAAGTATGGTGATGCGATTCAGCCGCGGAGCAGGGGGTCTGCTAACCTGCTCCATAAATAGCATGAAGCAGAGAAAAGTGCATTTATGAATAGACCGAGTGGGTAAGTTTTCAATCACTGGTGAATTCCCCATTAGGCCTAGGGTTGCCATAACAATAAAATATTTCCACTCTACCATACAATAACGTACGCCATCTTGAGTGCAGTGTGAATGGGTAAGACATATGTAGGCTGCCTTTTATAGGCTGTCCTACTTAGTAAGCATATATACATAATTAAAACTTAAATAAAAAAGTCATAGCAGATGGCTGTTTTATTATTATATTAAACAGCCAACTGCCATATGCTTATAATCAAACAATGAAAATAATAATATTGGGTGGAGAGGGGCAGCCATTACCTTTGTGCCTAGTGGCGACCTGAAACCCAAGTTCTTACCTGGTTTCAATTATATGAGAGACTTACAGGAAGTTTCAGCTGAGAGTTGCTGCGTAGTAGTTATGACATAGGGCCTAATTCAGTAAGGATTGCAAATTCTGCTAATTAGCAGAATTTGCAATCCTTTGGATCGCATGCTGGGGGCCGCCCAGCATGCTGACCGGAGCCTCCCCCCAGTTCAACAAGCGGAAATTGCGAACGCATCGCATTTTCTGCTTGTTAGCAGAAACTAAGCAAGCTTCCTGCAGGCTGATCGCGGCGGCTGCGTGTGACGTCATGCAGCCGCCGTGATCATGCCCCCGTATGGCTGTCTCCGCAACGCTCCGTCTCCTCCCTGGAAATGGAGCGTTGTCCGCCCCCACCTCATTGGTAGGCAGAGGCGATCGCATTTTCTGCGGTCCGCCCTTCAGAAAATGCAGATGCATGCGCAGGACAGGCACTGCGCATGTACCCGCATCTGTCTCAAAATTTACGGTTGGATTGCACACTGCGATCCAACCTGAATTAGGCCCATAGTGGACTAGAATTTCTCACTGGCAAGATCATTATTAGATGGTAAATGAACATTGCTCAGGAGAGGGCACATAGTAATATGTGAGTGACTGAAACTGCCACAAGGTGTCAGCAAAGCTCCACAATTACATATCCATAGATGTGATGAGCTGCTAGCTCCACAAGATAAAGCTAAAATCAGAAAAATGCAGTGGCATTTATGATTTATTTATGAACAGTTTCTTATATAGCGCAGCACAGTCCGTTGCGCTTTACAATTAGTACAACAGTAATATAACAAAACTGGGTAAAAATAGACAGACATAGAGGTAGGAAGGCCCTGCTCGCAAGCTTACAATCTATAGGGAAACAGGCATTGATACACAAGGATAGATGCTACCTATTGCATAAGGGTGTAGTATGGTATGCCGGCGGTCAGGCTCCTGGCAACCAGCATACCGGCGCCAGGAGCCCGATCGCCAGCATACCAACACTGTGGCGAGCGCAAATGAGCCCCTTGCGGGCTCGCTGCGCTCGCCACGCTGCGCTCGCCACGCTGCGGGCACGGTGCTTTTATTCTCCCTCCAGGGGGGTCGTGGACCCCTACGAGGGCGAATAAGTGTAGGTATGGCGGCTGTCAGGATTCCAGCGCCGGTATACTGTTGCCGGGATCCCGACAGCCGGCATACTGAAGACCACCCATTGCATAATGGTCCACCAGATTGCTAGGTTCTTAATGGGTTGTATAATATGACCACCCAGCAATTTTGGCAAAGTGTAAGGAGGATGTGAGAGTAAAGAAAGACAAAATATGTAAGGTTATGTGGACTGTACAGAGGATGTAACTAGATAGGGAAGCACTGAAGGTTATGTGGGTGGGTCTGGAATTTGGTGGCTTGTCTGAAGAGGTGAGTTTTCAGGGAACGTTTAAAGGTTTGGAGACTAGAGGTGAGTCTTATTAAGTGTGGGAGAGCATTCCACAGAGTGGGTGAAGCTCGGATAAAGGGGATCATTCCGAGTTGACCGCTAGCTGCCGCTGTACGCAGCGATCAGGCAAAAAATCGGCACTTCTGCGCATGCGTATGGCCCGCAGTGCGCATGCGCGACGTACTTTCACAAAAAACTATGCAATTTCATACAAGGTCGAGCGACTCTTTTCAGTCGCTCTGCTGATCGGTGAGTGATTGACATGAATGGGGCGTTTCCGGGAGTGTGCTTAAAAACGCAGGCATGTCAGATAAAAACGCAGGCGTGCCTGGGGAAACAGGGGAGTGGTTGGCCGGACGCAGGGCGTGTTTGTGACGTCAAAACAGGAACTAAACAGACTGAAGTGATCGCAAGGAAGGAGTAGGTCTGCAGCTACTCTGAAACTGCTTGAAAAAATGTCAGCACTGTTCTGCTAACCTTTCGTTCGCACTTCTGCTAAGCTAAGATACACTCCCAGAGGGCGGCGGCCTAGCGTTTGCACTGCTGCTAAAAGCAGCTAGCGAGCGATCAACTCGGAATGAGGGCCAAAGTCCTGTAATTTTGAGTGGGAACAAGTAATACGTGTGGATGAGAGATGCAGATCTTCTGCAGAGCGAAGAGGTCGGTTAGGAAGATATTTTGAGAGGAGTAAAGAGATGTATGTTGGTGCAGTTTGGTTAATAGCCTTGTATGTAAGTAAAAGTATTTTATATTTAATACGGTAGAATACTGGTAACCAATGGAGGGACTGACAGAGCGGATCTGTAGACGATGAACGTCTAGCAAGGAAGATTAGCCTCGCAGCTGCATTCAAAATGGATTGTAGTGGTGAGAGCCTATGTTTGGGAAGACCGGTCAGGAGACTATTACAATAAAGAAAAACAATAGGAAAGCGCTAATTTAATCTGTTTGTAGATTTTATTAAATAGTTATTTCTTAAAACTAAAATTAATACCGGCCAGTATCCATAAAAATAAATCACATTTATTTAAAACAACTCTAGAGACAGTGACCTAAAAGACTGTAATATAGCTACACACCAAGTCTCTGTTAAATGTCCTTAAGTGATACTTTATATTGCCTCCACTGGCAACACACTTGCTGTTTAGTGCACATAAACTATGTAACCAATAAAGCAGGCACTTGAAAAGCTCCTTCCTTTATAGTTGGTAATTGCCCGTTGTCTTTATACTGCAGTTAATGACTTTTTATTATTTAGCTTGGATGCCACATTAAATAATTATATGCATTCCTGCATGGCCATGCACAGTATTTTCAGACAGTCCAGAGCTCTCATACACAGGTAAAGATCACAGCGTGATAGTACTCAGTGGGCAAACCTGTCACAACATGGTTAAATGATCATCCTCCCGGCTGCAGCTCTCATTCTCAGCCTTATCTGGAGTCCATAAATCACCTCAATTGCAATAATGTTCCTCCCGGCTGCTCGTTTGCCGTCAGCCTTATCCGGAGTATATGGTCACTTCTCCTCTTATACCCCATTTGCAATGGGGTAAATTCTAAGCCGGCCGGCTAGTAAGTGCACCTCCACTATATCACGTCAGTATGAGATGAAACAGACGCGTTTCCCCGCCTTCAAACCTCGGCGGCTTCCTCTGCGGGCGCCATGTTTCCAGAGACCTGCGCATGCCGCACTTTGCCGGAGACTACTGCACCATGAAGAGGAGGGGGCCACACGGAGGTGCACATGGGCCCCCTCCTCTGTTAAAGGGCCCCTGGTTGTATTCCTCCTGTGTGCTGAGCTGGATCCGTGGTCTGAGTATGCAGTCATGGGGCCTGATTCAGATGTGGTTGGAGTTGCTACTGCTGCTGCTTACATAAAAGAACTAGCGATAATACTAATATGGTAATGCAGAAATAAGTAGACGTCTCCCTGTATTAGTGATTGGTGCTGCATTGTCGGTCACGGAAGCCAGCCGCCGCAGATGCAACAAAGACACCTCTATTTGGTCCGGACTATTCATGTTTTTATCAAATCCCCGGCCCATACATGGAGGCTGTAATCCTTCCCTCCTCGACCCCCCCCCCCGAACAGGACACCCCAGAGGGGGACACGCAATGCAAGCTCCACAGTGGTAGATATCACTGCAGTGAGCCAGTCCATCTGGCATTCCGGGGTCCGGACTGTACTGGTTTTTACCCAGTCCCTGTTTTCTTGCTGATATACCCTGCATTGCTTTCGCACAAGAGCTTCTGAGAGCCTTTTCTGAGCCTAATATATAATTCCACATGCACAGGGGCATCCTTACCTTGCTTCATGCCATCATGCATAATTTGTATAACGACCCATCAATGTAAAATGATTAGCAATAGGTTGGTACTTTCATAAATATTGAATAATACAAATAATATCTAAACATATGCTTACTACAGTATAGATATACTGTATATACACATACCTAGATAGATAGATAGATAGATAGATAGATAGATAGATAGATAGATAGATAGATAGACAGATAGATAGAGACACACACATACACATAGGTATAATACAACGATCACATCGCCTCCAGCTGGCCAGCATTAATTTGTCACCGACTCTGCAATTAGGTATTACTGATATCACAAGTGGCTCTGCCCCATCTCAGCTATCAACCTTCTTCCATTCCCTCAGCATGTTATGCCCAGTAGCGTACGGGTAATATAAACATTGTGCACAACACACATACCATCATTACAGCAGGAAAAGTGCGTGTTACAGTCAGTTATAGAACAGAAGAACTGAGCCAAGCGGGTACCCGTAGGGTAGATGCTAGAATCAAGTGGGCCAACCGTACCCGTAGTGTGGCTGCTACCAGGAAGTGCCTCTTCCTATAACGTGCTGCTGCTGCCAGAAGTAGTGACCTCTGCCGCCTGCTGCTCACGTTGTTATAGAGCTGTCAAATTAGTTTCGTGCAATGAATAAGTATGTGGTAGGCGCTTCCATGGTCGGAACACTGGTAGGGGCATCGATCCTTTTAAAGTCAGTATTGGTCTTTTTACTTTATGATTTGCATGCGAAGCATCCACTCTGTATAATCTGCTTCTTCTTCCTGTTATGTTAATGTCTGAGCAAAGTATTCTAACATTTGTTTCTTTTTTAATAGAATTTATTTGTAATTGTGAAGACACAATACAGTTCATATAGGTATTATGTAAAGCAGATGAATACAATGTATGTAAAGCACACATATTTCTTTAAAAAAAAAGAAAAAGCATATTTTAGTTTTTAATTTAAAAAATAATAATTTGATCATAATAGGCCTTTTTTCTTGAATCTGTGGTCTAAACATCTCATATTCTACGTCACCTTTTATTATTAGTGTATTTGTATATAGGGAGTCATTCCGAGTTGATCGCTAACTGAAAATGTTCGCTGCGCAGCGATTATATGAAAAAGCTGCACTTCTGCGCATGCGGGACGTTCTTTCACAACGGGCTAAGTATTTTTACACAAGGTCTAGTGACGCTTTTCAGTCGCAATGGCAGCCGCAGAATGATTGACAGGAAAGGGGCGTTTCTGGGTGTCAACTGACCGTTTTCAGGGAGTGTTCGATAAAACGCAGGTGTGTCTGGGAGAACTCAGGCGTGGCTGGCCGAATGCAGGGCGTGTTTGTGACGTCAAATCCGGACCGGAACAGTCTGAAGTGATCGCAAGCTAGGAGTTGGTTTGGAGCTAGTCTGAAACTGCACAATTTTTTTTTTGTAGTCGCACTGCGATCCTTTCGGTCGCACTTCTGCTAAGCTAAAATACACTCCCAGAGGGCGGCGGCTTAGCATTTGCACGGCTGCTAGAAACAGCTAGCGAGCGATCAACTCGGAATGACCCCCATAGTTTTGTTAGAATTCAGTGATAAGCATTGTTTTGTGAAATATTCATCATCTCATTTTCTCAGAGATTATACAGGCGGTGGTCCCTGTCCAAGCAAAGCAACAATAGTAGGAAAGACAGTAATAGTAACTGGTGCTAATACAGGCATTGGAAAGGAAACCGCTTTGGAGCTTGCAAAAAGAGGTAAGAAGCTGTGTAACCACCTTACAGGGCCCATACATTAGAGGCGTATCAGGGCAGTTCCCTGTTCTCTCGACGGCTGGTTCAGGGGATTGAGGAAATAAAACAATTTAGAAGTCCTCATTCACGGTTTCCATTTCAAAAATTATTGGGATTGGCAATTCCCAGACGGATTGCTATTCATCGATGTCCATCGATGATCAGCGTTTAGGAATCTGGGCCATAGATGTATAGGATGTATAGTCTGCATAACAGAGTGTGTGTATAGAGGGGAAAAAAAAAAAAAAAAAAAAAATATATATATATATATTTATATTGGGTACACACTAGGCAATGTGTTCCATGAGTGACATCGCCTAGTGTGTCCCCCTCCCGGCACAGGTAACCCGACATGGGCATACACACAGTGCTAGCAATATCGCACTGTGACGTCATGCCGTGGCCGGGCCGTCTATGCAATTTAGGACGATAAGTCCAAGTTGAGCTGCCTAGCCAGGCGACAGCGAGCCTAGTTAACAAGGTGCGGGGCTGCTCATTGTTTACTGCGTACACACTGGGAAATATAGTAAACAATATTGCTCAGGAAGGGTCAAAATGAGCGACGTTGTTTACTATATCGACTATTGTGTACGGACCTTTAATTAGTAAACATCAGCAGACCATATATTTTGAATATCTGTGTATGTAAACAAGTTTTCTGGACCTCTCCTTTTCTCTCTCTATACGTCCTCTTTAGGTGAGTTCTTTTGACTTCCAATATCATCTCTATGCCGATGATACTCAATCTACCTTTCCTCTCCTGACCTCTCCTGCTCTCTCCTCACTTGTATCTCCAACTGTCTCTGTGCTGTCTCTTGGATGTCCCAGCACTATCTTAAACTTAACATGTCTAAGGCTGAGCTGATCATCTTCCCACCCTCCCGCATAACCTCACCTTCCACAACTTCATTATCTGTTGACAGCACAACTATCTCCTGTAGCCTCCAAGTATGCTGTCTTGAAGTTATCCTTGATTCCTCCCTCTCCTTCAAACCACACATTCAGTAGCTCTCACAGTCCTGCCATTTACATCTCAAAAATATTTCCAGTATCGGACCCTTTCTCACCCTGGATGCCTCCAAGACCCTCATCCACTCACTGCTGGTCATCTCCAGATTGGACTACTGTTAGCTTCTCTTATCTGGCCTCCCTGACAAATACCTCTTTCCACTCCAATCTATCCTCAGTACAGCTGCGGCTTTCTAAATGTACCTCATCCACCTCCCCTATCTTACAAGCTTTACACTGGCTCCCGTTCCCCTTCTGAATCCAATTCAAGCTTTTCACACTGACCTACAAAGCCCTCACCCATTCCTCTCCTTTTTACATATCTGACCTTATCTCCCTTTACACTCCCACCTGCCATCTTGGCTCCACAAATGCATCTTGCCTCTCTTGCCAACTGATTACTTCCTACCATTTCTGCCTCCAAGATTTTGGCTGTGGTGATACCTACCTCTGGAATTCTTTACCTCTCCCTATCAGATGCTCCACCTCTCTCCAAAACTTCAA
Source organism: Pseudophryne corroboree (assembly GCF_028390025.1). Classification (NCBI taxonomy): domain Eukaryota; kingdom Metazoa; phylum Chordata; class Amphibia; order Anura; family Myobatrachidae; genus Pseudophryne; species Pseudophryne corroboree. The sequence continues at coordinate 718,734,338 of NC_086447.1, forward strand.
ATGGGCTCTCAAGACCCACTTCTTCATCAAACCCAGCATCCTAACACTCTGTTCCAAGCTCACTGTTACCCTATCTGTGTCACCTCTGTCTGTTTGCCCCTCCCCTTTAGAAAGTAAGCTCATGAGTAGGGCCCTCGTGCCTTTCCCTCTCTTACTTAGACTGTCTTCTACTCCATATGGCATCCGGTCTCTAGGTCGACACTGTCTAGGTTGACCACTATTGGTCGACAGTAAGTAGGTCGACATGGTTTTTAGGTCGACATGACAAAAGGTCGGCATGAGTTTTTTTCACTTTTGTTATCATTTTTGAACTTTTTCATATTTTACGATCCACGTGGACTACAATTGGGAACGGTAACCTGTGCCGCTAGGGGACACGGTGCACTAATTGGGGTTCCCCGTCACTCTACGAAGAAAGCGACACCATCTAAAAAAAAAAACCTCATGTCGACTTTTTTCATGTCGACCTAGAAACCATGTTGACCTACTTACTGTCGACCAATAGTGGTCGACCTAAGTCTATTCTATCTAACATACCACACCACTCCATACTTCCTACAATTGCACCTAACCCTTGGTTTCTGCCACCCTGATGTTTATTTCAATGTCCTGTCCATTGATGCAGCAATGTTTATATAACATGTACTTGTCCTACATTGTCTTGTACTGTAAGTCACTATTTTCTTGTTTTGCTCATTTGTATATGTACTTTGTAAGGCACTGCAGAACCCTTGTGGTGCCATCAGAGGAGGATTTAGACCTTTTGGGGCCCTAAGCAAGACACCAATTTGGGGCCCCCCTTCCTCAAACATTCCATAGCACAATATACTGTCATCACCGCCCTTGGTTGTGGGCGGCAGCAGCAGGGCAGGTCCTACCCGAGAAAGAGAGTCACAGGGAGGAAGGGCAGAAAGAAAGATGAGATGAGATAACATAGCATGTACTAAAGGATGCGGTGAGTAAAGCCAGCTTTTGGGTTAGACTGCTGGGAAGGGGGTTTATGGTTAGGCACCCTACCCCAAGGGTTAGGCTGCTGTTGGGTAGGTTCTGGCTGCGGGGAGAGAGGGTTAGGGTGACATTTGGGAAATGTAAGCACAGTATACTTAACTTCCCATGTCTGGATTACGACCAGCGGGATACCGCAGTCTGTATTCTGACCGCCGGCATCCCCAGTACCGGCATTCTCTTCCCAACGCCACATAGAGTACAGGTGATATATAGGTGGACAATGGGCTGGATGGGGGAGGTACACTGCAGTGCAGTGGGGGAATACTGGGCTTGATGGGAAGGGGAGCAGTGAGATTGTTAAGGAAGGAGTACACTAAGCTGAATGGGGGGACTGTGATTGGACTAGCTGGGTGGTTCTAGCAGGGAGACAGTTAGATGGAGCAGTGGGCTGGTTGGGGAGGGAATGGGGACGATGACACTAGGCTGTATATCAAGGAGGAGCAGTGAGATAGTGGTGGAAAGCAGACACTAGGCTGGAGAAGGGGTACAATGAGCTGCATGAGGGGGAGAACATACTATACTGACTGGGGGTTTCTAGGTTCAGGAGCACTGAGATGTTTGCAGTGTGCTGGTTGGGGAGGGAATGGTGGACGATGACACTAGGCTGTATATCAAGGAGGAGCAGTGAGATAGTGGTGGGAAAGCAGACACTAGGCTGGAGAAGGGGTACAATGAGCTGCATGAGGGGGAGAACATACTATACTGACTGGGGGTTTCTAGGTTCAGGAGCACTGAGATGTTTGCAGTGTGCTGGTTGGGGAGGGAAGGAAGGAAGGAGACACTGGGATGGGGGGCAGTAATGGTGTGGGACACTGGGCTAGAGAAGGGGCAGACACTGGGATGGGAGCACTGACCTGGGGTTGCTGTTCCTGACAATGTAAGGCCCCGCACACTGACTGAAGCACCGTGCTCTCATATATTAGCCTGCTGAGCAGCTCCTCCGCTCCGGCTGCTGTTGCTGGCATCTCTGGCAGTTCGGTGAGGTGGCTGCCAGCAGTGTCAGTGATCACTGCCTCACTCTGGCGGTGGGGGGTGGGGGCACAGCGTGGCCCGGCGGGATAAGACATGGCTGTGTGTTGTGCCGAGCCCCAGCGTCAGGCAGCCACAATCAAGTGTGTTGAGACTGGAGCCGGGACCTCCTGGCCTCTCCAGCTCTGAATCTCTCTCTGACTCTGTAATATGTAGTGTGTGAGCATGGGGTCAGGCAGGTGCCGGCTCCCGATTAGTGCTGGCTGGACACGATTTTGAAACCAATTAAAATAAAAGTAATCTCCTAATGATGTTTACCGCAATCCCCACCTGTCTGTCTGCGGGCCCCTGGAAGCCGCCAGTCCCTAAGCGACTGCTTATGTCGCCTAGCGGTAAATCCGCCTCTGGAAATCATATAAATAAACAATAATTCAAGTATCTTAAAATAGCAATAAAGTAATATTTTTGAAATTGCAGCCTGCAATACATGTAGAGCATGATTTATAAGATCTTTTTTTTAGGTGATTTGCCCACCAATTTGGCCACATGCATAGTAAACAGATGCAGCACACATACAATTACAAATGTTTTTTTTTACTTTTATGTTATTCCAACTTTAAGGTGGCAGAATAATTATGGCGTGTCGGGACATGGGAAAATGTGAAAATGCTGCAAAAGAAATCCGTGGAAAAACATTAAATCATAACGTGTTTTCCAAACATCTGGACTTAGCATCTATTAAATCTATCAAAGAATTTGCAAAAAACATACTACAAGGTACTGTAACCTACTTTAACAAGTTTGATTTTTGGTATAAGCATTTTTATTAAATTAACACTCTAATCGTATCTTCTCCTACAATATGTAATGCATTATTTAATAATGACATATTTATGTATTTGTAGTGTTCAGTCTAGCACCCTGCACCTGTCACAACCCGTGCAGGTCCTCTTTTCTGACTGAGGTGTCGCTCTGCTCTGGTGCCTCTAGCATAGCACAGTCTGATGTGTATCTCAGTACTGAGATACAGACCAGAGTGTGCTAGAAGCACCAGAGCAGACAAGAGAGAGGAACTGCACGAGTTGTGACAGGTGTAGGGTCCTAGAATGAACACTAATATATATATATATATATATATATATATATATAAAATATATATTAGTGTGTGTGTGTATATGTATGTATATATATATATATATATATATATATATATATATATGTAAAAGCCATAAAAATGGACACTATGTACTTGATAAATTTTAGCTGGAAGCCAATTGGCTGTTATCAGCAGCTTCTCCACTTATCCACTCTTTAGAAGATTTGATACATTTCCCATATGTGTGATATGTCAACAAACTGCCTTTTGCAATTTCAATAAAATAAACACTTATGGGTATATTGAAGTGGAGTTGTTGCCCATAGAAACCAATCAGATTCTACTTATCATTTATCTAGCACCTATAGTATGATTGGTTGCTATGGACAACATCTCCTATTCTATAAACCTACACTTTAATAAATATACACTCTACAGTCTGAACAGCTACATCTTCCTATTCTTTCCATGGTAATTTGCAGATCCGCAGTTATGGATTTCATGTATCCTTTCATAAAGACAATGTAAGCCAATTTTTAAATATGATTTATTTTAGTGACTCTTGCTTTTTTTTAGAAGAGGAACACATAGACATTCTCATAAACAATGCTGCAATAATGAGGTGCCCTCACTGGAAAACTGAAGATGGGTTTGAAATGCAGTTTGGAGTTAACCACCTGGGTAAGCCTTATTGAGGGTTTGATGTGAAAGTATTTAAACTGGGTCCATATAAAATTTGGGCTCCTATAGTGAAGTGACGTAGGTACAGAGAAACATTTTTAAGAAGTATGACAAAGTGTCATTTTACGTTTCTTTGTCGAGAGATAATAAAGTTTCCATAATAGACTTCAATGGAACAGAGCTTGGAAAAGTATCTTGAAAACTAAGGGGGCAATTTACTAAAAGTCGATTTTAATCGATTTAAATAATCAAAATCAATGTTGGGCTACAGGGGTTGAAACACACATTTGCTAACAGGTGATTATATATATATATATATATATATATATATATATGTATATATGTGTGTATTTAGGTCAATCATTTTTATTGAGAGTTCATGCAAATAAAGGGTACAGAAAAAAAGAGGGAAAGGGAACAGAGTATGGGGAAAGGGGGATGTGTCACGTCTAGCAGAGTTTGAGGATCCGGCAGCTGAGATTTGCCCGAGGAGGTAGCAGGCTGTGAATGAACCAGATGAGGGGGCTGGATATAGTTCCTTTGCATGGGACACGGAGCAATGAAGAACGTAGGCGGGGTTTGAGAGTCAATGGAAAGTATTTATTATGTACAGGGCTGAGGTAGAGAACCGAGGCTGGAGCACGATGGTTAAGACGTGGCTGGAGGCAAAGAACTGTGGACTGTGATTTGAAAGATGAGACTGTAGATGATGAACTGTGGATGATGGTTGAAGACGTGGCTGGAGACAAGGACTGTGGACTGTGGTTTGGAAAACGAGGCTGAAGATAATAATCTGCAGGCGGTGGTCGGTGGTACAAAGGCGTGGCTGGTGAAGGAGATCTGTGGAGTGTGGCTTGAAAGACGAGGCAAGACCCGGGGCCGACTGTGCCCAAAGAGTCTTACTGGACCGGGTTTTCCAGGGGCGCTTCCACAGGCAGTAGCAGGGTAGGAACGGCAGGGCTGCAGCAGCAACAGAAAACCGACCAAGCAGGATCAGGAGGAACCAGAATACAGCAGGAATCCTGGGAGCACAGGCTAAAGCACGTACAACAGGGTTGTAACTTGAAGCACTGGCATCCCTGTCCTAAACCAGCCCCCTTTTATAGGGAGAGCTTCCCCTGGATTGGCTGGAAGAGACAGGAAACAGGAACTATGCTCAAAACTTGGTCTCCAACATGGCGGCGCCCAGTAATGCAGACCTTTTTGCAAAGCCACATTGCTCACTGCCCCTGGTCTCCTAGCAATGGCTCAGCAAGAGCGACCCACTGTAGCGACGTCCCGCCGCCACGAGCGGACCCCCTCACCGCCGCTACTGCTGCCCACGGATCTGGCGCAGCAGCCCACCTCCGCCGCTGCCCGCACATCGCCAAGGAAGCCAGCCCCGCGGACCCAGCGTACCGGTAAGACTCCGGACGCTGACAGGATGTACACAATGACAATATCAAAAACATACAGAAATAGCTAACATGAGAATGTTGGTGAGGCATTTAGACAGCAGTGCCAATAGTTATGGTGTGTACACACGATGAGATTTTTTCTTACGATTTTGACTATATAATTAAAATCGTAAGAAAAGTTAGTGCAGATCGCACCCTGTGATGCAGATTCAATGCCAATGTGCGGTACCGCGCGGTCGGCATCGCAAGAATAGATAGACTGTGCAGGCAAGTCAATTTTGACTATTTCTATAAAAGGGATCATCAAAATTGAAACTTAGCCAAAATCGCACATAGTCAGTATCGCAAGCACATAATGAGTGTGCTTGCGATACTGACTATGGGGGTAATTCCAAGTTGATCGCAGCAGGATTATTTTTAGCAATTGGGCAAAACCATGTGCACTGCAGGGGAGGCAGATATAACATGTGCAGAGAGAGTTAGATTTGGGTGGGTTATTTTGTTTCTGTGCAGGGTAAATACTGGCTGCTTTATTTTTACACTGCAAATTAGATTGCAAATTGAACACACCCCACCCAAATCTAACTCTCTATGCACATGTTATATCTGCCTCCCCTGCAGTGCACATGGTTTTGCCCAATTGCTAACAAAAATCCTGCTGCGATCAACTTGGAATTACCCCCTATGTGCCGACCTAGCCCCTGTCGCATAGTGAGAATCGGGCATAGCCCAAATCTCACCGTGTGTATGGGCCATTAGGATAATCAGACATTACAAGCACTGACAAAAGGCAATTGTACCAAATAAAAAGCTAAAACTGGAGGGGAGAGGTCCTAGAGGGTCGAGGCAACAAATCTGCCCCTTCTCCATCCGTGACGTATTCATGCCAGGACATTAATTTCATAATGGACGAGGAGGCTAAGGAAGAGTATGGCATGTATTCGGTTTCAATGGTTAAATGGAAGTGGAGTTTATGAAGGACCTTTAGTACAGGAGGCAGTACAGATTGTTTCCGTGCTTGAGCTATAGTGGCTCTCGCAGCTATGCATATATGACCTAACAAGTATCTTTGGTGAGGCGGAACCTCAGCAAGATAAATATATAATAGCGCCAATGTAGGAGCTGGGCTCAGGGATAAGTTTAAAACTTTATTAATTATCTCAAAAACATCCTTCCAAAAAGCAAGCAGCGAGGGACACGACCATAAAATATGGAATAAATGACCTACCTCCCCACAATTCTGCCAGCAATATTTAGAACATGAGAGCCAAAAGGTGTGCAATCTATCCGGGGTTAAGTATAATCTATTTAGCAGTTTGACGTCCATCTCTGAGTGATTCAGCCACCTAGAAAGGACATACATTATAAATTGTCCCAACACTTCTGGGCATTAGACTTTTGGGAAGGGGCTAGTTGTATAAGCAGACCATACCAAAAGGAAATATCCTTAATGGACACAACAAGTGACATACGAGACTGAACAGACTGAGCTATAGGGCAAGGGGAGTATCTTGATCGAGGCAAGCTATGAAACCAGTGTCGTATTTGAAGATAATGAAATAATTCCTTATGTGGGAGAGAAAAACGTTCCTGTAATTGAGTGAACGTAAGCAGAGTATTCCCATCTAAGAGATCGCTTAAGGACCGAATATGACAAGTGTGCCAACATTCAGATTGGGTATTAGTTTAGTAACCGCTACCAAGAAAAGGGCTATGTACGGAGAGGTATTTCCAGGGAGTTTAGAAAGTAGACTATCCCATACCCATATAGATGAGGCTGTGGAAAGGAGAAAAGCCAAATGGGGTGGGCGAAATATTTTGGGAGTCCATAGGAGATCTTCTAAGGGGTAGCCTAAACAAACCGTTCTCTCAATGGGTACCCATGTAGACGCGGATGGAGTCCCCAGCCAGTATTTCAGTTGAGCTAGAAGGCACGCTTCCTGGTACAAGACCAAATCAGGGAGAGCAAGACCTCCACGGTGTTGAGGTAGAATCATTCTAGAGCGAGCTAACTTAGGGGGGTGGGATTTCCAGAGATATCTAGTGAGTATAAGCCTGCATTTATTTAAATAATGTTGGGGGAAGGTAAATGGTATAGTTCGAAATAGGTACATAAGCTTGGGCAGTAAGTACATTTTAAAGGCTGCCAGTCGTCCCAACCAGAATATTTTGTATGAAAGCCAGGATAATGTCACGGACAGAAGAGAGTCAATGAGGGGGGGCAAGTTCACGTCAAAAACAGAAGAGGTAGAGGGGGGTATGTGAATTCCTAGGTAGAGAACAGAGTAAGATTTCCAGTTGTATGGATATTGAGAGAGTAAAGTTGCTACGACAGGGTCAGGAAGATTAACAGGAAGGGCATCCGTTTTAGTCTCGTTTAGTTAATAATAGTAGGCGGCAATGAATCCGGCCAATAGGGCATGTAGGTGAGGAAGAGAAGAGGTGGGGTGTGTGAAAAGAAGAGAACATCATCAGCAAAAAGACAGAGTTTATGAGAGCCCTGACCACAAGTTAATCCGGGGAATTCCATATCCGCTCTAATTTTAGCTGCTAAAGGTTCTATTACTAAGACAAAAATTAAAGGCGAAAGGGGGCAGCCTTGACGGATGCCATTAGATATTGAGAACACGTTTGTCAGGAAGCCATTGCTGAACACCGCGCAGTAGGTGAGCTATATAGCTCCAAAATGGATGCCAGGATCCGGTCACAAAAACCAAATTTAGTCAAGACAGTACACATTTGCAACCAGTTCAGCCTATTGAACGCTTTCTCAGCGTCTAAGGAAAGCAGAAGAAATCCATCTCTTTCAGAAAGAGAGTCAATTAAGTTAAAAACTCTGCGAGTGTTGTCAGATGCCTGCCTGCCGGGCACGAACCCAACTTAGTCGTGATGTATCAAAGTGGGCAAGTAAGCATTAAGGCGGGTCGCTATCAACTTAGCATATAGCTTAACATCACCATTAAGTAGGGCAATCGTGCGGTAATTCTGACAGTGGGCCGGATCCTTCCCTAGTTTGGGAATTGCAACTACCTGGGCCTCTAGCATTTTCCTAGGGAACGATCCCACACAAGTCACTTCGTTAAACAGCGCCACCTTCGTGGAGGAAAGACAGTCACCAAAAGTAACGTAAAAGTCGTTAATAAAGCCATCAGGGCCAGGAGCCTTAGTTTTAGGGAGGGATTTAATTGCAGCTTCCATTTCAAGTGAGGACCATGTGGCATTAGCAAATCTATCTGGTCGAGATATAGGGAAGGCATGTCAGTGGAGGAGAGTAGGTTGGGGCGTAGAAAGGTCAGATTCCAAATTATAAATATATCCACAGGGTTCGCTAACTTGTAGCCCGACGGGGAATTAACATATATAACTCGATTGCGAGCTTGTTGAGCACGTAATTTGTGAGCCAGCATCTTCCTAGGTCTGTTGCCCACCAGATACAATTTTTGTCGAAATCTGTTAATGGCAACCTGAGTTTTGACGACTAGGAGTTTCTGCAATGGACTGCGGATCTCGGAAAGTTCCTTATGTAGGGCCCTAGTGGGATGGTGCTTATGTCTCTCTCAAGTTCCTTAAGTTTAACCTCTAAATCAGTATGAAGTTGCATAGCTTGTTTTTTAAGTGTAGCCCCAGCTTGAATAGCTGTGCCACGAACTACCGCTTTAAAAGCGCACCAGTAGTTCATTATAGAGGTATCACATGGGGAGTTCGTAGCCATATAAAGAGAGATACTATCGGAGAGAATCTTTTTCGATAATGGATCAGATAGGAGGTGAGGGGAAAGGCGCCGCGGTCTGGGAGGCATAGAAGTCCTAAAGATGTCCCATCTCCAGGACAAAGCGGCATGGTAAGACCAGGATATAGTCAAAATGTCTGCAGCGCCAGAATGCTGTAAAGTCCACTTATCGCCCAAAACAAGGTCAATGTGAGAATAAGAGTTATGGACCGGGGAAAAACACGTATTATCTCTGCCAGATGGATTTTGGATTTGCCAGACATCATACAGGTCAAACTCTGTTAAAAGTTTATGAAATGCCAAGGAGGGACCAAAACGTGATCTAGGAGTGTCAGGGTGAGGTGGGGTTGATTTATCTGATTTTGGGTCAGCCACTAAGTTAAAGTCCCCCAATAAAATCAAAGAGCCAACTCTGACTTTCTGTATTGTTAAGCAAAGTTTCCTGCCTTTTGGAAAAAGACGCCCTGCTGGCGTTGAAACGCGTTAAGGATACAGGTGTACCCTTCCACTATCTGAAGTCAGGCCCAGCTTGAGTCACTACAGGAGATCAGCCCTGAACGGCCGCTATCATCACAGCCCTCCACCGCCGAGCTGACGTACAGGTACCGGGGCTCCGGTGCCTTTTTGATCTCGCCGGCGGCACAATATAGTGAGGCTTATTTGGAACCGTGTGTGGAAGCGCAGCTCCAACACCGCTATTTAAAGCACGGCGGGCTTCCACACCTATCCTGCACTTCACATCTGTGGCTACGACACCATTCTTTTTCTTCACCAGGTGCATTGCAGGGAGGCTCAATCGGAGCTGCCCGTGGGAGGTCAGTCCAGCCGTTTCTGGTGAGAGCCCACTGACTTCGTGTCGCACAGGTAACATCCAGCGGTCCGGGTCTTACAGCCGTCTGACAGCTTGTGCACGGCTGCATTCCATCTCAACCCGGCGGCCACTGCAGACACTGCTCTCCCTCCTCCGTGCGGGTGCAAACGGCTGGCTGCATTAATATCACTCCGGGCTCTCCCTGCTAACACCACCACAGCACACTGGTTTTGTTGGACACAGTCCATCTATTTACCCTTGTATTCATTTGAGCGGCATAATAACATTGCAAGGGTCATCTCTACTTCAGGAATATTGGAATTGACATCCGTCTGTATGGAACAGGGACTGTTTGGGACTTCCACTAATAAGTGAGTCACTATTGGTATACAGACCCATCTGCTAATTGTATAAATCCCAAATTATCACTGTTACTGTATTCATTACAACATTCTTGGGGTTATTTGTTTTAAAACATTAGACATTGCCCAATAGGAATTTTATTATTACAATGTATTTGGGCATAGTGTTGCTGTAGTTAATAGATTTCGTGACAATTAATTTATTTTAACTGTACTCCTGGGAGAATTGTTGTTGTGATTTATAATTTTTAAAATAAATATTTTTCATCTTTGATTGTTGAGCGCAACTTGGTTTTTGTTTCCTTAGGAAAGCAACTTGATTTGAGTTAGGGGCATAAAGAGAAACAATGGTAACAGGTTTATCCTCTAATATACCTGTGAGAATCAGATATCGACCTGACTTGTCAGCTAAGTGGGAATGTATAGCAAAAGAGACAGTATTCCTAAAAAGGACAGCCACCCCATTCCTCTTGAAAGGACCATTGGCAAAGTACCCTACTGGGTATCTCTGGACTTTCAGTACAGGTGGGCCGAGAGAAGAAAAGTTGGTCTCTTGTAGGGCAACTATATCGTCTCTGTGTTTATAAAAAGAGGACAATGCTAACCTGTGCTTATTAGGCGAATTAAATCCCTTGACGTTTAAGGAAAGAACTCTTACCATGGCAAACCAGTCAAATTAAAATAGTGCAGGTGACATCCCGGGGGAGGGAAAGAAGGGAAGAGGAGAGTAAAAAACAGGGGAAAGGGCAGTGGAGAGAAACACACAAGGGGAAAAAAACAAAACGACCCAGTATATCGGGCCTGCATTACTACTGTATGGGAGAAATGATACAGTAGGTCAAACAAGGAGGAAATAGCATCGTCAATCCACCCAGGGCCGATCAAGACTAATTAAATGTATATACAATAAGAATGTTGTTGCATTGACTAGCTTAAACTATAAAAGCAGAGACTAATATGAAGTGCGACATCCAAATATAGTACAAAATGTAATAAAAAAGCTAAAAAAACAATAAAAACATGTATCAATTGCAGAAACGTGTAGAACCAACATAGTAACTCGCTCAACTTGGTGAAAAGTATGAGGCTGTCTCAGAGGTTCATGCAGCAAGAGGATAAGTACACGCCAATGAAATGCAATAAGACAAGCAAAATCAACAGTAAGAGCGTTCAAGTAGTAGACCATTCCTGTCAGGGCGCGGAACTCCTGTCAGGGGTGGCAGGAAGCTTCACTGGAAGGTCCCAATCGGCAAGCATCTTAACGCCAGCCTCCAGATCAGAAATTACAAATGAGGAATTCTCATAGGTGACTATCAACTTTACTGGAAATCCACACCGATAATGAATCTCCTGAGCTCGGAGGGCAGCGGTAATGGGAGCCAATAATCTTCTCTTCGAAATGGTGAAAGCGGAGAAATCCGGAAAAAGTTGCAAACCTCCCAGAATATCAGACTCATCCGCGTCACGGTTAGTGGTGAAAAAGTGGAACCGTAGAAGTGTGTCCCGTGGAAGTGAAGTAGATAGGGACCTGGGCTTAAGAAGACGATGTATCCGATCAACAAGCAGATCATGGTCATCCGCTGCAGGTAATAGCATATGAAACGGAGACATCACATAATCCAACAATTCCGTATTGGCCACAGATTCGGGAATCCCTTCGAATTTTAATGTTATTTCTCTGAGATCGGTCCTCCATATCCGCCATTTTGTTCTTCAATGCCTCCAGTTCAGCCTGCTAATGGTCATGGGCAGAAATCATTATGCGAAGCTACCAATTCCTCCATTTTACGCTCCAGATGGTCCGTCCGGTCACCGATGGCGGACAGCTCGGCCTTCACCTCACGTATAGCATTAGTAAGGTCTTGGGAGAGGTCCGACTTGAAAGCCGCCAAAACTTGACAGAGTCTTCACCGAGAGAGGATCACTGGAGTTAGGATCTACCCCCGGGACAAATAACAAACGTGTCGTATCACTCTGTCTAGTACTGCTCGTAGAAGCGGAGGTATGTACTCCGTGGGACAGAGGTGAGGTACAGGCCACTTTCTGGATGGGGATAGACACCGGAGGGGAAAGTGCCCCTTTAGCCCTCTTAGGTGACATTTTAGGAAATTATCATTAAAGCACAATGAGATCGTAGAGTCAATAAGGCTGCGGAGGTAAAGAAATGTTGGGTCTAAAGCAAAGTCATATGTAGAAAATGCAGGGAGGAGGAGCAGAGAGCAGTATGTCACATCACTCACTCACTGCAAGGCGACATTCCATAACAAAATCACAGCCCAGCGGGTTATGCTATGAGAAGCGGCACAGGATACCGATTAGGACTGATGCAACGTACTCACTCAGGTCCACAAAGACAAGAAAGGCAGAATGGCGACCGGGGATTTCCAATATGGAATGCAGTACTGCTGTATGTTTGGCCACCGGTAAATACCTGTGTGCCACGGAATGGCAGCTTTAGTGTAGAGGCCGCGATGAGGTGGTACCAGGCGGCGGTTATTGCAATATCACTGTCAGCCTTATCTTGGCCGCAGGGTAATCCAGGTGTACAGGTCTGCCGCAGCCAAAGAGCACTCGGGAAGAGGGAAGAGGGCAAGGGCAGTGCTGGAGTGTGTGGGAGTAGCAGGAAAAGAAGGCTCCCACCTCCAGTCTAGGAGAAGCAGGCACCAAGTCCAGGGGATTCAGAGAGGCACAGATGGGATATATAAAGGAGGCCACTGGGTCTCCATTAGGACAGCGGGTCTGTAGGTTGCAGGGGAGCAGAGAGGGGAAGGCGCGCTGTAGTCAGCACTAGACCGTACTCAGCAGCTTCTGGTCCCGGCAGCAGGAAAGCACCGGAGGTCAGTCACAGCCCACCGCCGGAGCACGGACTCGGGCAGTGTCTGCTTCATGATGTCCCGCGAGTGACCACCGGAGCTTGGCCTGCGGGTAGGAAAAGTAATAAAGGCCCCAACTTTACACTGTGAGTAGGCCGCAACCTGCAGAGTCAGGCAGGCTGAATCCCGGCTCCGCAACACTTAGCACAGCATCCAGGGCACAGCTAAAGGGCTTGCAGCTTTTCCAGGAGCAGCCAAAGTCGGGGTGCAGATGTGAAAATTCAACTTTTAAGGGCAATAAAGCAGGAGCAGCAGGTAGACACGTCTGCTCTCTCCCCTAGCCAAGCCACGCCCTTTTTTAATATATTTTTAAATAGTAGTAGTGTGTGTTTTGGCCCTGGAAGTATGACATCCATTTTGATAAATTTTCATTGATTTTAAATCGACACAACTCAATCGTTAGTAAATTTCCCACAATACTCCAAAAAAATAACACTATGGGGTCTATTCAATGCATGTCGGATCCTCTCCAACGGTGAAGATCCGACAATGCAGTATTCAATTTGCGGGCAAATCCAACTGGTTTTGCCTGTTTTCGGCAATGGCAATACGACTTTTTTTTACAGTTGGATTGACATTGTTGAAAACGGGACTAAAACCTGTCTGATTTGGCTGCAAATCCGACAAAACACGTGGCTCCGCGGCTAATTCGCCGATCCACATATTTTCCGACAAATTGGAAAAACGACAGCCCCATTAAATAGGTCGAATCCTGAATCGACCTAAAAAAGTCGGAAACTGACGTCTTTCCGACTTGACGGCAGTTCTGACATCAATTGAATACACCCGTCAGTATTTCCATGGCATTACAGTAACTTTATTTTATATGAAGAAGCATTTCTATTGTTTTTATTATGTATTATTTTTAGAATGCATTTGTGTTCCTTATTTGTTTTACCTCTCATGTCCACAGGCCACTTCCTGCTAACTAACCTGCTGCTAGACAGGATGAAGAACTCTGGCCAGTCCCGTATTATTAATGTATCATCCTTGGCTCATGTAGCAGGAGAGATTGACTTTGCGGATTTAAATTGGGAGGAGAAGAAATATAACACAAAAGCAGCTTACTGTCAGAGCAAGCTCGCCAATATTTTGTTTACTACCGAACTGGCTAATAGGCTGCAAGGTGAGTGCATAACAGAAATAAGAAATGCATGACTTTGTACTGTTCTGTATCTCTTGCCTTAGATTCTATATGTGGGTATCCAATTACCCACCATAGGAGGTAATTCCAAGTTGATCGCAGCAGGAATTTGGTTAGCAATTGGGCAAAACCATGTGCACTGCAGGGGAGGCAGATTTAACATGTGCAGAGAGAGTTAGATTTGGGTGGGTTATTTTGTTTCTGTGCAGGGTAAATACTGGCTGCTTTATTTTTACACTGCAATTTAGATTGCAGATTGAACACTCCCCACCCAAATCTATCTCTCTCTGCACATGTTAAATCTGCCTCCCCTGCAGTGCACATGGTTTTGCCCAATTGCTAACTAAATTCCTGCTGCGATCAACTTGGAATTACCCCCATAGTGCGCAGCCACGAAAAATGGGCGTTTTTCATGTTTTTTTTTTCACTCCTATCCAATTACCTCATGTGAAAAACACCCATTTCTCTTACGTCCTAGAGGATGCTGGGGACTCCGTAAGGACCATGGAGAATAGACGGGCTCCGCGGGAGACCTGGGCACTAAAAAGAACTTTAGATATGGGTGTGCACTGGCTCCTCCCTCTATGCCCCTCCTCCAGACCACAGTTTGATACTGTGCCCAGAGGAGACTGGGTGCATTACAGGGAGCTCTCCTGAGTTTTCTGACAGAAATAATTTTTGTTAGGTTTTTTATTTTCAGGGAGCCTGCTGGCAACAGCTATCTGGGTATTTTTTCCAAGGTCATTGGCGCTGGGTGTGTGCTGGCATACTCTCTCTCTGTCTCTCCTAAGGGCCTTGTGGGGGTACTGTCTCCAGATAGAGAATTCCCTGAGTGTGTGGGGTGTCGGTACGCGTATGTCGGCATGTCTGAAGCGGAAGGCTCTTCTAGGGAGGAGGTGGGGCAAATGAGTGTGGTGTCTCCGTCGGCAACGCCGACACCTGACTGGTTGGATATGTGGAATGTTTTAAATGCAAATGTGAATTTATTACACAAAAGGTTGGACAAAGCAGAGTCCAGGGAATGTACAGGGAGTCAAACCCTGCCTTTCACTATGTCGCAGGGACCTTCTGGATCTCAAAAGCGCCCACTATCCCAAGTAGTAGACACTGATACAGACACGGATTTTGACTCCAGTGTCGACTACGATGATGCAAAGTTGCAGCCAAAATTGGCTAAAAGTATTCATTATATGATTATTGCAATAAAAGATATGTTGCATATCACAGATGACCCCTCTGTCCCTGACACGAGGTTGCGCATGTATAAGGAAAAGAAACCTGAGATAACCTTTCCCCCATCTCATGAGCTGAACGAGTTATTTGAAAAGGCTTTGGAATCTCCAGACAAAAAACTGCAGATTCCCAAAAGGATTCTTATGGCGTATCCTTTCCTGGCTAAGAACAGGATACGGTGGGAATCCTCCCCAAGGGTGGACAAAGCGTTGACATGCTTATCCAAAAAGGTAGCGCTACCATCTCAAGATACCGCAACCCTCAAGGATCCTGCTGATCGCAGGCAGGAGACTACCTTGAAGTCGATTTACACACATACGGGTACCTTACTCAGACCGGCGATAGCATCGCCTTGGGTTTGTAGCGCTGTAGCAGCGTGGACAGATACCTTATCTGCTGATCTAGATACGCTGGATAAGGAAACCATTTTATTGACCCTGAGTCATATTAAAGATGCTGTCCTATATATGAGAGATGCTCAGAGGGACGTTGGCCTACTGGGTTCCAGAGCCAACGCTATGGCGATTTCTGCTAGACGAGCCCTATGGACCCGACAATGGACGGGTGATGCCGACTCGAAGAGGCATATGGAGGTTTTACCTTACAAGGGTGAGGAATTGTTTGGGGAAGGTCTCACGGACCTAGTTTCCACAGCTACGGCAGGTAAATCAACTTTTTTGCCTTATGTTTCCTCACAGCCTAAGAAAACGCCACATTATCAGATGCAATCCTTTCGGTCGCATAAACTCAAGAGAGTACGGGGATCTTCCTTTCTTGCCGGAGGCAAGGGCAGGTGGAAAAAGCTGCCAACCACAGCTAGTTCCCAGGAGCAGAAGTCCTCCCCGGCCTCTACAAAACCCACCGCATGACGCTGGGGCTCTGCTGAGGGAGTCCGCCCCAGTGGGGGCACGTCTTCGACTTTTCAGCCACGTCTGGGTTCACTCACAGGTGCATCCCTGGGCAATAGAAATTGTTTCCCAGGGTTACAAGCTGGAATTCGAAGAGGTGCCTCCTCGCCGATTTTTCAAATCGGCCCTACCGGCTTCTCCCCCAGAGGGGGAGATAGTTTTAAATGCAATTCAAAAATTGTGTCTTCAACAAGTGGTGGTCAAAGTTCCCCTGCTTCAGCAGGGGATGGGGTATTACTCAACCCTGTTTGTAGTCCCGAAACCGGACGGTTCGGTCAGACCCATTTTAAATTTAAAATCCTTAAACCTATACTTAAAAAGGTTCAAGTTCAAGATGGAATCGCTCAGAGCGGTCTCCACCAGTCTGGAAGGGGGGGATTATATGGTGTCCCTGGACATAAAGGATTCATACCTTCATGTTCCCATATATCCACCTCATCAGGCGTTCCTGAGATTTGCTGTACAGGATTGTCATTACCAATTTCAGACGTTGCCGTTTGGGCTTTCCACGGCCCCGAGGATTATCACCAAGGTAATGACGGAAATGATGGTGCTCCTGCGCAAGCAAGGTGTCGCAATTATCCCGTACTTGAACGATCTCCTAATAAAAGCGAGATCAAGAGAGCAGTTGCTGAACAGAGTATCACTTTCCCTGAAGGTGTTGTAACAGCACGGCTGGATTCTCAATATCCCGAAGTCACAGTTGGTTCCAACGAATCGTTTGCCTTTCTTAGGCATGATCCTGGATACAGACCAGAAAAGAGTTTATCTTCCGATGGAAAAGGCCCAAGAACTCATGAATTTGGTCAAGGACCTATTGAAGCCAAAAAGGGTGTCGATGCATCACTGCACTCGAGTTCTGGGGAAGATGGTAGCGTCTTACTAGGCCATTCCATTCGGCAGGTTCCATGCGAGGACTTTCCAATGGTACCTTCTGGACAAGTGGTCCGGGTCACGTCTACAGATTCATCAGATGATCACCCTGTCCCCCAGGGCCAGGGTATCTCTTCTGTGGTGGCTGCAGAGTGCTCGCCTTCTAGAGGGTCGTAGGTTCGGCATTCAGGACTGGGTTCTGGTAACCACGGACGCGAGCCTCCGAGGTTGGGGAGCAGTCACACAGGGAAGAAACTTCCAAGGTCTCTGGTCAAGCCAGGAGGCTTGTCTTCACATCAACGTCCTGGAGTTGAGGGCCATATGCAACGCCCTTCGTCAAGCGGAGAAGTTGCTTCGCGACCTACCGGTTCTGATTCAGTCAGACAACCTCACCGCAGTGGCTCATGTAAACCGCCAAGGCGGAACAAAGAGCAGAGTGGCAATGGCAGAAGCCACCAGGATTCTTCGCTGGGCGGAAAATCATGTAAGCGCTCTGACAGCAGTCTTCATTCCGGGAGTGTACAACTGGGAAGCAGACTTCCTCAGCAGACACGATCTACATCCAGGAGAGTGGGGACTTCATCAGGAAGTCTTTGCAGAGATTGCAAGTCAGTGGGGACTGCCTCAGATAGACATGATGGCGTCACGCCTCAACAAGAAACTACCGAGGTATTGCGCCAGGTCAAGGGACCCTCAGGCGGTGGCAGTAGTGGGTGTTCCAATCGGTCTATGTGTTTCCTCCTCTTCCTCTCATCTCCAAGATATTGAGAATCATAAGACGAAGAGGAGTACAGACAATTCTCATTGTTCCAGATTGGCCGCGAAGGGCCTGGTATCCGGATCTGCAGGAAATGCTCACAGAAGATCCGTGGCCTCTTCCTCTCAGAGAGGACCTGTTACAACAGGGGCCCTGTCTGTTCCAAGACTTATCGCGGCTGCGTTTGACGGCATGGCGGTTGAACGCCGGACCCTAACGGAAAAGGGCATTCCGGATGAGGTCATTCCTACTCTGATAAAGGCTAGGAAGGACGTGACAGCAAAACATTATCACCGTATATGGCGGAAGTATGTATCTTGGTGTGAGTCCAGGAATGGTCCTCCGGAAGAATTCCATCTGGGCCGTATCCTTCACTTCCTACAGACAGGAGTGAATTTGGGCCTAAAATTAGGCTCCATTAAGTTTCAGATTTCGGCCCTATCCATTTTTTTTTCAGAAGGAATTGGCTTCTCTCCCAGAAGTACAGACTTTTGTTGCATATCCAGCCTCCTTTTGTACCTCCAGTGGCACCCTGGGACCCTAACGTGGTGTTGCGGTTCCTTAAGTCTCACTGGTTTGAACCACTTAAAATGGTGGAATTAAAGTATCTCACTTGGAAAGTGGTCATGTTGTTGGCCTTGGCATCGGCTAGGCGAGTGTCGGAGTTGGCGGCTTTATCTCACAAAAGCCCCTATCTGAATTTCCATGTGGATAGAGCGGAATTGCGGACTCGTCCTCAATTTTTGCCCAAGGTGGTTTCATCTTTTCATATGAACCAGCCTATTGTGGTGCCTGTGGCTTCGCGGGACTTGGAGGATTCCGAGTCCCTTGATGTGGTCAGGGCATTGAAAATTTATGTGGCCAGAACGGCTCGGGTTAGGAAAACAGAGGCACTGTTTGTCCTGTATGCAGCCGACAAAGTTGGCGCTCCTGCTTCGAAGCAGACTATTGCTCGCTGGATCTGTAACACGATTCAGCAGGCTCATTCTACGGCTGGATTGCCGTTACCAAATTCTGTAAAGGCCCATTCCACTAGAAAGGTGGGCTCTTCTTGGGCGGCTGCCCGAGGTGTCTCGGCATTACAGCTGTGCCGAGCTGCTACTTGGTCGGGTTCAAACACCTTTGCAAAGTTCTACAAGTTTGATACCCTGGCTGACGAGGACCTCATGTTTGCTCAATCGGTGCTGCAGAGTCATCCGCACTCTCCCGCCCGTTTTGGAGCTTTGGTATAATCCCCATGGTCCTTACGGAGTCCCCAGCATCCTCTAGGACGTAAGAGAAAATAAGATTTTAAACCTACCGGTAAATCTTTTTCTCCTAGTCCGTAGAGGATGCTGGGCGCCCGTCCCAGTGCGGACTATCTTCTGCAAGACTTGTATATAGTTTTTGCTTACATAAGGGTTATGTTACAGTTAGGATCAGTCATTGGCTGATGCTGTTTTGTTTCATAATGTTAACTGGTTGGTATATTCCATGTTATACGGTGTGGATGGTGTGGGCTGGTATGAATCTTGCCCTTAGGTTAACAAAAATCCTTTCCTCGTACTGTCCGTCTCCTCTGGGCACAGTTTCTCTAACTGAGGACTGGAGGAGGGGCATAGAGGGAGGAGCCAGTGCACACCCATATCTAAAGTTCTTTTTAGTGCCCATGTCTCCTGCGGAGCCCGTCTATTCCCCATGGTCCTTACGGAGTCCCCAGCATCCTCTACGGACTAGGAGAAAAAGATTTACCGGTAGGTTTAAAATCTTATTTTTTTCGTGCGAAAATACATAGGTCAGTGCGAAAAGCGTGGACCTATATATTTTTGAAGCACGTATCGCGGGTAAAAGGGACACTTATCACAGATTATGCGGCACGCAATGCATAATCCCTGATTAGCGTTGGCATTGGGGATAAGCGCTGGCTTTTCGGGGCTAATTAGATAGCCCACAGCAATACAATTACCTGCGGTAGCTGACCGCTGGTAATTGGATACCCTGCCATAGAGAGAAGGATGCAAAGGCAAGGCAGGCAGCTTCACAAGAACTCTTCTCTGTGCTGATTTATGTGGTGTAAATGTCTGTACAGGAAGGAGGTGACAGACACATAAAAGGATAATGGAGGAACAGTTGGGCACTCCTCATTTGATCATATAAAGAGGTACCCCTTGGTCTACATGTCTGCTTATGGGACAAGTATGTGATCTTAAGTCAACAGAGCAAAGAAGAAATTGTCCGTAATGTCAAGAGGCCTAGACAATTCTTCTTCCTAGAGATGGTAACATCTATACTTTATGTTGTGAAACGACCCATATATTACTCTTCCCTCAGTCCTCTTCTTCATAGTATAGCAAGACTGTGTACTTAATCATGACTCGCTTGGCATAAACTACAGCCCTTCCAGGAAATAACATGTCCGCTCCATCTGCAGTGCCAAATGAACTGCATACACTTTCAGTATATGGAGCTGAACACTAAACTGTGAAGCTAAAGCCAAACAGGAGTTAGTTCCCTCCAGAAGAAAGACCTAAGCATTGGGACCCTATTCTATGCATACAGTAAAAAAAATATAAAATGTTGCGCTTCCCAAACATTATTGGCAGGATGTAATGGAGTCCGAGATCGCTGGGGGTGAGGGATGCCGGCTGATCTTTGAGGTTTTTTTGAAGGGCCAAACACAAGGCAAAACCATGCCTTGTAAGTGATTGCCTCTTTAAAAAATAATCTGAGATCGGCCGAAATCTCGCAACTACGGCGATTTCGGACTTCATTACATCCCGGCAAATATTCCAGAACAAGATAAGTAATAGTTGATAGAAAGTGGTCTTCAGAATCGTAAATTTGGATAGTGTACAGGCCTGGTTTATTATAACAGATGAATGAAATGCCTTCAAGCTGTATGAGTGATTAAATCTGCTACTATCTATGTAACATGCTTTCATTCACAAAATGTAATTATAGAAATGTTTTTTTCTTAGATTAATTTTCTATAATAGAATATTGTTTGTATAATTGTGTTTAAATCTCTCCTTATTTCGGGACTGTGTGTGTTTCCTTGTTCATACACTTAAATAACCTTTCTATATAGGAACAGCAGTCACGGCCAATTCCCTTCACCCAGGAGTTGCAGATACTGAACTGGGCAGGCACACAGGAATGCACAAATCTACATTTTCCAGCACAGTATTAAGTAAGATAAATTGTATGATTTTTTTTTTTATATGCCACCTTTCCTCCCAGCTGATTACTTCCTCCCACTCCCCCCTCCAAGATTTTGCCGGTGCTGTTCCCTACCACTGGAATGCTCCGTCAGACTCTTCAGCTTTCTACAAAACTGCTCTTAAGACCTACCTTTATCAAAACATTCCAGTTCTCATCTTGACTTAATCCAGTGTTCCATTTTCCTTGCTTACTGTAGGTCCCTTCTCCCTCCCCTTTTAAACTGTAAGCTCTCATGAGCAGGGCCCTCATTCCCAATGTGCTTTTCTTTCCCTCACTTATACCATCCTCTCCACCCCACTGCCTACATCAGTACCTATCCCTTGGGCTCTGCTGCACTGCTGCTTGGGTAATGCTGATGCAGCAATGTTAACCTTCTCCATGTTCTGCAATGTTATATACTGTTAGTCCCTTTTTTCTTATTTTGTTCATACGGTTTTTCACACTGCAGACTACCCGGGTTGGTCCTTAGCTCAACCCCTTCGAGACCTACTGTAGGTTGTATCCCTGGGGCACCGAACTCTGGTATCTCTTTCACACCAAGCCAGAACCCGGGTTGCACCGGCAATATCCCAGGTCAGAGCCTCTGTGTGAAAGGGATAGGAGAAGAGCAAACACCAATTATGCTCCGCTCTCACCTTAGAGCCTGGAGAATATTGAATGAGTTGATTGGCCAAGCTGTGCCTTCAACAGCTCCATTCTCACGTTACAAGTTCTTCAAACTTGTACATCAGGATTAAGAGAACGGGTTTTGTTAACGATCTCTGTATTGTAATTTAAAAAAATAAATTCAGACTGGACTGCTTCATAATTGAAAGGATCATTATCAGATCTATTTGTAATTGTGGTTTGAAGATGACTGTGCAAGCCGTCACCTTCTGAATGTGTTAACAGGTGCCAGAAGTAACCTGGAAGGTAGGAACTGGGGTTGCTGACGGCCTACACATTGTAGGGATTAAATTAACATGCCAGAAATTTAACAAAAAAAAAAAGTACTTATTTGTGGTGTTTATATGAAAAAAAAAAAGTTGTGTTTGGTTCACTTTCTTGAAAATTTAACAACGGATAACATTTTTGGCCATTTTGATTAAAATGTACTTGATATGTTAGAAGGAACAAAAAGAACAATATTTGTTTCTGAAAATACAGAGCCTTCTGGAAAAAATTTAATTTGTGTGGGTTCTGCACAAGTAATATTGATGTTGTGATGTGACCTCAGCACAGGGAAGAAGATCCTCAGCAGTGAAGGAGTTAAGCTGGGTACACACATGTACAATCATCTGGGATGCAGTTAAAATGCCGGCTGTTGGGATCCCGGCATTCAGGATACCGGCGGAAAAATCCCACCAGCCAACAATGCCGCCAGCCGGTATCCTGGTGCACCAGGGCTATTCCCACTCGTGGGTGTCCACGATACCCATAAAGTTGGAATAGATCCTGTGGCAAGCGCATCGAGCCCGCAAGGGGACTCTTAGCGCTCACCCTGCTGCCAGCTTTCTGACGGGTGGAAACCCGCTGTTCGGAGAAAACGTATCTAACACCAAACACCCTGCTGATAGAGTTAACGTTTCCGATCAGCAGAGCAGTGTTTACCTGGCTTGACCTGCTGCTGACACCCGAACACACTCGTACAATATTGAAGTGAATTGTATATGTGTGTATGGGCTTCTGCGGGATCGGGAGGTTGGCCCGACATATATTAAACTGCACATAAGATGTGACCCCCTGATCCCAACCATTGCAGGAAGTGTTATAAGCTGTTAATCGGCTAATACTCCTGCATCAGCACTGCATTTATCTGGGGAACGGGACGACTATTGTATAACTGTGTACCCGGTTTAACCAGTAGCCCCCTTTTTGTAAAAGCTACACTGAATAGTTACATTGATATGTGATTTCTGAGTCCAGCGCTAAAAGGTTCAAGTTCTCCTCCAAAGAGGAAGATCCCTTTTATCTCTGAGCTTTGAGTCAAAAAATTCCTTTTACAATTAAATCAGCCAAAGTATCATGCAGGTACAAAAAATAGATTCCCAAAAGGGGACCTATTGATGATTGGGCAGGAAAGGGAGAGGTGGGGGGCATAAGGGCGGCACCAATTTCCCTAGATGTGTGGGATGGAGTGCAGAATAAAAAATGGTGCTTAGTGAACATGAAGGTTTTAGGATATACATGGCTGGAACTAAGGGTACTAACTAAATGTAACATATTTCAGGTCCTATGTTTTGGTTTGTAATAAAAACACCAAGACAAGCTGCACAGTCAACTGTCTATTTGGCTGTGGCGGAGGATATCCAAGGGACATCTGGAAAATATTTCAATGCGTTGAAAGAGAAAGAGCCAGGCAAGCAAGCTTTGGATGAGGAGACTGCAAAGAAGCTTTGGGAAGAAAGTGCCAAGCTTGTGCATCTTGACGAAGCATTACAAGAATTTAAATCTTAATCATATTTGATTAGAATGTCACACACAATTTACCTTCAGTGAAGGTCCTGAGCCCAGATCATTCTGTTAAATATTGTAATGTTTCATGTAGCAATAAAATGATAAGTTTTACTTGCATCTCTTCCACTTACCTCTGTTCTGCACCAGGTTATCCTTCATCTTACAGATCTAGAGCCTGATTCTGAGTCAGATGCAAGTGTGGATGTTCACAGCAGCCAGCTTTACTACCTTATGCTAATGAGTATCCACTCATCTATACGAGTATCGTGAGGCTTCATTCATATGCATCACATCGGCCACTGTTCAGCCGGCCGCAGGTGTTAACATTAATATCAGCACTTAGGCCCACCCCATGCTGGGTGCAAATGCTCCATCTGATTGGCATTCCATTGTCTGTCTGTAGGCCTCAAACAAGCATGTATCTTATTACATATCACTATGGTAACCGCAATAATAAAATGCAAATACTTCCCTGTAGTGTGGCAATTGTCTGATATAGCAAGAAGGTTCCATGGGTCCAGGTCCGATCTCTCAGCTAAAGATTGCCTCTCAAAACCAGAGCTGTGTTGTTGCCCCATTATTTGAACTTAACCTAACATTCATGTGAATGAAAAGTCCATGGGAGAGGTACATCAATAATGACATTTAGGGCAGGATGTAATTACGCCCGAGTTTGGTGGCCGTGCGGGATGCCAGCCGAATTTGTATTTTTTTTAAAGGGGCAATCATTTATAAGGCAATACTATTCCTATTACAGGAGGTGGTTACCTGCTATAACACAGACAGACAGACAGAGATTGAGCTGACCCAGGGGCCGATATCTACTGGAGGCCGAGGTTTTATGACTGTAAAACCCTTGCCAGTGAGCAGAAGGGGTAAGGGGAGATTGAGACACATTGGTTCCCTTATAAGTAAAAGTGTCTTGGCAGAACTTTGGGCAAGATCAACAGACTGATGGCAACTTGTCTAATGCTTGTGCATTGTCCAATAAAATATGTTAGTGGTAAATGGTAAGGCAAACTCTGCTTTACCACCTGAAGGTGTACCTTACTTTTGGTGAAAAATGATTGTTGTATCATGTAACTTATTTGCAAGGTAAAAGGGTAGACCAGTTGCTGGTTCTCCGAATACACGAGCAGCTGGAATTGAGGGTGGCTCAACTGGAATTGAGGGCTGCTCACATGCAGTGTCAGACTGGGGCATGTGGGGTTCACTGGGGGGATGCAGTGGTAGGGGCCCATGTTTAGGGGTGTGGTCAGTCTGCAGAGTGGGTGTACCCTGCCACCTCATTGGTTTGACTAACTATTAGAGAGTGCAACGTCTGGGCCCCTTCATAAATACAGTAAATTCAGCTGCTGCATGCATGATAATGTACCAGATTAATAACAGTAATGCACTGTAGAAAATACACCATAGTCCAGTATAAGGTAACATATGTAAAATGTATAATTCAAGTGCACAGAGCAGGAGCCGGTGGTTTCCCCTGTACCCCTATGGGCCAGTCCAAGCCTGCTCACATGCATTTATGGGGTGGCCATTTAGGGAAGGACAAAACTCTCCAGCGTATCCAGCTACTGTTCTTCTGACCAGGCATTCATGCCGCAGTGAAAAAATATTGTCAGGAATGCTAAGTGTGCCAAAAGACCACACCCCAGACAGAATTTAGGGAGCCTTTGTTCCCCTGCCTATTATTTCTGTGCCTTTTGAGCGAATTGTTATGTCTCTGATAGGGCCAGTGGAAAAATCTGCTTGTGGGCATCAGTATATATTGGTGGTGGTGGACTATGCCAAGGTACCCCTTTTGTGTCTAAATTAATGAAACCTGTGTTGTCTGATAAAGGTGGCTAGAATTACCACTTTGGTTTACCACCCACAGACGGCTTGGTTGAACGCTTTAACCAAACCCTTAAGCAGATGATAAAAAGGGCAGGGTCACAGGAGAAGCAAGATTGGGACATACTCTTGTCTTATATAATGTTTGTGTATCGAGAGGTACACCAAGCCTCTATGGATTTTAGCCCCTTGGATCTCCTCTGTGGTAGACAGCCCAGAGGGATACTAGATCTGTTAAAACAAGGGTGGAAGCAGTTATCATCACAAAGGCCTGACATTGTTCAGTTTGTTTCCCAGTGGTATGGCCGTCTACGGCAAATTGCGCCACTTCTGAACGAATATATGGAAAGGGCTCAACAGAGTCCAAAATGCTGTTATAATGTTGCCGATGTCAACCGGACCCTTAATCCGGACGGCAAGGTACTGGTACTTGTGCCTACTACTGAAAGTAAACTGTATGCCCAATGGCGAGGCCCTTATGTGATCATAGAGGCGGTGGGACCTGTGAACTTTAAGGTACGGCAGGAGGGTAGAAGGAAAGAGGTACAAGTCTACCATTTGAATTTGTTGAAGCCTTGGAAAGAAGGTGCCAGTCAGCCCTCTTTAGTGGCCGTGAAAACACCAGAGTGTCAGGAGCCCATCAAAGTCACCTTGAGTCCTAGCCAGAAACAAGAATTGGTATACTTTGTAGCGTGGTACCAGGATGTGTTCTCTGTCCTCCAGGGGAAACACAAATCATACAGCATGATATTGTTACTCCACTCGGGGTGGTGATAAAACAAAGGACATACCTGAGGCCAAACAGGCAGCAGTAAAACGGGGAGTAAAAGAGATGCTGCACCTAGGGGTCGTAGAGGAGTCAAACAATAAATAGAATAATCCCATTGTTTTAGTGACCTGGCCTTCGAAAGCTTCGAGATTCTGTAATGACTTCAGAAGGTTAAATTAAGTTTCTCAGTTTGATTCCTATCCTATGCCCAAGGTTGACGAACTGGTAGAAAATTTAGCAACAAGTCACTATCTCACTACACTAGATTTAACAAAGGGGTACTGGCAAATTCTTCTGATGGAAGCTGCCAAAGCAAAGACAGCCTTCTCTACTCCAGAGGGTTTGTTCCAGTATAAAGTGATGCCCTTGAGTTTGCAGGGAATCCCTGCAACTTTCCAGAGAGCTATGAATAAATTGCTTGGCCAAGTGTGCCATCAGAATGGTAGAAGCAAAGTGTTTGGGGTATATTGTAGGCCGAGGGCAAGATAAACTTCAGCAAAGTGGAAGAGTCCTCAAATGGTCTAAGCCAAAATGTAAGTCGCATCTCCGTACATTCCTTGGTCTGGTGGGTTTATTATCATAGGTTTATACACAATGATTTTGCTACTATGGCGGCACCTATAACTGAATGTCTGAGGAAACAGTCCCCAGACAAGATAGTATGGTCTAGGCCCGCAGAGACTGCTTGGCAGGATTTAAGGCAAGCTTGATGCGCAGAGCCTGTATTGCAAGCTCCTGATTTCAGAAAGCAGTTTGTGTTGCAAATGGATGCCTCTGGGACAGGGTTAGGGGCAGTTATTTCCCAAGAGGTACAAGGGGAAGAGAAACCCATCCTCTACCTTAGCCGGAAATTGCTGCTCAGAGAACGCAAGTACTCAACTGTGGGGCAGGAGTGCTTGGTAATTATATGGGCAGTAGAGTCACTGAGTTACTATTTGTTAGGCGAGTATTCCAGCTAATCACCGACCATGCACCCTTACAGTGGATGCACACAAACAAGAAGGTAAATGCTTGTGTGACTCGCTGGTTTCTGGACTTACAGACGTTTAAGTTTGAGATGCAGCATCGTCCAGGGAAACAGCACCTCAATGCAGATGCCCTTTCTAGAAAGTTTATGGGTCTTGATCTTCCTAGCAACTCTGTGGTGAACCTAGGGGAGGGTGACGAAGGGGATCTGTGGAAGCCAGTTGAGGGGTTTGTTCCCAGATGTATGGCACAAATAGGCATAGGCGAGGCAGAGAACTTGCCAGGTGAATTCATAGCTTCACCAGACTGGTTGTAGCTAATGGGGAAAGGAGTGTGGCAGGGACAGCATCATTTCACATGAGGTTAATGTGGAACGGCTGGATTATGCAGGATTGGAGCAGCAGTAATAGGTCTAATGGAATCCATTCCGGGTTTTAGCTGAGTCTGTTGAAAGCCACAGCTGGGCTAATCACTACAACTTGTCTGCTACCTTTAAAAATGTGTTTGTTCAGTTTGTCATGGCTCCTAATGCCAGCAAGTGGCCAGGCGATAGGTTGGGGGTCTGGGATTACATTAGGATTCATTTAGAATATTTACTACTTGTGTTTGTTAAAACTTGAAATATTGTGCTGACCTGCAAAACTTGCATTTGTGTAACCTACCTGAAGTGGAAATAAAGTGAGAGGACTGTACTCCATCTATGTGGTTCTGTCACAATATATATATATATATATATATATATATAACTATATACTAGCTGAAGTACCTGGCGTTGCCCAGGTTTATATTTTTCTGTTATTATATAATCAATGAGTTGGATGTAACTGTCAACATATTAAAAATAATTAGTAGCTCTTCCAGCAAACCCATGAGGTGGCTGCCCAATGTTATTTTAGGTTTTGGGGTGTCAGCAGTAGCCCTGATCCCCAGCTTTTCTTTCTGTTCAGTTTTATAATTACTCTTTGATTGCAAGATGGATTTAAAGTTTTCCTCCTGTTATCAATGTTGCTCTTCCAAAGATTTTGGGTACACAACATTTTTTGTCTTTCCACCTCCATTTCTGTCAGTTATTTTAGTTCTGTCAGCACCCAGTGTGTAGTAAATCGTCCCTAACCTGCCAGAAATTCTGTGAACTGTATCAAGATCATTCTTGCGGAGGGTGCTACTGCCTGTAGTGCACCCTAGCTTCCCTGGCATGTACCCCACTATCCTTCCTGCCAACTCTCGGCACTGGTCGCCGTCATGTTGCCTGTTGTCAGCTGTACAAGATTCCTCATACCACAAGCTTGGTTCCGGTAGCTGACTCGCTTCTCCAATCCCCGCTCAGCAAGGGGGATAAAAGGACTGAACTGAGACTGTGTAGGTGCTCTGAACAACGTAGCTGTGTTTCTAGGCTCCAGGTTCCTCTGCTAAGTTATATAAAACTTAGCTTTTAATAAATAATGTCAAATAAGAAAGGGGGTATCATTACCCTGCAAAACAGACAAATACAAACTGAAGAAGACAATTAAACAGGTTAAACAGCTGTCTGGTCCTGTTATGGAAGGTTAGCACATGTCTAACTTCTCTACTCATTAGCACAAAGCCCATCTATGGACTCTAGGTACCTTTTTCATTTCACTTCCACTCTGGATATTGTGGGTCTCCCGTAACAATTGTCTACAATACCCAATTAGGGCACCAGACTGTTTAACCCCTTCAGTGGCAATTTTTTTTTAATTTAAAAACACTCCCTGCTCGGCACAGGTTACTATTCCTAATTGTTATCCATGTAGATCGTTAAGTATGAAAAAGTTAAAAAAAAAAGCAAAGAACCTTTTGACCAGTTTCTCAAAGTCTCTCCGTTCTGGTGTCCGCATGCGCCAGTGTTCCAAAATAAAAATACATAAATAAAAAATAATAGAAAGACCTAAACAAAAAAAAAATGCATTACCTCCCTCCCCCCCCCCCGCTTCCCCCCACCAAGTGCTGGGATGCACTTGGTGGGGGTAGCGCATCCCAGCATTCACATCGGCGGCGGCCAGCCAATGTGGAAGGAGAGGGACAGTTGCAGCGGCGCCGCTACCAATTACAGTGCGCTGCTGCGGCTCCCGAGTCCCCCTCCCTCCTCCTCCTCCTTCACCCCTGCCTCCGGAGCTGCTGCTTCTCTCCTCACTCAGGCGGCTTGTAATGAGTTAGTTTGACTCATTACAGTGCCGCTGGAACGGGGATGCGGCCAGTTGCGCCTTCAGGGCGACTGCGCTGTGTGCCAGGTACACGTAGTTACGGCCCTGACAGTATGTGTGATGTTGGCTTTTTTATTACAATATTACAATATGTGTGATGTTACATGTTCCTACTGATTTTGTCCCACTATCCCCATGCGGCCGAGTCCATTGTGCTGTGTCCATCTGGGGCCTTGTGCTATGTCCATCCAGGGGCGGCTGTTGTCTGTTTCCGCTCTCCGTTCTGGGGGTAAATTTACTAAGATGGGAGTTCTATTTAAGATGGGATGTTGCCCATAGCAACCAATCAGCTTCTACTTCTCATTTATCTAGCACCTTCTAGAAGATAATACCTGGAATCTGATCTTAAATAGAACTCCCATCTTAGTAAATTTACCCCCCGGTGTCCGTATGCGCCAGTGTTCCAGATTCAAAATACAAAAATAAAAATTAATACAAAAACCTAAACCAAAAAAAAAAAAAATGCCCCCCCCCCCCCCCCCAAAAAAAAACCCCGAAAAAATGTTAAAGTTGATATTGTCACTGTACAGTACTTGTGATGTTACCTTTTTATTAAAGTACCATACAGTGTGTGTGATGTTGGCTTTTTTATTACAGTACTGTGCGATGGTACCTTTTCCTACTGATTGTGTCCCATGTCCTCTGCCGTAAATAAAAGGTGTTTCTTAAACCTGATGTGGTGTCCAATTTTTGTATTCCCAACTGTCTCATATACTGTACTCTATAAATTAGTACTACTGTATGGGGAAAATTCAATCAAGGTTCAGAATAAAATTCTGGTAATGGATGATTGTCATTTGCTGTCATCCATTACCGTAATTTCATTGCAAACTGCAAGATAATTGTATGGTGTACACTATGCCTACGGTGGCTTATAAATGACCTGAGATTCTGTCATTAAGGTACAGTACTGTGCCGTGAAGTAAAAATTAAAAATATACAGTATAACAGAGTTCAACAAAGAATTTTAATTAACAAATAAAAAAAACTATTTAAATTAAACTAAACAAAAAAATTCAATAAGTGGTCCACTACAAGTTGGAGAACCACCCTCAGGGCTTGGAGGACCAGCAGCAGCTGTTCTGTGGGGAAAAAAAGGACTGTATTACAACACAAATATACTGTACAGTGTTGTATTAGTAGTAATACAGTACTCTATATTAGAAAATCTTGATATTCACAATGTACTGTATTGTCACTACAGTAAATAGAACACTACTGTATGCTGTAGAGGTACTGTAAGCTTTAGTTATAGTTTACCTCTACTGTAGTAAAGCTGCTGGGTGCCCAGGCCAGTCCACCTGTCTTGACCCGGTCTTGAACCCCCGTGAATCAGTGGCACTGTATTGAAAAAAAACATTATTCACAGTCCAATACTATACAATTACTACTGTGTACTGTAGGTACAGTATTATACTGTATTGCTGTTATTCAGAATTGAAAGTACTGTACAAGAGATTAGCTTGAACATGTCATAAACAAATGATCAAAGGCATAAAACAGCAGCACAAGTACATATGTTGGTACTGCAAATACTGTAGTGTAGTCATTTATGCATTAGCAGTCATGACATTTCAATAATCTTCAGTGTGGCAAAAACAGAGGGTTACTGTACTGTAGGTGGGGTTTGTAGGGAGTACTATAAATAACAGTGGACTGTACTCAGAGCTGGCCCTAACCAATATGATGCCCTAGGCAAGATTTTGGCTGGTGCCCCCTTGCACAGATGTTAGTTCTGCCTCTGACCCTGTACCCCTTTCCCAGCACCATCACCCCTCACCCATGGCAGTCCTCATTTTGGTGCTCCTACCCCCTATATTTTAAATAGGAACAGTGTGCACATTCGGTACGCAGCCCAAAATGGGGCGTCTTCTTGCTGGGAAGGCGCATGGCCACACAATAATATCCCCAGTTGAAATTACGCCACCCAGTACTGCAACTTTATTCACAGTCTATCATGTAATAGTGTCTCTTATTCACGTTACATCACACAGTAGTACCACGTTACTCCTCACAGTAGTGCCCTTTATTCACATTACACCACATTATATTACTCTTTATTCACATTAGACCACACAGTAGTGCCCTTTCTATATATTACGCCACAAAGTACTGTAGTACCCCTTATACACATAATGCCACACATTAGTAATGCATTTCATATGCAGATCACACACAGAATATCCTACATCAGCAGGCATGTTGCATATCATTTGAATCAGCAGAAGCTGCTTGTGTCCCTAGGCATTTGCCGAGTTTACCTATGAATAGGGTCAGCTCTGACTGTACTGTGTCACGATCCGGGTATCTGGACGCCATTTCTTACCTATCAGATGCCTCCTAAGGCTGGCTCAGCGCTCCAGGACCGGATCCCATCTGTCATCCTGATGTGCACATTCCCGCATCCTCGCCTGTTTTTCTGGACGCAGTCACAGTAACGCCTTATACATCTGGCATGGCGTCTCCCGCGGCCTCCGCCGCCGTCCCTGAGCTTCTGCATTCAGAGTGGCGATTACGTCAGCCGCGGCCTCCGCTGTGTCCGCGTGGTTGGATGTGCATCTGTCAGCCTGGCGTCTCCTGTCTCCGGTGGCCGGCGCCGCCATTACTGTTTTTCAGACCACATGGATTACAATCCAAACTTCCCACCAAGTGTCTGCATGGGCGCAGCCATCTTGGATTCTGTCAGCTGATCATTCCTACCAATCCGTTGTCAGTATTATTAATTTGCATAATTGCCTAGCCAATGCCTTCCTTGCTGCAGGTATAAATAGGTTGTGCCTGAGCAAGGAAGGCGTCAGTGCTTTGGTTGTCAAACCTAGTTCCAGTTTGTCTCTCTTCTGTGAATGTCTTCCAGGTTCCAGCTCCTGTTTCCAGACTTCTGCTATAGAGACCCGCACCAGCATTCCATCTGCGGTGTAGCCTGACTCTCCGATCCATACTGGACTCACCTGTTTCCAGCTACAACATCACTTGCTTTCAGCTTCCAGCAGTGTACAGTTTCTCTTAAAGGGCCGGTGTCCTTTCTGCAGTTTACCACTCTCCACCGGTATTATTATTTCTCCGCTCTCAAATTCTACATTTCATCTACATTGCATCGCTCTCAAGCTTTATTTATTATTCAACTGGTTCCAGCCAGTATCCACTCCGTGCCAACACCTGTCTGGTTCTAACCAGTACCCACAGCAGCATTTTATCTACAGCAGTCCAGCTTTCCCTGGAACACCAGCTGGTACGACCCTGGGCTTTCCTCATTGCTACAGTTGAGCCTGGTAAGGACTTTCCAACTTGCAGATAATAAGAACTGTCTCATACCACCAGAGCTCTGTGGACCCTGCCACCCTGTAGTACCCAGGAACTGTATTATTATTTCTCTGCTGATTTTTATGTTACTTTTTACTGCTACTGTGATGCATGGAGTTTGTCATAAATAAATATCATTGACTTTTACTCAAGTTGTCGTGGTCACGCCTTCGGGCGGTTTCTCTTCATGTTACTTACATGTCCAGGGGTCTGATACAACCTCCCAGGTTCCGGTACATCTCAGCCCCTACAACTGAGGCTGCCTTCCGTCAGCTCAGGCCCTCAGTTGTGACAGTAAGCACTGACCTAATGAATCCAGCCGGAGACCAGGATCAAGCGGCCAGGCCGATGCAAGAACTGGCAGCCCGACTTGAACATCAGGAGGCTGCACAGGGCCACATCATCCGCTGTCTCCAGGATCTCTCTACTCGGCTGGATGGGATTCAGACAACTCTCCGTGGATCAGGCGCATCTGGGGCGTCAACCACAGTGACTCCAACTATAACCCCACCCACCTTACCCGTTTCTGCTCCACGTCTTCATCTTCCAACGCCAGCAAAATTTGACGGATCTCCAAGATTCTGCAGGGGATTTCTCAACCAGTGTGAGATTCAGTTTGAGCTACAACCTGGCAATTTTCCCAGTGACCGTACAAAAATTGCCTACATCATCTCACTTCTCAGTGGCTCAGCTCTTGACTGGGCATCACCGTTATGGGAGAGGTCCGACACCCTGCTATCTTCTTACACTGCATTCGTGTCAACATTCAGGCGCATCTTCGACGAGCCAGGCCGGGTAACTTCAGCTTCGTCTGAGATTCTCCGTTTACGCCAGGGATCACATACTGTAGGACAATATCTTATACAGTTCCAGATCCTGGCATCTGAACTGGCATGGAACGACGAGGCCCTGTATGCTGCATTCTGGCATGGTTTATCCGAGCGTATTAAAGATGAGTTAGCTACCAGAGACTTACCCTCCAAGTTAGATGAGCTAATCTCACTTTGTACAAAAGTTGACTTACGTTTCAGAGAGAGAGCAACTGAGCGTGGAAGATCATCTGCTCCAAAATCTTCTGCTCCTCCTCCTCGCCAACTGTCACCAACTAAAGATGAACCCATGCAAATTGGCCGTTCCCGTTTAACTCCTGCTGAGCGCCGAAGACGTCTCTCTGAGTCTCTCTGTCTGTATTGTGCAGCCCCGTCTCACACTATTAATGCCTGTCCCAAACGTCCAGGACTCCAGACCCTAGCTCGCCAAGGAGAGGGCCGACTAGGAGTAATGATCTCCTCTCCATCTCCTCAAGATTGTAATCTCCCAGTCTCGCTTCAAGTTGCTCAACGTTATCGGAACGTCATTGCCCTCCTTGATTCCGGAGCAGCTGGGAACTTTATTACCGAAGCCTATGTTAAACGGTGGTCCCTACCCACCGAGAGACTTCCTTCCTCCTTTTCCTTAACTGCCGTGGATGGCAGTAAAATTTTTGATACAGTTATTGCTCTAAGGACTCTACCAGTTCGTCTGAGAGTGGGAGTTCTTCATTCCGAACTTATTTCACTTTGTGATTCCAAGAGCCACACATCCTGTGGTCCTGGGCCTTCCATGGCTCCGTCTTCACAATCCTACAATTGATTGGACGACTACGCAAATCCTGGCATGGGGTCCCTCCTGTGCTGAGACATGTTTGTTTAAAGTGTTGCCTGTCTGTTCTTCCTCCCCCAGGTCGTCTGATGTTCCACCTCCTCCATATCAAGATTTCACGGATGTGTTCAGTAAAGCTTCTGCTGATATCCTTCCTCCTCATAGAGAATGGGACTGCCCGATTGATCTCGTTCTAGGGAAGGTTCCACCTCGAGGCCGAACTTATCCGTTGTCTCTGCCCGAGACGCATTCTATGGAGGAATACATTAAAGAGAACCTAGCAAAGGGGTTCATTCGACCTTCTTCTTCTCCAGCCGGCGCAGGCTTCTTTTTTGTAAAAAAGAAAGATGGTGGTCTGCGGCCGTGCATCGACTACAGAGGTTTGAACGACATTACCATCAAGAACCGCTATCCTTTACCCCTGATTACTGAGCTCTTTGACAGAGTTAGCGGAGCTACCATCTTTACAAAGCTGGACTTGAGAGGTGCATACAATCTCATCCGGATCCGTGAGGGTGACGAGTGGAAGACCGCATTTAACACCCGTGACGGACATTATGAGTACCTCGTCATGCCCTTCGGATTGAGCAATGCTCCAGCTGTCTTCCAGCATTTCGTCAATGAGATCTTTAGAGACATTCTATACCGTCATGTCGTGGTCTATCTAGATGATATCCTCATTTTTGCCAACAATTTAGAGGAACATCGTTTTTGGGTAAAGGAGGTTCTGTCCCGTCTCCGTGTCAATCATCTCTATTGCAAATTAGAGAAATGCGTCTTTGAAGTCAAGTCCATTCCGTTTCTAGGGTACATTGTGTCCGGTTCCGGACTAGAGATGGATCCTGAGAAACTACAAGCAATCCAGAATTGGTCGGTACCCTTAACCCTTAAAGGGGTCCAGAGGTTCTTGGGGTTCGCCAATTATTACCGAAAGTTTATACGAGACTTTTCCACCATTGTGGCGCCTATTACTGCTTTCACCAAGAAGGGTGCTAACCCGTCCAAGTGGTCTGAAGAAGCCATGCAAGCTTTTCATCTTTTAAAACAGAGGTTCATCTCTGCGCCTGTCCTGAAACAGCCTGACATCGACTCTCCTTTCATCCTAGAGGTGGATGCCTCCTCCGTTGGAGTAGAAGCGGTGTTATCTCAGAGGGCTAAAGATGGCCATTTACATCCTTGCAGTTTCTTCTCACGGAAGTTCTCCCCAGCGGAGCGCAACTATGCCATTGGCGACCAGGAGTTGCTAGCCATCAAGCTCGCTCTAGAGGAGTGGAGATATCTGTTGGAGGGAGCTTCTCATTCAATCACCATCCTTACAGACCACAAGAACCTTCTATATCTGAAAGGCGCACAATGTCTCAACCCTCGTCAGGCCAGATGGGCACTTTTCTTTTCCAGGTTCGACTTTAAACTCCAGTTCTGTCCGGGCTCTCAGAATCGCAAGGCCGATGCCCTTTCCCGCTCATGGGAGCAAGAAAATGAGTCAGAGTCTTCAGACAAGCATCCTATTATAAATCCGTTGGCATTCTCCACGGTAGGGATGGACTCTACGCCCCCATCAGGGAAAAGTTTTGTGAAGCCGACACTAAGGAAGAAGCTCATGCATTGGGCCCATGCTTCCCGCTTTGCCGGACATACAGGTATCCAAAAAACCCTGCAGTTTATCTCTAGGTCCTATTGGTGGCCAACTCTGAAAAAGGACGTTTTGGAGTTCATTGCATCTTGCCAAAAGTGTGCTCAACATAAAGTATCCCGCCAGTCGCCTGCGGGGCAACTGGTTCCACTATCTGTTCCCCGTCGTCCATGGACCCATTTGTCGATGGATTTTATTACAGATTTGCCCATGTGCAACAAGTTTAATACCATCTGGGTGGTAGTTGACCGGTTCACCAAGATGGCACACTTCATTCCTCTCACCGGTCTTCCGTCAGCTTCCAAGTTGGCTCAAGTATTCATACAAGAGATCTTTCGACTCCACGGTCTTCCAGAAGAAATTATCTCAGATCGAGGAGTTCAATTCACAGCCAAATTCTGGCGAAGTTTATGTCAAGCCCTCCAAGTCAAGCTAAAGTTTTCCACGGCTTACCATCCTTAGACCAATGGTCAAACTGAGAGGGTGAATCAGGACTTGGAGTCCTTCCTCCGCATCTATGTGTCCTCCTCTCAAGATGACTGGGTTCAATTACTTCCCTGGGCCGAGTTCTGTCATAACAACCAGTATCATTCTTCATCTTCTTCAACACCATTCTTCACCAACTTTGGATTCCACCCTAAAGTCCCTGAGTTCCAACCGCTTCCAGCAACTTCTGTTCCCGCAGTGGATATCACCTTGCATCAGTTTGCCAACATCTGGAAGAGCGTACGATCAGCTCTGCTCAAGGCATCGTTCAGGTACAAGAAGTTTGCGGATAAGAAGCGTCGAGCAGTTCCTGCTCTCAAGGTGGGTGATCGGGTATGGTTATCCACGAAGAATTTAAGGTTAAGAGTTCCCAGTATGAAGTTTGCACCTCGCTACATTGGTCCTTTTAAAATTGATCAAGTCATCAATCCTGTTGCTTATAGACTCCAGTTGCCTCCCTTCTTAAAGATACCCAGGACATTCCATGTTTCCCTGTTGAAACCGCTAATCTTGAATCGGTTTCATTCCTCACTTCCTCCAACTCCGAAAGTCCAAACTCAACGAGGCGTTGAGTATGAAGTAGCCAAGATCCTGGACTCACGTCACTGTTACGGTCAACTTCAGTATCTTATTGACTGGAAGGGTTATGGCCCTGAGGAACGTTCATGGACCAATGCTTCTGATGTCCATGCTCCTGCCTTGGTCCGGAGATTCCATTCCAAGTTTCCTCAAAAGCCAAAGAAGTGTCCTGGGGCCACTCCTAAAGGGGGGGGGGGGGGTGCTGTCACGATCCGGGTATCTGGACGCCATTTCTTACCTATCAGATGCCTCCTAAGGCTGGCTCAGCGCTCCAGGACCGGATCCCATCTGTCATCCTGATGTGCACATTCCCGCATCCTCGCCTGTCTCTCTGGACGCAGTCACAGTAACGCCTTATACATCTGGCATGGCGTCTCCCGCGGCCTCCGCCGCCGTCCCTGAGCTTCTGCATTCAGAGTGGCGATTACGTCAGCCGCGGCCTCCGCTGTGTCCGCGTGGTTGGATGTGCATCTGTCAGCCTGGCGTCTCCTGTCTCCGGTGGCCGGCGCCGCCATTACTGTTTTCCAGACCACATGGATTACAATCCAAACTTCCCTCCAAGTGTCTGCATGGGCGCAGCCATCTTGGATTCTGTCAGCTGATCATTCCTACCAATCCGTTGTCAGTATTATTAATTTGCATAATTGCCTAGCCAATGCCTTCCTTGCTGCAGGTATAAATAGGTTGTGCCTGAGTAAGGAAGGCGTCAGTGCTTTGGTTGTCAAACCTAGTTCCAGTTTGTCTCTCTTCTGTGAATGTCTTCCAGGTTCCAGCTCCTGTTTCCAGACTTCTGCTATAGAGACCCGCACCAGCATTCCATCTGCGGTGTAGCCTGACTCTCCGATCCATACTGGACTCACCTGTTTCCAGCTACAACATCACTTGCTTCCAGCTCAGCTTCCAGCAGTGTACAGTTTCTCTTAAAGGGCCGGTGTCCTTTCTGCAGTTTACCACTCTCCACCGGTATTATTATTTCTCCGCTCTCAAATTCTACATTTCATCTACATTGCATCGCTCTCAAGCTTTATTTATTATTCAACTGGTTCCAGCCAGTATCCACTCCGTGCCAACACCTGTCTGGTTCTAACCAGTACCCACAGCAGCATTTTATCTACAGCAGTCCAGCTTTCCCTGGAACACCAGCTGGTACGACCCTGGGCTTTCCTCATTGCTACAGTTGAGCCTGGTAAGGACTTTCCAACTTGCAGATAATAAGAACTGTCTCATACCACCAGAGCTCTGTGGCCCCTGCCACCCTGTAGTACCCAGGAACTGTATTATTATTTCTCTGCTGATTTTTATGTTACTTTTTACTGCTACTGTGATGCATGGAGTTTGTCATAAATAAATATCATTGACTTTTACTCAAGTTGTCGTGGTCACGCCTTCGGGCGGTTTCTCTTCATGTTACTTACATGTCCAGGGGTCTGATACAACCTCCCAGGTTCCGGTACATCTCAGCCCCTACAACTGAGGCTGCCTTCCGTCAGCTCAGGCCCTCAGTTGTGACATACTGTAAGTAACAGAAGGAAAAGCACAACAGGTAAGAGGGCCCTGCTCATAACATCTTATAGTACTGTACAGTACATTGGGGGTAATTCAGAACTGATTGTACTGCTTCATTCAGATATTCGCCCTTGCAAGTGTGCAAATGCATGTGTATGCCGTGCTGTGCAAATACAGTATGTGCAGTCTGTGCGCAGCCCAGGACTTACTCCTACTATGCGATGAGACCAGGCTGATTGGGGACAGAGCTGACGTCAAACACCCTCCCTAAAAAGCTTGGGTTCAAATGCTGTAGGGGGACTGCCTGCCATAATACAAAAAGGGGTACTGCCTGTCAAAATGTGTAAAAAAGCAGGACTGCCTGCCATCATGTGTAAAAATAAAATAAAAAAGGGTGGATTGCATGCCATCATTTGAAAAAAAGGGGAACTCTACCTGCCATCATGTTTAAAAGAGAGCTCTGTGGCCACGCCCCTTCACCATGAATCCACACCCCTATATTTCTCTAACGTCCTAGAGGATGCTGGGGACTCCGTAAGGACCATGGGGATAGACGGGCTCCGCAGGAGACATGGGCACTTTAAGAAAGACTTTAGTTCTGGGTGTGCACTGGCTCCTCCCTCTATGCCCCTCCTCCAGACCTCAGTTTGATACTGTGCCCAGTGGAGACTGGGTGCTTTTCAGGAGCTCTCCTGAGCTTTCTGACAGAAAGTATTTTGTTAGGTTTTTTATTTTCAGGGAGCACTGCTGGCAACAGACTCCCTGCATCGAGGGACTGAGGGGAGAGAAGCAGCCCTACTCTCTGAGTTGCAAGTTCCTGCTTCTTAGGCTACTGGACACCATTAGCTCCAGAGGGATTGGTATGCAGGATCTCACCCTCGCCGTCCGTCCCAGAGCCGCGCCGCCGTCCCCCTCGCAGAGCCGGAAGATAGAAGCCGGGTGAGTATGAGAAGAAAAGAAGACTTCAGAGGCGGCAGAAG
This sequence comes from Pseudophryne corroboree, assembly GCF_028390025.1. Lineage (NCBI taxonomy): Eukaryota > Metazoa > Chordata > Amphibia > Anura > Myobatrachidae > Pseudophryne > Pseudophryne corroboree. The sequence goes on from NC_086447.1 coordinate 718,773,735, forward strand.
ACTTCATGATCTTCACTGAGGTAACGCACAGCACTGCAGCTGTGCGCCATTGCTCCCATACACCTCACATACTCCGGTCACTGTAAGGGTGCAGGGCACAGGGGGGGGCGCCCTGGGCAGCAATATAAACCTTGTTTTGGCAAAAATATAACATATATACAACTGGGCACTGTATATATGTATGAGCCCCTGCCAGTTTTACAGTTTAAGCGGGACAGAAGCCCGCCACCGAGGGGGCGGGGCTTCTCCCTCAGCACTCACCAGCGCCATTTTTTCTCCACAGCACCGCTGAGAGGAAGCTCCCCGGACTATCCCCTGCTTATACCACGGTAGACAAGAGGGTTGAAAAGAGAGGGGGGGCACATAATTCGGCGCAAATCACATACAGCAGCGCTACTGGGTAAACATTAAGTTACTGTGTTATTCCTGGGTTATATAGCGCTGGGGTGTGTGCTGGCATACTCTCTCTCTGTCTCTCCAAAGGGCCTTGTGGGGGAACTGTCTTCAGAAAGAGCATTCCCTGTGTGTGTGGTGTGTCGGTACGCGTGTGTCGACATGTCTGAGGAAGAAGGCTATGTTAGAGAGGAGCGGGAGCAAATGAATGTGGTGTCTCCACCGACAGCTGACTGGATGGATATGTGGAATGTTTTAAATGCTAGTGTAAACTCATTGCACAAAAGATTAGACAAGGCTGAAGCTTTGGGATAGTCAGGGTCTCAACCCATGCCTGATCCTATGTCGCAGGGACCTTCAGGGTCTCATAAGCGCCCACTATCCCAGATTGTTGACACAGATACCGACACGGATTCTGACTCCAGTGTCGATTACGATGATGCAAAGTTACAGCCAAAATTGGCAAAATCCATTCGATATATGATTATGGCAATAAAAGATGTTTTGCACATCACAGAGGAACCCCCTGTCCCTGACAAGAGGGTACATATGTACAAGGGAAAGAAGCCTGAGGTAATCTTTCCCCCCTCATACGAGCTGAACGAGTTATGTAAAAAAGCTTGGGAATCTCCAGATAAAAGACTGCAGATTTCCAAAAGGATTCTCATGGCGTATCCTTTCCTGTCAACGGATAGGTTACGATGGGAATCCTCCCCTAGGGTGGACAAAGCATTAACACGCTTATCCAAGAAGGTAGCCCTTCCGTCCCAGGATACGGCTACCCTCAAAGATTCTGCTGACCGCAAATAGGAGATTACCCTAAAGTCCATTTATACACATTCAGGTACCTTACTCAGACCGGCAATTGCGTCGGCCGGGGTGTGTAGTGCTGTAGCGGCATGGACGGATACCTTATCTGAGGGGATGGATACCCTAGATAAGGATACTATTTTATTGACCATGGGGCATATAAGAGATGCTGTCCTATATATGAGAGATGCTCAAAGAGACATTAGTCTACTGGGTTCTAGAATAAACGCTATGTCGATTTCTGCCAGAAGAGTCCTATGGACACGGCAATGGACAGGTGATGCCGACTTAAAAAAGGCATATGGAGGTTTTACCTTACAGTGGTGAGGAATTGTTTGGGGAAGGTCTATCGGACCTAGTCTCCACAGCTACAGCTATGTGTTCCCTCACAACATAAGAAAGCTCCTCATTATCAAATGCAGTCCTTTCGGTCACAAAGAAACAAGAAAGTGCGAGGTGTGTCCTTTCTTGCCAGAGGTAGGGGCAGAGGAAACAAGCTGCACAACACAGCTAGTTCCCAGGAACAGAAGTCCTCCCCGGCCTCTACAAAATCTACCGCATGAAGCTGGGGCTCCACTGGCGGAGTCCGGCCCAGTGGGGGCACGTCTTCGGAGTTTCAGCCACATCTGGGTTCACTCCCAGGTGGATCCCTGGGCAATAGAAATTGTTTCTCAGGGTTACAAGCTGGAATTAGAAGAAGTGCCTCCTCGCCGATTTTTCAAATCGGCCCTACCAACTTCTCCCCAGGAAAGGGAGATAGTGTTATATGCAATACAAAAATTGTATCTTCAACAAGGGGTGGTCAAGGTTCCCATCCTCCAACAAGGAAAGGGATATTACTCGACCATATTTGTAGTCCCGAAACCGGACGGTTCGGTCAGACCCATATTAAATTTGAAATCCCTGAACCTATTCTTGAAACGGTTCAAGTTCAAGATGGAATCGCTAAGAACGGTCATCGCAAGCCTGGAAGGGGGGGATTTTATGGTGTCCCTGGACATAAAGGATGCATACCTTCATGTCCCCATTTATCCACCTCATCAAGCTTACCTCAGATTTGCGGTACAGGACTGTCATTACCAATTTCAGACGTTGCCGTTTGGTCTCTCCACGGCCCCGAGAATTTTCACCAAGGTAATGGCGGAAATGATGGTGCTCCTGCGCAAGCAAGGTGTCACTATTATCACGTACTTGGACGATCTCCTCATAAAAGCGAGATCAAGAGAGCAGTTGCTGAACAGCGTATCACTTTCACTGAAAGTGTTACAGCAACACGGCTGGATTCTCAATATCCCGAAGTCGCAGTTGGTTCCTACGACTCGTCTGTCTTTCTTGGGCATGATTCTGGACACCGACCTGAAGAGGGTTTATCTCCCGATAGAAAAGGCCCAGGAACTTATGACTCTTGTCAGGAACCTATTGAAACCAAAACAGGTGTCAGTGCATCACTGCACTCGAGTCCTGGGAAAGATGGTGGCATCATACGAGGCCATTCCCTTCGGCAGGTCCATGCGAGGACTTTCCAATGGGACCTACTGGACAAGTGGTCCGGGTCACATTTACAGATGCATCTGTTGATCACCCTGTCCCCCAGGGCCAGGGTATCACTCCTGTGGTGGCTGCAGAGTGCTCACATTCTAGAGGGCCGCAGATTCGGCATTCAGGGCTGGATCCTGGTGACCACAGACGCAAGCCTCCGAGGTTGGGGAGCAGTCACACAGGGAAGAAATTTCCAAGGTCTTTGGTCAAGTCAATAGACTTGTCTTCACATCAACATCCTGGAACTAAGGGCCATATACAATGCCCTACGTCAAGCGGAGACCTTACTTCGCGACCAACCGGTTCTGATCCAGTCAGACAACGTCACCGCAGTGGCTCATGTAAACCGCCAAGGTGGCACAAGGAGCATAGTGGCGATGGCAGAAGCCACCAGAATTCTTCGCTGGGCGGAGAATCACGTAAGCGCACTGTCAGCAGTGTTCATTCCGGGAGTGGACAACTGGGAAGCAGACTTCCTCAGCAGACACGATCTACATCCGGGAGAGTGGGGACTTCATCAGGAAGTCTTCACACAGATTACAAGTCGGTGGGAACTGCCACAGATAGACATGATGGCGTCCCGCCTCAACAAAAAGCTACAGAGGTATTGCGCAAGATCAAGAGACCCTCAGGCAGTAGCTGTAGACGCCCTAGTGACACCGTGGGTGTTCCGGTCGGTATATGTATTTCCTCCTCTTCCTCTCGTACCCAAGGTGTTGAGGATAATAAGACAAAGAGGAGTGAGAACAATCCTCATTGTTCCAGATTGGCCACGGAGGACCTGGTATCCGGATCTGCAGGAAATGCTCACAGAAGATTCGTGGCCTCTTCCTCTAAGACAGGACCTGTTGCAGCAGGGGCCCTGTCTGTTCCAAGACTTACCGCGGCTGCGTTTGACGGCATGGCGGTTGAACGCCGGATCCTAGCAGAGAAAAGCATTCCGGTTGAGGTCATCCCTACGCTGATAAAGGCTAGGAAGGATGTAACGTCAAAACATTATCACCGTATATGGCGAAAATATGTTTCTTGGTGTGAGGCCAGGAATGCTCCTACGGAAGAATTCCATCTGGGCCGTTCCTTCACTTCCTACAAACTGGAGTGAATTTGGGCCTAAAATTAGGCTCTATTAAGGTCCAGATTTCGGCCTTATCCATTTTCTTTCAAAAAGAATTGGCTTCTCTTCCAGAAGTTCAGACTTTTGTAAAAGGAGTGCTGCATATTCAGCCTCCTTTTGTGCCTCCGGTGGCACCTTGGGACCTTAACGTGGTGTTAAGTTTTCTAAAATCACACTGGTTTGAAGTTGAACCACTTAAAACAGTGGAGTTGAAATATCTCACGTGGAAGGTGGTCATGTTGTTAGCCTTGGCTTCGGCTAGGCGTGTTTCGGAATTGGCGGCTTTATTACATAAAAGCCCATATCTGGTTTTCCATATGGATAGAGCGGAGTTGCGGACCCATCCTCAATTCCTACCTAAGGTGATCTCATCCTTTCATATGAACCAACCTATTGTGGTGCCTGTGGCTACGCGTGACTTGGAGGATTCCGAGTTACTTGATGTGGTCAGGGCTTTGAAAATGTACGTGGCCAGGACGGCTAGAGTCAGGAAAACTGAAGCGCTGTTTGTCCTGTATGCAACCAACAAGATTGGTGCCCCTGCTTCAAAGCAGACTATTGCTCGCTGGATTTGTAACACGATTCAGCAAGCGCATTCTACAGCTGGATTGCCGTTACCGAAATCGGTCAAGGCCCATTCCACCAGGAAAGTGGGCTCTTCTTGGGCAGCTGCCCGAGGGGTCTCGGCACTACAGCTGTGTCTAGCTGCTACTTGGTTGGGTTCAAACACCTTTGCAAAATACTATAAGTTTGATACCCTGGCTGAGGAGGACCTCATGTTTGCTCAATCGGTGCTGCAGAGTCATCCGCACTCTCCCGCCCGTTTGGGAGCTTTGGTATAATCCCCATGGTCCTTACGGAGTCCCCAGAATCCTCTAGGACGTTAGAGAAAATAAGATTTTAAACCTACCGGTAAATCTTTTTCTCGTAGTCCGTAGAGGATGCTGGGAGCCCGTCCCAAGTGCGGACTACTTCTGCAATACTTGTATATAGTTATTGCTTCAATAAGGGTTATGTTATAGTTGCATCGGTCCTGCACTGATGCTATGTTGTTTTTTCATACTGTTAACTGGGTAGTTTATCACAAGTTATACGGTGTGATTGGTGTGGCTGGTATGAATCTTGCCCTGGATTAACAAAATCCTTTCCTCGTACTGTCCGTCTCCTCTGGGCACAGTTTCTCTAACTGAGGTCTGGAGGAGGGGCATAGAGGGAGGAGCCAGTGCACACCCAGAACTAAAGTCTTTCTTAAAGTGCCCAAGTCTCCTGCGGAGCCCGTCTATCCCCATGGTCCTTACGGAGTCCCCAGCATCCTCTACGGACTACGAGAAAAAGATTTACCGGTAGGTTTAAAATCTTATTTTTTGCTGTGCGTTCCTACATCACGCACCTGCCCTGTTTTGTTTATGGAGGGAGGAACCAATGCTGTTTCTTGCACACAGCGTCTAGTTACAGCAATGACTACTGTACAAATGTTGACTATACTGTACATTATATTTACCAAAGGTGTACTCCTCGTCGTCTGTGGCTAAAAGAAAACATATATACAGTACTGTGGAAAAATTTCATTGTACAGTACAGTGAAAATATTTTGCAGTTACTGTACTGCTAATTTTTGGGATGACAGTGCCAGCATAAGCATCCAACTTCCGCCCCCAAACAGATGCCGCCCCTAGGTACAGTATGTGCCTCTCGTGCCTAATGGGAAATTCACCACTCACAGTAACTAGAGAGAGAGAGATGAATGGAGAGACAGTGAGGGTCATTCAGATCTGATCGCTGCTGTACGTTTTCGCACAGTGGGCTATCAGGTACTAACTGCGCATGCGTATGCACCGCAATGCGCACAAGTGTCGCACAGTAACCTAAATCTAAACACACCCAAATCTAAAGACCCGTACACACTGGCCGATATATCGGCCGTTCTATTGAACGGCCGATATATCGCAGGTCCGTCGGCCAGTGTGTACGGACGATATGTCTGTGAACTCCATCGTTCACAGACATATCGCGTCAGCCCTGCAGCACAGCCGGCAGCCAATATATCTACCGAGTTCATGACGTCAGTCCCCAACGGATCGGGCAGTGTGTACGCACAACACACTGCCTGATCCGTCCATAGATATATCTGCAGATCAATTGATCTGCAGATATATCTATCAATGCGTACCCACCTTAATTCTCTCTGCACATGTTATATCTGCCCCCCTCCCCTCCCTGCAGTGCACATGGTTTTGCCCATTTGCTAACAAATTTGCTGCTGCGATCAGGTCTGAAATAGGCCCATATTTTTTCCCTGTGTAAATGTATAATTTATCTTCCAGTGTGTTATAAAATAAATGAAAAGACTAATCACTAACATGTCCTTAAAAATGTGCTATTAATGCATTTATACACTAATTGCAAAAATAAGAATTTACTCACCGGTAATTCTATTTCTCGTAGTCCGTAGTAGATGCTGGGACTCCGTAAGGACCATGGGGAATAGCGGCTCCGCAGGAGACTGGGCACAACTATAAAGAAAGCTTTAGACTACTGGTGTGCACTGGCTCCTCCCACTATGACCCTCCTCCAGACTTCAGTTAGGATACTGTGCCCGGAAGAGCTGACACAATAAGTAAGGATTTTGAATCCCGGGTAAGACTCATACCAGCCACACCAATCACACCGTATAACTCGTGATACAATACCCAGTTAACAGTATGATAACAACTGAGCCTCTCAACAGATGGCTCAACAATAACCCTTTAGTTAAACAATAACTATATACAAGTATTGCAGACAATCCGCACTTGGGATGGGCGCCCAGCATCCACTACGGACTACGAGAAATAGAATTACCGGTGAGTAAATTCTTATTTTCTCTGACGTCCTAAGTGGATGCTGGGACTCCGTAAGGACCATGGGGATTATACCAAAGCTCCCAAACGGGCGGAAGAGTGCGGATGACTCTGCAGCACCGAATGGGCAAACTCTAGGTCTTCCTCAGCCAGGGTGTCAAACTTGTAGAATTTTGCAAATGTGTTTGACCCCGACCAAGTAGCTGCTCGGCAAAGTTGTAGAGCCGAGACCCCTCGGGCAGCCGCCCAAGAAGAGCCCACCTTCCTCGTGGAATGGGCTTTCACTGATTTAGGATGCGGCAGTCCAGCCGCAGAATGTGCAAGCTGAATCGTACTACAGATCCAGCGAGCAATAGTCTGCTTTGAAGTAGAGATGAGCGGGTTCGGTTTCTCTGAATCCGAACCCGCCAGAACTTCATGTTTTTTTTCACGGGTCCGAGCGACTCGGATCTTCCCGCCTTGCTCGGTTAACCCGAGCGCGCCCGAACGTCATCATGACGCTGTCGGATTCTCGCGAGGCTCGGATTCTATCGCGAGACTCGGATTCTATATAAGGAGCCGCGCGTCGCCGCCATTTTCACACGTGCATTGAGATTGATAGGGAGAGGACGTGGCTGGCGTCCTCTCCGTTTAGAATAGATTAGAGAGACACTTGATTTACTAATTTTGGGGAGCATTAGGAGTACTCAGTACAGTGCAGAGTTTTGCTGATAGTGACCACCAGTTTTATTTATAATCCGTTCTCTGCCTGAAAAAAGCGATACACAGCACACAGTGACTCAGTCACATACCATATCTGTGTGCACTGCTCAGGCTCAGGCCAGTGTGCTGCATCATCTATTATCATAATATCTATATATAATATTATATATATCTGTCTGACTGCTCAGCTCACACAGCTTATAATTGTGGGGGAGACTGGGGAGCACTACTGCAGTGCCAGTTATAGGTTATAGCAGGAGCCAGGAGTACATAATATATTATATAGTGAGTGACCACCAGACACACAGTGCAGTTTATTTAATATATCCGTTCTCTGCCTGAAAAAAGCGATACACACAGTGACTCAGTCAGTCACATACCATATCTGTGTGCACTGCTCAGGCTCAGGCCAGTGTGCTGCATCATCTATATATATTATATATCTGTCTGACTGCTCAGCTCACACAGCTTATAATTGTGGGGGAGACTGGGGAGCACTACTGCAGTGCCAGTTATAGGTTATAGCAGGAGCCAGGAGTACATAATATTATATTAAAATTAAACAGTGCACACTTTTGCTGCAGGAGTGCCACTGCCAGTGTGACTAGTGACCAGTGACCTGACCACCAGTATATATAATATTAGTAGTATACTATCTCTTTATCAACCAGTCTATATTAGCAGCAGACACAGTACAGTGCGGTAGTTCACGGCTGTGGCTACCTCTGTGTCGGCACTCGGCAGCCCGTCCATAATTGTATATACCACCTAACCGTGGTTTTTTTTTCTTTCTTTATACATACATACTAGTTACGAGTATACTATCTCTTTATCAACCAGTCTATATTAGCAGCAGACACAGTACAGTGCGGTAGTTCACGGCTGTGGCTACCTCTGTGTCGGCACTCGGCAGCCCGTCCATAATTGTATATACCACCTAACCGTGGTTTTTTTTTCTTTCTTTATACATACATACTAGTTACGAGTATACTATCTCTTTATCAACCAGTCTATATATTAGCAGCAGACACAGTACAGTGCGGTAGTTCACGGCTGTGGCTACCTCTGTGTCGGCACTCGGCAGCCCGTCCATAATTGTATATACCACCTAACCGTGGTTTTTTTTTCTTTCTTTATACATACATACTAGTTACGAGTATACTATCTCTTTATCAACCAGTCTATATTAGCAGCAGACACAGTACAGTGCGGTAGTTCACGGCTGTGGCTACCTCTGTGTCGGCACTCGGCAGCCCGTCCATAATTGTATATACCACCTAACCGTGGTTTTTTTTTCTTTCTTTATACATACATACTAGTTACGAGTATACTATCTCTTTATCAACCAGTCTATATATTAGCAGCAGACACAGTACAGTGCGGTAGTTCACGGCTGTGGCTACCTCTGTGTCGGCACTCGGCAGCCCGTCCATAATTGTATATACCACCTAACCGTGGTTTTTTTTTCTTTCTTTATACATACATACTAGTTACGAGTATACTATCTCTTTATCAACCAGTCTATATATTAGCAGCAGACACAGTACAGTGCGGTAGTTCACGGCTGTGGCTACCTCTGTGTCGGCACTCGGCAGCCCGTCCATAATTGTATATACCACCTAACCGTGGTTTTTTTTTCTTTCTTTATACATACATACTAGTTACGAGTATACTATCTCTTTATCAACCAGTCTATATATTAGCAGCAGACACAGTACAGTGCGGTAGTTCACGGCTGTGGCTACCTCTGTGTCGGCACTCGGCAGCCCGTCCATAATTGTATATACCACCTAACCGTGGTTTTTTTTTCTTTCTTTATACATACATACTAGTTACGAGTATACTATCTCTTTATCAACCAGTCTATATATTAGCAGCAGACACAGTACAGTGCGGTAGTTCACGGCTGTGGCTACCTCTGTGTCGGCACTCGGCAGCCCGTCCATAATTGTATACTAGTATCCAATCCATCCATCTCCATTGTTTACCTGAGGTGCCTTTTAGTTGTGCCTATTAAAATATGGAGAACAAAAATGTTGAGGTTCCAAAATTAGGGAAAGATCAAGATCCACTTCCACCTCGTGCTGAAGCTGCTGCCACTAGTCATGGCCGAGACGATGAAATGCCAGCAACGTCGTCTGCCAAGGCCGATGCCCAATGTCATAGTACAGAGCATGTCAAATCCAAAACACCAAATATCAGTAAAAAAAGGACTCCAAAACCTAAAATAAAATTGTCGGAGGAGAAGCGTAAACTTGCCAATATGCCATTTACCACACGGAGTGGCAAGGAACGGCTGAGGCCCTGGCCTATGTTCATGGCTAGTGGTTCAGCTTCACATGAGGATGGAAGCACTCAGCCTCTCGCTAGAAAAATGAAAAGACTCAAGCTGGCAAAAGCAGCACAGCAAAGAACTGTGCATTCTTCGAAATCCCAAATCCACAAGGAGAGTCCAATTGTGTCGGTTGCGATGCCTGACCTTCCCAACACTGGACGTGAAGAGCATGCGCCTTCCACCATTTGCACGCCCCCTGCAAGTGCTGGAAGGAGCACCCGCAGTCCAGTTCCTGATAGTCAGATTGAAGATGTCAGTGTTGAAGTACACCAGGATGAGGAGGATATGGGTGTTGCTGGCGCTGGGGAGAAAATTGACCAGGAGGATTCTGATGGTGAGGTGGTTTGTTTAAGTCAGGCACCCGGGGAGACACCTGTTGTCCGTGGGAGGAATATGGCCGTTGACATGCCAGGTGAAAATACCAAAAAAATCAGCTCTTCGGTGTGGAGGTATTTCACCAGAAATGCGGACAACAGGTGTCAAGCCGTGTGTTCCCTTTGTCAAGCTGTAATAAGTAGGGGTAAGGACGTTAACCACCTCGGAACATCCTCCCTTATACGTCACCTGCAGCGCATTCATAATAAGTCAGTGACAAGTTCAAAAACTTTGGGTGACAGCGGAAGCAGTCCACTGACCAGTAAATCCCTTCCTCTTGTAACCAAGCTCACGCAAACCACCCCACCAACTCCCTCAGTGTCAATTTCCTCCTTCCCCAGGAATGCCAATAGTCCTGCAGGCCATGTCACTGGCAATTCTGACGAGTCCTCTCCTGCCTGGGATTCCTCCGATGCATCCTTGCGTGTAACGCCTACTGCTGCTGGCGCTGCTGTTGTTGCCGCTGGGAGTCGATGGTCATCCCAGAGGGGAAGTCGTAAGCCCACTTGTACTACTTCCAGTAAGCAATTGACTGTTCAACAGTCCTTTGCGAGGAAGATGAAATATCACAGCAGTCATCCTACTGCAAAGCGGATAACTGAGTCCTTGACAACTATGTTGGTGTTAGACGTGCGTCCGGTATCCGCCGTTAGTTCACAGGGAACTAGACAATTTATTGAGGCAGTGTGCCCCCGTTACCAAATACCATCTAGGTTCCACTTCTCTAGGCAGGCGATACCGAGAATGTACACGGACGTCAGAAAAAGACTCACCAGTGTCCTAAAAAATGCAGTTGTACCCAATGTCCACTTAACCACGGACATGTGGACAAGTGGAGCAGGGCAGGGTCAGGACTATATGACTGTGACAGCCCACTGGGTAGATGTATGGACTCCCGCCGCAAGAACAGCAGCGGCGGCACCAGTAGCAGCATCTCGCAAACGCCAACTCTTTCCTAGGCAGGCTACGCTTTGTATCACCGCTTTCCAGAATACGCACACAGCTGAAAACCTCTTACGGCAACTGAGGAAGATCATCGCGGAATGGCTTACCCCAATTGGACTCTCCTGTGGATTTGTGGCATCGGACAACGCCAGCAATATTGTGTGTGCATTAAATATGGGCAAATTCCAGCACGTCCCATGTTTTGCACATACCTTGAATTTGGTGGTGCAGAATTTTTAAAAAAACGACAGGGGCGTGCAAGAGATGCTGTCGGTGGCCAGAAAAATTGCGGGACACTTTCGGCGTACAGGCACCACGTACAGAAGACTGGAGCACCACCAAAAACTACTGAACCTGCCCTGCCATCATCTGAAGCAAGAAGTGGTAACGAGGTGGAATTCAACCCTCTATATGCTTCAGAGGTTGGAGGAGCAGCAAAAGGCCATTCAAGCCTATACAATTGAGCACGATATAGGAGGTGGAATGCACCTGTCTCAAGTGCAGTGGAGAATGATTTCAACGTTGTGCAAGGTTCTGATGCCCTTTGAACTTGCCACACGTGAAGTCAGTTCAGACACTGCCAGCCTGAGTCAGGTCATTCCCCTCATCAGGCTTTTGCAGAAGAAGCTGGAGGCATTGAAGAAGGAGCTAAAAGGGAGCGATTCCGCTAGGCATGTGGGACTTGTGGATGCAGCCCTTAATTCGCTTAACAAGGATTCACGGGTGGTCAATCTGTTGAAATCAGAGCACTACATTTTGGCCACCGTGCTCGATCCTAGATTTAAAGCCTACCTTGGATCTCTCTTTCCGGCAGACACAGGTCTGCTGGGGTTGAAAGACCTGCTGGTGACAAAATTGTCAAGTCAAGCGGAACGCGACCTGTCAACATCTCCTCCTTCACATTCTCCCGCAACTGGGGGTGCGAGGAAAAGGCTCAGAATTCCGAGCCCACCCGCTGGCGGTGATGCAGGGCAGTCTGGAGCGACTGCTGATGCTGACATCTGGTCCGGACTGAAGGACCTGACAACGATTACGGACATGTCGTCTACTGTCACTGCATATGATTCTCTCAACATTGATAGAATGGTGGAGGATTATATGAGTGACCGCATCCAAGTAGGCACGTCACACAGTCCGTACTTATACTGGCAGGAAAAAGAGGCAATTTGGAGGCCCTTGCACAAACTGGCTTTATTCTACCTAAGTTGCCCTCCCACAAGTGTGTACTCCGAAAGAGTGTTTAGTGCCGCCGCTCACCTTGTCAGCAATCGGCGTACGAGGTTACATCCAGAAAATGTGGAGAAGATGATGTTCATTAAAATGAATTATAATCAATTCCTCCGCGGAGACATTGACCAGCAGCAATTGCCTCCACAAAGTACACAGGGAGCTGAGATGGTGGATTCCAGTGGGGACGAATTGATAATCTGTGAGGAGGGGGATGTACACGGTGATATATCGGAGGGTGAAGATGAGGTGGACATCTTGCCTCTGTAGAGCCAGTTTGTGCAAGGAGAGATTAATTGCTTCTTTTTTGGGGGGGGTCCAAACCAACCCGTCATATCAGTCACAGTCGTGTGGCAGACCCTGTCACTGAAATGATGGGTTGGTTAAAGTGTGCATGTCCTGTTTTGTTTATACAACATAAGGGTGGGTGGGAGGGCCCAAGGACAATTCCATCTTGCACCTCTTTTTTCTTTTCTTTTTCTTTGCATCATGTGCTGATTGGGGAGGGTTTTTTGGAAGGGACATCCTGCGTGACACTGCAGTGCCACTCCTAGATGGGCCCGGTGTTTGTGTCGGCCACTAGGGTCGCTAATCTTACTCACACAGCTACCTCATTGCGCCTCTTTTTTTCTTTGCGTCATGTGCTGTTTGGGGAGGGTTTTTTGGAAGGGACATCCTGCGTGACACTGCAGTGCCACTCCTAGATGGGCCCGGTGTTTGTGTCGGCCACTAGGGTCGCTTATCTTACTCACACAGCGACCTCGGTGCAAATTTTAGGACTAAAAATAATATTGTGAGGTGTGAGGTATTCAGAATAGACTGAAAATGAGTGTAAATTATGGTTTTTGAGGTTAATAATACTTTGGGATCAAAATGACCCCCAAATTCTATGATTTAAGCTGTTTTTTAGTGTTTTTTGAAAAAAACACCCGAATCCAAAACACACCCGAATCCGACAAAAAAAATTCGGTGAGGTTTTGCCAAAACGCGTTCGAACCCAAAACACGGCCGCGGAACCGAACCCAAAACCAAAACACAAAACCCGAAAAATTTCAGGCGCTCATCTCTACTTTGAAGCAGGTGCACCCAACTTGTTGGGCGCATACAGGATAAATAGCGAGTCAGTCTTTCTGACTCCAGCTGTCCTGGAAACATAGACTTTCAAGGCCCTGACAACGTCCAACAACTTGGAAACCTCCAAGTCTTTAGTAGCCGCAGGCACCACGATAGGTTGGTTCAGATGAAAAGCTGATACCACTTTAGGGAGAAACTGGGGACAAGTCCTCAATTCTGCCCTATCCATATGGAAAATCAGATAAGGGCTTTTACATGACAAAGCCGCCAATTCTGATACACGTCTGGCCGAAGCCAAGGCCAACAACATGACCACTTTCCACGTGAGATATTTAAAATCCACGGTTTTTAGTGGCTCAAACCAATGTGACTTTAGGAAATCCAACACTACGTTGAGATCCCAAGGTGCCACTGGAGGCACAAAAGGGGGCTGAATATGCAGCACTCCCTTAACAAAAGTCTGAACTTCAGGTAGTGAAGCCAGTTCTCTCTGGAAGAAAATCGATAGAGACGAAATCTGGACCTTAATGGAACCCAATTTTAGGCCCATAGTCACCCCTGACTGCAGGAAGTGCAGAAATCGGCCTAGCTGAAATTCCTCCGTTGGGGCCTTCCTGGCCTCACACCACGCAACATATTTTCGCCAAATGCGGTGATAATGGTTTGCGGTAACTTCTTTCCTAGCTTTAATCAGCGTAGGAATGACTTCCTCTGGAATGCCCTTTTCCTTCAGGATCCGGTGTTCAATCGCCATGCCGTCAAACGCAGCCGCGGTAAGTCTTGGAACAGACAGGGCCCCTGCTGTAGCAGGTCCTGTCTGAGCGGCAGAGGCCATGGGTCCTCTGAGATCATTTCTTGAAGTTCCGGGTACCAAGCTCTTCTTGGCCAATCCGGAACAATGAGTATAGTTCTTACTCCACTTCTCCTTATTATCCTCAGTACCTTTGGTATGAGAGGAAGAGGAGGGAACACATAAACCGACCGGTACACCCACGGTGTCACTAGAGTGTCCACAGCTATCGCCTGAGGGTCTCTCGACCTGGCGCAATATCTTTCTAGCTTTCTGTTTAGGCGGGACGCCATCATGTCCACCTGTGGCCTTTCCCAACGGTTTACAATCATTTGGAAGACTTCTGGATGAAGTCCCCACTCTCCCGGGTGGAGGTCGTGCCTGCTGAGGAAGTCTGCTTCCCAGTTGTCCACTCCCGGAATGAACACTGCTGACAGTGCTAACACGTGATTTTCCGCCCATCGGAGAATCCTTGTGGCTTCTGCCATCGCCGTCCTGCTTCTCGTGCCGCCCTGTCGGTTTACATGGGCGACCGCCCTGATGTTGTCTGACTGGATCAGTACCGGCTGGTTTTGAAGCAGGGGTTTTGCCTGACTTAGGGCATTGTAAATGGCCCTCAGTTCCAGAATATTTATGTGCAGGGAAGTCTGCTGACTTGACCATAGTCCTTGGAAGTTTCTTCCCTGTGTGACTGCCCCCCAGCCTCGAAGGCTGGCATCCGTGGTCACCAGGACCCAGTCCTGTATGCCGAATCTGCGGCCCTCTTGAAGATGAGCACTCTGCAGCCACCACAGCAGAGACACCCTGGTCCTTGGAGACAGGGTTATCAGCCGATGCATCTGAAGATGCGATCCGGACCACTTGTCCAATAGGTCCCACTGAAAGGTTCTTGCATGGAACCTGCCGAATGGAATTGCTTCGTAGGAAGCTACCATCTTTCCCAGGATCCGCGTGCAGTGATGCACCGACACCTGTTTTGGTTTTAGGAGGCCTCTGACTAGAGATGACAGCTCCTTGGCCTTCTCCTCCGGGAGAAACACTTTTTTCTGTTCTGTGTCCAGAACCATCCCCAGGAACAGTAGACGTGTCGTAGGGATCAGCTGTGACTTTAGAATATTTAGAACCCAGCCGTGCTGTTGTAGCACCTCCCGAGATAGTGCTACCCCGACCAACAACTGCTCCCTGGACCTCGCCTTTATCAGGAGATCGTCCAAGTACGGGATAATTAAAACTCCCTTCTTTCGAAGGAGTATCATCATTTCGGCCATTACCTTGGTAAAGACCCTCGGAGCCGTGGATAGACCGAACGGCAACGTCTGGAATTGGTAATGACAATCCTGTACCACAAATCTGAGGTACTCCTGGTGAGGATGGTAAATGGGGACATGCAGGTAAGCATCCTTGATGTCCAGTGATACCATGTAATCCCTCTCGTCCAGGCTTGCAATAATCGCCCTGAGCGATTCCATCTTGAACTTAAATTTTTTTTATATATGTGTTCAAGGATTTCAAATTTAAAATGGGTCTCACCGAACCGTCCGGTTTCGGTACCACAAACATTGTGGAATAGTAACCCCGTCCTTGTTGAAGTAGGGGCACCTTTACTATCACCTGTTGTGAATACAGCTTGTGAATTGCCTGTAACACTGCCTCCCTGCCTGAGGGAGTGGTTGGTAAGGCAGATTTGAGGAAACGGCGGGGGGGAGACGTCTCGAATTCCAGCTTGTACCCCTGAGATACTATTTGAAAGATCCAGGGATCCACCCGTGAGCGAGCCCACTGATTGCTGAAATATTTGAGACGGGCCCCCACCGTACCTGGCTCCGCCTGTGGAGCCCCAGCGTCATGCTGTGGACTTAGAGGAAGCGGGGGAGGACTTTTTCTCCTGGGAACTGGCTGTATGCTGCAGCTTTTTCCCCCTACCTCTGCCTCTGGGCAGAAAGGACGCGCCCTTAACCCGCTTGCCCCTATTGGGCCGAAAGGACTGCACCTGATAATACGGTGCTTTCTTTGGCTGTGAGGGGACATGGGGTAAAAATGTAGACTTCCCAGCTGTTGCTGTGGAAACGAGGTCCGAGAGACCATCCCCAAACAACTCCTCACCCTTATAAGGCAGAACTTCCATGTGCCTTTTGGAATCTGCATCTCCTGTCCACTGCCGAGTCCATAACCCTCTCCTGGCAGAAATGGACATTGCACTAATTTTGGATGCCAGCCGGCAAATATCCCTCTGTGCATCCCTCATGTATAAAAGTGCGTCTTTAATATGCTCTACGGTTAGCAATATAGTGTCCCTGTCTAGGGTATCAATATTTTCCGACAGGGAATCTGACCACGTAGCTGCAGCACTGCACATCCATGCTGACGCAATAGCTGGCCTCAGTATAACACCTGTGTGTGTATATATATAGACTTCAGGATAGCCTCCTGCTTTCTATCAGCAGATTCCTTCAGGGCGGCCGTATCCGGAGACGGTAGTGCCACCTTCTTTGACAAGCGTGTGAGCGCTTCATCCACCCTAGGGGATGTTTCCCAGCGTGACCTATCCTCTGGCGGGAAAGGGTACGCCATTAGTAACCTCTTAGAATTTACCAGTTTCTTATCAGGAGAAGCCCACGCTTCTTCACACACGTCATTTAACTCCTCAGATGGAGGAAAAGCTACTGGTAGTTTTTTCTCTCCAAACATAATACCCTTTTTTGTGGTACCGGGGGTAACATCAGAAATGTGCAACACATTTTTCATTGCCTCAATCATGTAACGTGTGGCCCTATTGGAAGTTACATTAGTCTCATCGTCGTCGACACTGGAGTCAGTATCCGTGTCGACATCTGTGTCTGCCATCTGAGGTAGCGGGCGTTTTAGAGCCCCTGATGGCTTTTGAGACGCCTGGGCAGGCACAGGCTGAGAAGCCGGCTGTCCCATAGTAGGTATGTTGTCAAACCTTTTATGCAAGGAGTCGACACTGTCGCGTAATTCCTTCCACAGAACCATCCACTCAGGTGTCGACCCCGCAGGGGGTGACATCACATTTACAGGCATTTGCTCCGCCTCCACATAAGCCTCCTCATCAAACATGTCGACACAGCCGTACCGACACACCGCATACACACAGGGAATGCTCTGACAGAGGACAGGACCCCACAAAGCCCTTTGGGGAGACAGAGAGAGAGTATGCCAGCACACACCAGAGCGCTATATAATACAGGGACTAACTGAATTATATCCCCTTATAGCTGCTCTATATATATATATTGTGCCTAAATTTAGTGCCCCCCCTCTCTTTTTTACCCTTCTGTAGCTTGTAGACTGCAGGGGAGAGCCAGGGAGCTTCCTTCCAGCGGAGCTGTGAGGGAAAAATGGCGCCAGTGTGCTGAGGGAGTTAGCCCCGCCCCTTTTTCAGCGAACTTCTCCCGCGTTTTTTAAACTCTGGCAGGGGTATTAATTTACACCTATATAGCCTCTGGGACTATATATGGTGTATATTTGCCAGCCAAGGTGTGTAATATTGCCCTCAGGGCGCCCCCAGCGCCCTGCACCCATCAGTGACCGGAGTGTGAGGTGTACATGAGGAGCAATGGCGCACAGCTGCAGTGCTGTGCGCTACCTTGGTGAAGACCGAAGTCTTCTGCCGCCGATTTTCCGGACCTCTTCATGCTTCTGGCTCTGTAAGGGGGACGGCGGCGCGGCTCCGGGAACGAACATCAAGGTCGGGTCCTGCGGTCGATCCCTCTGGAGCTAATGATGTCCAGTAGCCTAAGAAGCCCAAACTACCACCTGTTAGGTAGGTTCGCTTCTTCTCCCCTTAGTCCCTCGCTGCAGTGAGTCTGTTGCCAGCAGATCTCACTGTAAAATAAAAAACCTAATATATACTTTCTTTCTAGGAGCTCAGGAGAGCCCCTAGTGTGCATCCAGCTCAGCCGGGCACAAGATTCTAACTGAGGTCTGGAGGAGGGTCATAGTGGGAGTAGAGATGAGTGGGTTCGGTTCCTCGGAATCCGAACCCGCCCGAACTTCATTTTTTTTTACACGGGGCCGAGCGACTCGGATCTTCCCGCCTTGCTCGGTTAACCCGAGCGCGCCCGAACGTCATCATCCCGCTGTCGGATTCTCGCGAGGCTCGGATTCTATCGCGAGACTCGGATTCTATATAAGGAGCCGCGCATCGCCGCGCGTCGCCGCCATTTTCACACGTGCATTGAGATTGATAGGGAGAGGACGTGGCTGGCGTCCTCTCCGTTTATAGAGAAGAGAGTGAGACTAGAGTAGAGAGAGACACAGTAGTAATTTTGGGGAGCATTAGGAGGAGTACTACTACTTGCTGAAGTGATAGATAGATAGTGTGACTGTATAATGTATATCTGACTTGTGGGGGAGACACTGACAGTGGGGAGCAGTTAGAGTCTGAGAGCAGGACTCAGGAGTACATATAACGTACAGTGCACACTTTTGCTGCCAGAGTGCCACACTGCCATTGTGACCACACTGACCACCAGTATAATATATATTGTGATTGTCTGCTTAGGAGTACTACTTGCAAGTTGCTGATAGTGTGACCAGTGACCTGACCACCAGTTTAATAATCACCACCAGTTTAATATATATAATATATATATATATAATTGTATATAATATATATATAATATTGTATACCACCTACCCGTTTTTTTTTTCTTTTCTTTCTTCTTCTTTATACATACTACTATAGTAGCTTACTGTAGCAGTCTGCGGTGCTGCTGAGCTGACAGTGTCCAGCAGGTCCGTCATCAGTCATTACATAATAAATATATATACCTGTCCGGCTGCAGTACTAGTGATATTATATATATATATATTGATTTCATCTCATTATCATCCAGTCTATATTAGCAGCAGACACAGTACGGTAGTCCACAGCTGTAGCTACCTCTGTGTCGGCAGTCGCTCGTCCATCCATAATTGTATACCACCTACCCGTGGTTTTTTCTTTTTTTCTTTCTTCTTTATACATACTACTATAGTAGCTTACTGTAGCAGTCTGCGGTGCTGCTGAGCTGACAGTGTCCAGCAGGTCCATCATCAGTCATTACATAATAAATATATCTACCTGTCCGGCTGCAGTACTAGTGTGATATTATATATATATATATATATTGATTTCATCTCATTATCATCCAGTCTATATTAGCAGCAGACACAGTACGGTAGTCCACGGCTGTAGCTACCTCTGTGTCGGCAGTCGCTCGTCCATCCATAATTGTATACCACCTACCCGTGGTTTTTTTTTTTCTTTCTTCTTTATACATACTACTATAGTAGCTTACTGTAGCAGTCTGCGGTGCTGCTGAGCTGACAGTGTCCAGCAGGTCCGTCATCAGTCATTACATAATAAATATATATACCTGTCCGGCTGCAGTACTAGTGATATTATATATATATATATATTGATTTCATCTCATTATGATCCAGTCTATATTAGCAGCAGACACAGTACGGTAGTCCACGGCTGTAGCTACCTCTGTGTCGGCAGTCGCTCGTCCATCCATAATTGTATACCACCTACCCGTGGTTTTTTTCCTTTTCTTTGTAGCTTACTGTAGCAGTCTGCGGTGCTGCTGAGCTGACAGTGTCCAGCAGGTCCGTCATCAGTCATTACATAATAAATATATATACCTGTCCGGCTGCAGTACTAGTGTGATATTATATATATATATATTGATTTCATCTCATTATCATCGAGTCTATATTAGCAGCAGACACAGTACGGTAGTCCACGGCTGTAGCTACCTCTGTGTCGGCAGTCGCTCGTCCATCCATAATTGTATACCTCCTACCCGTGTTTTTTTTTCTTTTCTTTCTTCTTTATACATACTACTATAGTAGCTTACTGTAGCAGTCTGCGGTGCTGCTGAGCTGACAGTGTCCAGCAGGTCCGTCATCAGTCATTACATAATAAATATATCTACCTGTCCGGCCGCAGTACTAGTGTGATATTATATATATATATATATATATATTGATTTCATCTCATTATCATCCAGTCTATATTAGCAGCAGACACAGTACGGTAGTCCACGGCTGTAGCTACCTCTGTGTCGGCAGTCGCTCGTCCATCCATAATTGTATACCTCCTACCCGTGGTTTTTTTTCTTTTCTTTCTTCTTTATACATACTACTATAGTAGCTTACTGTAGCAGTCTGCGGTGCTGCTGAGCTGACAGTGTCCAGCAGGTCCGTCATCAGTCATTACATAATAAATATATCTACCTGTCCGGCTGCAGTACTAGTGTGATATAATATATATTGATTTCATCTCATTATCATCCAGTCTATATTAGCAGCAGACACAGTACGGTAGTCTACGGCTGTAGCTACCTCTGTGTCTTTTAGTTGTGCCTATTAAAATATGGAGAACAAAAATGTTGAGGTTCCAAAATTAGGGAAAGATCAAGATCCACTTCCACCTCGTGCTGAAGCTGCTGCCACTAGTCATGGCCGAGACGATGAAATGCCAGCAACGTCGTCTGCCAAGGCCGATGCCCAATGTCATAGTACAGAGCATGTAAAATCCAAAACACCAAATATCAGTAAAAAAAGGACTCCAAAATCTAAAATAAAATTGTCGGAGGAGAAGCGTAAACTTGCCAATATGCCATTTACCACACGGAGTGGCAAGGAACGGCTGAGGCCCTGGCCTATGTTCATGGCTAGTGGTTCAGCTTCACATGAGGATGGAAGCACTCAGCCTCTCGCTAGAAAAATGAAAAGACTCAAGCTGGCAAAAGCACCGCAAAGAACTGTGCGTTCTTCGAAATCCCAAATCCACAAGGAGAGTCCAATTGTGTCGGTTGCGATGCCTGACCTTCCCAACACTGGACGTGAAGAGCATGCGCCTTCCACCATTTGCACGCCCCCTGCAAGTGCTGGAAGGAGCACCCGCAGTCCAGTTCCTGATAGTCAGATTGAAGATGTCAGTGTTGAAGTACACCAGGATGAGGAGGATATGGGTGTTGCTGGCGCTGGGGAGGAAATTGACAAGGAGGATTCTGATGGTGAGGTGGTTTGTTTAAGTCAGGCACCCGGGGAGACACCTGTTGTCCGTGGGAGGAATAGGGCCGTTGACATGCCTGGTGAAAATACCAAAAAAATCAGCTCTTCGGTGTGGAAGTATTTTACCAGAAATGCGGACAACATTTGTCAAGCCGTGTGTTGCCTTTGTCAAGCTGTAATAAGTAGGGGTAAGGACGTTAACCACCTCGGAACATCCTCCCTTATACGTCACCTGCAGCGCATTCATAATAAGTCAGTGACAAGTTCAAAAACTTTGGGCGACAGCGGAAGCAGTCCACTGACCAGTAAATCCCTTCCTCTTGTAACCAAGCTCACGCAAACCACCCCACCAACTCCCTCAGTGTCAATTTCCTCCTTCCCCAGGAATGCCAATAGTCCTGCAGGCCATGTCACTGTCAATTCTGACGATTCCTCTCCTGCCTGGGATTCCTCCGATGCATCCTTGCGTGACACTGCAGTGCCACTCCTAGATGGGCCCGGTGTTTGTGTCGGCCACTAGGGTCGCTTATCTTACTCACACAGCTACCTCATTGCGCCTCTTTTTTTCTTTGCGTCATGTGCTGTTTGGGGAGTGTTTTTTGGAAGGGCCATCCTGCGTGACACTGCAGTGCCACTCCTAGATGGGCCCGGTGTTTGTGTCGGCCACTAGGGTCGCTTAGCTTAGTCATCCAGCGACCTCGGTGCAAATTTTAGGACTAAAAATAATATTGTGAGGTGTGAGGTATTCAGAATAGACTGAAAATGAGTGGAAATTATGGTTTTTGAGGTTAATAATACTTTGGGATCAAAATGACCCCCAAATTCTATGATTTAAGCTGTTTTTTAGTGTTTTTTGAAAAAAACACCCAAATCCAAAACACACCCGAATCCGACAAAAAAAATTCGGTGAGGTTTTGCCAAAACGCGGTCGAACCCAAAACACGGCCGCGGAACCGAACCCAAAACCAAAACACAAAACCCGAAAAATTTCAAGTGCACATCTCTAAGTAGGAGGAGCCAGTGCACACCAGTAGTCTAAAGCTTTCTTTATAGTTGTGCCCAGTCTCCTGCGGAGCCGCTATTCCCCATGGTCCTTACGGAGTCCCAGCATCCACTTAGGACGTCAGAGAAACATTTGTTATTACTACAGTACTAGCAACGGTGGTTTTAGATCATGTGGCACCCACACATTATACTACACACCGAGATGCCCATACGCATTATCGGCCTAATTCAGGTTGGATCGCAGTGTGGGCGCAGAAAATGCGATTGCCTCTGCCTGTCAATCAGGCAGAGGCGGCCACAGGGTGGACAACGCCCCGTTTCTAGGGAGGAGATGGAGCATTGCTGGGGCGGCGCAGCGCGAACGGGGGCAGAAGCAGTGAAACGGGGCATGATCACAGCAGCTGCATGACATCACATGCAGCCGCCGTAATTGGGAAGACGGCAGCAGGCCTCCTGCGGGCGCAGCCAAGCTGCGCCGGCAGGGGGCTTCCTTAGTTTCTGCTAACAAGCAGAAATTGCTATGCGTTCGCAATTTCTGCTTGTTCAATGCGGGGAGGCTCCGGTCAGCATGCTGGGCGGCCTTGCCCAGCGATGGGCGGCCCCCAGCATGCATTCCAAAGGATTGCAAATTCTGCTAATTAGCAGAATTTGCAATCCTTACTGAATTAGACCCTATGTCACACATCGTAATGAACATTCCACATTATGCCACAAACGATAACGCTCATTATATGTTATGCCACACACCATAACGCCCATTACACGTTATGCCACACACCATAATGCCCATTACACATTATGCCACACACCATAATGCCCATTACATATTATGCCACACACCATAATGCCCATTACACATTATGCCACCCACCATAATGCCCATTACACGTTATGCCACACACCGTAATGGCAATTACACATTATGCTACACACCATAATGCCTATTACAATTTATCACCGTAATGCACATTACACGTTATTGCACACACCTTAATTCCCATTACACGTTATGCCACACACCGTAATGCCTATTACAACTTATGCCACACTATAATGCCCATTACATGTTATGCCACACACCGTAATGCCCATTACACATTATGCCACATATTGTAATGCCCATTACAACTTATGCCACACAGTAATGCCTATTACATGTTATGCCACACACAATAACACCTATTACAACTTATGCCACACACCATAATGCCTATTACACGTTATGGCACACCTTAATGCCCATTACATGTTATGCAACACACCATAACGCCCATTACAACTTATGCTACACACCATAATGCCCATTACACGTTATGCCACACCATAACGCCTATTACAACTTATGCCACACACCGTAATGGCCATTACACGTTATGCTACACACCATAATGCCTGTTACAACTTATCACCGTAATGCACATTACACGTTATTGCACACACCTTAATTACCATTACACGTTGTGCCACACACCGTAATGCCTATTACAACTTATGCCACACCATAATGCCCATTACATGTTATGCCACACACCGTAATGCCCATTACACGTTATGCCACATATTGTAATGCCCATTACAACTTATGCCACACAGTAATGCCTATTACATGTTATGCCACACACCATAACGCCTATTACAACTTATGCCACACACCGTAATGCCTATTACATGTTATGGCACACACCTTAATGCCCATTACATGTTATGCAACACACCAGAACGCCTATTACAACTTATTCCACACACTGTAATGCCCATTACACATTATGCTAAATACAGTTATGCCCCTGACACCATTTTATGGTCCACACACAATAATGCCCCTTACAAATTATGCCGCACAGTAAGGCTTCTAATTACTTTTTAATTACCTGTTCGTTGCCAGGGGTCTAATGCTCGTTGCCAGGGGTCTCATGCTCATCAGGGGTTTCCTGCTGTGGGTTTCATGCTCATTGCCAGGGGTTTCCTGCTCGTTGCCAGGGGTCTCATGCTCACTGCCAGGGGTCTTATGTTTGTTGCCAAGGGTCTCATGCTCGTCAGGGGTTTCATGCTGTGGATTTCATGGTTGTTGCCAGGGGTTTCTGCTCATTGCCAGGGGTTTCCTGCTCGTTGCCAGCTGCCTCCCACCCGCACCCCAGCTGCAGAAGGCGCCCGCTGCAGCCGACACCATTGACTGAGACAGACACTAGAGATCCCACTTGACCTCTAGCGTCTGGAGGAGAGCAGGGAGACGCTAGAGGTCAAGTGGGACCTCTAGCATCTGACTGTCTCCCTCAATAGTGTCGGCTGCAGTGTGCGCCCACGGTGCCTGCTGCAGGTTGTGTGCAGGCCCGCATGTAGAACCACTCCTGAATACTAGCATTATTTAGAATAAAATGGCTAAAGTGCATAGTATGTGTATGGTGCCATCTTGTGGTATAATTTAGATTTAGCACCAGACTGTGTGACTGTGCCTGGTTGCCTAACTCTCACAAGGTACCTTCCTGGGGGAGAGGGTAACACAGATTGGGAAATGAACAAAATATTGGGTTTAATCATTTATTGTGAATCAAAGTTATATCTTGCAGGATGTCAAATCAAGGAGGTGAGAGGGGGCTGGACTGCACACCCTAATTTTAAACATAAGAGGTGCTACCATGCTGAGACTTGTAGTGCCACCCAGGAAAAAAAGATAATGCAGATGCACACTCTAAGCACTAAGAATACGGATACTTAAAACAATTATATTAAACTCTACAATTTAACATTTAAGATTGAGGTACTTAGTACATGTTTGGCCAAAAATGCGAGCCCACCTACCTCATCATGGTGACCTCATCAGGTGGATCCCTAATACTGCAGCTTCCTATCTGCTCCCCCCTGTGTGCTGGGAGAGATGACGTCTCTCCCAGCCCACCCCCCAGCCCATCCAGTGCTGAAAAGAGTGCAGCATAGGGTGGGAAGGACGAGAGGAGAGGCCTGCAGCTGTGCAGCTGGTCACAGGTAAGTATAACTCTCTCTCTCTCTCTCTCTCTGGGACACTGCCTGCCTAATGTGTGTATAAAATGGGGACTCTGCCTGCCTAATGTGTAAAAAGGGGGACTCTGCCTGCCTAATGTGTAAAAAGGGAGACTCTGCCTGCGTAATGTGTAAAAAGAGGGACTCTGCCTGCCTAATATGTAAAAAAGGAGACTCTGCTGCTGTAATGTGTAAAAAAGGGGACTATGCCTGCTGTAATGTGTAAAAAGGGAGCTCTACATGCCGTAATGTGTAAGAGTGGACATAATGTGGGCTCTACCTCGTGTAATGTGTGACAGGGGCTCTACCTGGCATAATGTGTAAAAGGGGCTCTACCTGGTGTAATGTATATAAGTGGCGCTACGGTGCAGCGTAATTTAAATAATGGAGACTTCTGTACAGCGTAATATGAATTGGTATTATTTTGTGGCCACGCCCCTCCCCATGAAGCCACATCCCTATATTTTTGGCTGGCCCACTTTTGTATATGGGAGGGCACCGATGCTGTTTCTTGCAGCATTAAAATGTCTACTTACAGCACTGAAAAGCATCTAAGGGCAGGTAAGTGGGGTACTAATCTAGATAGAAGGCATCTTTACCTTGTACATACATACATACATACATACATACATACATACATACATGATTACAGAGTAAAAGAGGGGACTGAACTGCACACCCTAATTTTTTACGTATGAGGTGTTACCAAGCTGACACTTGTAGGACTACACAGGAAGAAAAAATGCAGGTGCACACTCCAAGCACTAGGAATACTGATAATTAAAATAATCATAAACTGTACACTTAAATTTGGAGTAAAATTTAGGTACTTTGCACATTTTTGGCCAAATATGTGAGCCCACCTACCTCGTCACAGTGACCTCATCAAGTGGGTCCCTAACCTCCCTAATACTGGCATATTATATAAATTTATAGAGGTCTTCTCTATAATAGTGCCTGTTTTAACATGTAGACAGCAAATGCAAGGACCCATACTAATTAAAAGCACCTAAGGGCAGGTGGATTGGGTGCTAATCTAAGTAGAAGATGTCTCTACTTTCAAGTGTACATACATACATACATGGTTACAGAGTAAAAAGGGGAGGGGACTGGACTGCACACACCCTAATTTTAAACATAAGAGG
Organism: Pseudophryne corroboree; assembly: GCF_028390025.1. Classification (NCBI taxonomy): domain Eukaryota; kingdom Metazoa; phylum Chordata; class Amphibia; order Anura; family Myobatrachidae; genus Pseudophryne; species Pseudophryne corroboree. Next base: position 718,800,055 of record NC_086447.1, read on the forward strand.
TGCTACCATGCTGACACTTGTAGGGTTACACAGGAAAAAAGAAAATGCAGGTGCACACACTAAGTACTAAGAATCAAAAGAATTCTCTGTACTCAGATTAGAGCTTGAGGTGGGAGTGACAAGGCTGGAACCGGTAATGCTTACTATGGAGACCGGGCTGGTACTGGTAATGCAACAGTATATGGGCTGGAATTGGTAAGTGTAACAATGAGCTGGAAGCAGCAGCAACAGCACTGAAGTAAATTAGCACAGAGTTCTGCTGAGACAAAATTACGTCTGTAAAAGTAACATGTTCCCATTGGTTGCCAGGATCAGCTGAGCACAAGAAGTAATTCTGTTGGTGGAGATGTTGTCAGATGACTTTTCCAAAATGGCAGCATCTATGCTGCAGTGCTGGCCGCGGCTAATGCGGGACATCATCAGTCGGCACACTGGAGATGAATCAGGGGACCAGTGGGCAATGGTAAACCTCAAGGAAAGAAAGCGTTGTGGTAAGTATCAGGGCGTTGATCCCCAGACTGTGACACAGGATCTATGGAGGTGTGGGTCACCACAGTGCCTCCTACATTACTGTTCTTGAAATAGAGCTGGCTCTGGGCAGTGGACCTACTGTCTCAGGTCTGCTGATGTCGACCAGTGGGTATGAGAGCTCCAACAATAATGGCTCATCAGAAACATTTGAAATATTTTGGCAGCTGGCAACCTGCCACCTGGCCCAGCCCGCCACTTAGTATAATGCTGCTGGTGCCGTTATATAAGCCAGACTGTCAGTACTGGTGGATAAGTGTTGATCACACAATAATGAAAATGTATTGATACAGTAGCGTTAAAATTGGATCACCATATTCACACACTACTACATATGACCTGCTTTTTTGAAATGCTAGTGAACCGCTTTAATCTCGCAGTATGTCGGAGGAAAGCTCCATAGTTAGAATCTTAACAAGGGTAACCTTGAACTATTGAATTGCCGTAACAGCCATTATATTGCAGCAAGTGCAGTAAGGCTGTGAGTGTGTCTGTAGCAAGGAGTTAACTAGTGAACTGCTGTAACAGCTGGTGAATTTCTGCAAGTGCAGTAAGGTTGTCAGCATGCTCGTAGCAAACAGCCAACTGGTGAATTTCTGTAACCAGAAGCGTAATGAGGGTGGTTGGGCGCCAATGAATGGGGGTGTGCTGGTGCGGGGGCATGGCATTGTAGCAGTATGGTATTGAATTTACCTGATGCCAATACATGTTAAACAGCATTGCAGCAGGAGCAATAATGTGCCATGGGCGGATTTAGGTGTGAGGGTGCTCATAGGCACAACAGTAACAACCCCCTGGCACAACTATTTTTATTATCATTTATTGTTTATAAGCACTCATTTGATTATAGCAAATTCAATAGAACAAAAAAAGAAGCCATTAACTATGACATTATTTTATTTTTAGTTATATATACATATTTACTAAGTAGAACAGCTTACAGGGGCAGTGTGTACATGTCCTATCCCTTTACACTCAAGATGTAGCATCCAAGATGTCATATGTTACAGTGGAAATATTTTGCAGTTACAGGTTTCTCCAGATGTAGACACGCACATCTAGCCTGCAGCATGCATATTTATGGCAAGCCAGGCACGGCAAGTGTGCCTGTTACCAGGATGTGCATGTGTGTCTAAGTACGCGCGCCCATAGGAATATTAAGTTGCACCCACGCCTAGGTGCAACATGTGTGCCCATGCGACAGTGGCGCATGCTGGATGTGCGTGGCTACATCTGTACATCTTGTGTCAATACGCTACGTAGCAGATGCCTGACATGAGAGAACTGACAGGTCCAGGGAATTCTGTTTACGTCGGGCATCTTTCTTGCCGAAAATGCGTCTTATTCGTACTGCTATGCAAATAGTATGCACAAGCAGATTCTGCTGATTAAAATGATATGGGGCTGTATCTGTATGCGAAATGGTATGTTAAAGTGTTTTCTAGGAAAATACTGTAACATACTGTACTATTTTGTATGCTAATACAGCCACGGTCATACACAGAATATAGACATGCCGCATATCATTTAATTAGCATAAATTGTTTGTACATCCTATTTGCTTCATTTTGCGAATAAGACATATTATAATGGCAAAAGACGCATGTAAAGACGCTTGGTGCTACTGAGTCACTCTACAACATGGCATGAGTAGAATGGCTGTCGTGCAGGGAGGCTAAATGGAAGTGGACACATCTGTACTGGAACATTTCAGACTGACCGTATCAACACAAGCATCCAAGTGCCACCCCCCAACAAGTGCCATTTGTCCCTTCTGGAGAGGGGTCATGTTGGGAGGTTTGCTAATGCCATATTACAACTGTTGTGTCTATGTTCCCCTCGTTGAAAGGACCAGGAAGTGACAGCACGAGAGGCATAGGCATGCGCACAGGGGGTGCCTGGTGCGCACATGCACCCCCCTAATGTCCGGCACTGCCCCACGCGCCATGCCTGCTACAGATGCCGCCGAGACCTGGACTTCTCATTGCTGCACTGCGCCTGTGCCCACCACGGACGCTATCGCTATACAGCATATATCCTGGGGGGGGGAGTGACGTCGCACTCTGCCTGGCGATGTGACATGTTGATGTCACACCACACACTCTCCCTCCCCACCCATGCTCTCAATGCACTGGTGTGTTCCCTACCACTGCTGCCACGCACCACTCAGGAGGACTTGGAGCTGCCGTTGGACCAAAGGACACATTCAGTGGCAGTGTCACTGAGGCAGTAAGTAACCTCACACTGCATGCAGGAAAAAGAGGGGGCCAGCCCAGACAGGAGGAATGAATATATATATATATATATATATATATATATATTATTTTTTTTTGTTATTCTTATTATTATTTTTAAAGCACTACATCCATGTACATTATGTAATCCTTCTTTTCCCTTTTTATTTCATGTTTTTTTTTAACATATATATATATATATATATATATATATATATGTGACTCAGTTCCATTCAGCGGCACTCGGAGGCTTGTGGATAACGTATAACGTGCTTTAATATGTCATAGTGACAGTCTGCATACCAACGTTTCGGGGCGTGACCACCCCTTTGTCAAGGTGAGCAAAATTTTAATACAGACATAAACGTATAAAACTCATATAAAACATAAGGATTGGACCCGTACAATAAAAAAAGATTATAAAAGCTTATCTGTAATCCTTTCAGAGGAGTGGATCATCTTCCCAACGCGTAATTTTCTAGGACTTCATCAAGGGGTAATTACTTGATGAAGTCCTAGAAAATTATTAAAAGGACGAAATGCGTTGGGCAGATGATCCACCTCCTCTGAAAGGATTACAGATAAGCTTTTATAATCTTTTTTATTGTACGGGTCCAATCCTTATGTTTTATATGTGTTTTATACGTTTATGTCTGTATTAAAATTTTCAAAATTACTACACTATGGGCTCTTCTTCCCGTTTCTGGGAAACTCTATTTTATCTCTAAGGGTCCCCAGCATGAACCTCAGGAGAAGAACCTTTACAGACACCTCTACATGCAAGCTTTGCAAGTTCTGTGGGTACTTATTTTTATACTACCTTAGGCGGTGGGCACTTTTCACAGTCATTCAATTGTGACACTGGGTGCACCATTTACTTAAAGGCACAACTACTAATCACATTGGAAATTGATTTGTGCACACCTTTACATATGTTGGCAATAGTACACTATTTTGTGGTATTCTTCTAATTTTCATACGGACCACCTACGGAGTCAGTGGGAAAGCTAGAAGACCGGCATCAGGAGAAATACGATTTATACTACACGCTTGATATATACATGGGATGCGGTACGCATATTATTATTTAATTCTCACTTGGAGTTCGCATAACACAGAAGGCGCTGGGTTCTACCATTTTGTACATTTTATCCATTTGGACTTTTGAAATAGAGTCCACCCGAGAGGACCTTTCTAGCAGCCCCCTGAACAGGGGAAGTGTTCTTGAACTTTTTAATTTTAATTTAAAATTATATTAGTCTTGTTATCCAGGTAGCAGCGCTATTTGCACTATTGTTTTGTATATATATATATATATATATATATATATATATATATATATATATATATATACTAGCTGGGCCAAGCATATGGCATATGCACTCAGGAAACTACTGAATGCTTGGCTCAGCTAGTGTGTATATATATATATATATATATATATATATATATGTGTGTAAACCTTCTTTTCTTTTTTTTTCATGAGTGTACCCACAGATTTTATTACTTTTAGATCTCATTCTTTTTCTTTTTGATAAGAGTGATACTACTCATACCGTGTGACATAATATGGATTTTGGCTCATACTGTGTATCATAATGTGAATTTCGGCTCATACTGTGTGGCATAATGTGAATTTCGGCTCATACTGTGTATTATAATGTGACTTTTCGGCTCATACTGTGTGGTGTAATGTGAATTTCAGCTCATACCGTGTGACATAATGTGAATTTCTGCTTGAACCGTTTGGCATAATGTGAATGTGGCTCGTACTGTGTGGCATAATGTGAATTTCGGCTCATACTGTGTGGCGTAATGTGATTTTCGGCTAATACCATGTGACATAATGTGAATTTCGGCTCATAGCATTTGGCATAATGTGAATGTGGCTCATACTGTGTGACGTAAAGTGAATTTCGGCTCACACTGTGTGGCGTAATGTGAATTTTGGTTAATAATGTGTGACAATGTAAATTTCGGCTCATACTATGTGACATAATGTGAATGTGGCTCATACCGTGTGACATAATGTGAATGTTCGGCTCATACTGTGTGGTGTAATGTGAATTTTGGCTAAAACCGTGTGACGTAATGTGAATTTTGGTTCATACTGTGTGACATATTGCAAATTTTGGTTCATACTGTGTGACATAATGGAAATGTGGATTATACCATGTGACATAATGGGAATTTAGTCTCATACCATGTGACATATTGCAAATTTTGGTTCATACTGTGTGGCATAATGTGAATAAGGGGCACTACTATCAGTAGCTGGTGAGCATGGTGACGTGTGACAAATGCTGGTGTCTTGCTGAGGAGGAGTCCGATGGAATAGAAAGAGGCAAATGTGGCTCTGATTGTCACGTCTAGCAAAGTTTGAGGATCCGGCAGCTGAGACTTGCCCGAGGAGGTAGATAGCTGTGGGTGAACAAGATGAGGGGGTTGGATATAGTTCCTTCGCATGGGACACGAGCAATGAAGAACATAGGCGGGGTTGAAAGTCAATAAATAGTATTTATTATGTACAGGGCTGAGGTAGAGAACTGTGGCTGGAGCACGATGGTTAAAGAACGTAGTTGCGGATAAAGAACTGCAGGTTGTGGCTTGAAAGACGAGGTTGTGAATAATGAACTGCGGAACTGTGGATGGTGGTTAAAAGACGTGGCTGGAGGTAAAGAACTGTGGACTGTGATATGAAAGACGAGACTGTAGATGATGAACTGTGGATTGTAGTTGAAGACGTGGCTGGAGACAAGGACTGTGGACTGTGGTTTGGAGGATGAAGCTGAAGATAACAATCTGCAGGTTGTGGTCGGTGGTACAAAGATGTGGCTGGTGAAGTAGATCTGTGGAGTGTGGCTTGAAAGACGAGGCAGAAGACCCGGGGCCGACTGTGCCCAAAGAGTCTTACTGGACCGGGTTTTCCAGGAGCGCTTCCACAGGCAGTAGCAGGTTAGGAACGGCAGAACTGCAGCAGCAATAGGGAACCGACCAAGCAGGAGCAGGAGTAACCAGAATACAACAAGGATCCTGGGAGCACAGGCTAAAGCACCTACAAAAGGGTTGTAACTTGAAGCACTGGCGTTCCTGTCCTAAACCAGCCCCCTTTTATAGGGAGAGCTTCCCCTGGATTGGCTGGAAGAAACAGGAAATAGGAACTATGCTTAAAACTTGGTCTCCAACATGGCGGCGCCCAGTAATGCAGACCTTTCTGCAAAGCCACATTGCTCTCTGCCTCTGGTCTCCTAGCAACGGCTCAGCAAGAACGACCCGCTGTAGCGGCGTTCCGCCGCCATGAGCGGACCCCCTCACCGCCGCCACTGCTGCCCATGGACCCGGCGCAGCAGCCCACCTCCGCCGCTGCCCACACACCGCCAGAGAAGCCAGCCTTGCGGCCCCAGCGTACCGGTAAGACTCCGGACGCTGACACTGATGGCACATGTGTACATTTTAAACTTGACTTCTGTTATATTAAAACTCAAATGTTCGGCCCCCTAGATCTTCCATGCTTTTCAGTCTGGCCCACTCAAAATCAGGGTGTTGGTGCTGGGGGGTGTAAGGGGTGGGGAAGGAGGGAAATGCATACGTACCTAGGCCCACCACTATCTAGTTCCGCCACTGGATCAGGGATAGGTTGGGGAAGTGTAAGCAGCAATAGGGTGCATACGCATCTAGGACTCAGGGTTATGCTGTAGCGGACAGTCAGTACCGGCTGGTAGTCGCACCATTATGTTTTATTTTATTTCTCTGGGGTGTATTATATCTACTTTTTTATTAGGAACTAGGGAGAAATTAGATTAAGCCACTGATTTTACTGAATGTAAAATAATGCTAGACATGGCCCAAAAGGCAGTGCTAGACATGCCCCTCCTGCGATGCACCTCTAATAAAATTAGCTGCGCACGCCTATGATGAGAGGACAGAAGAGAACTTCCACCATTACAGCACGTTGTTTTATCCATTCTCTGTTGGTTATTTTGTTTTATCTATGCACTGTTGTACTCTTGCGGGCTCGCTCCGCTTCGGGATCGACGTCTCGCTCCACTCGTTACATACCCTCCAACATTTTACACATAAAAATCGGTACAAATTCGAAAAAGGGGTGTGGCCACTGGTAAAGTTTTCCTATACTTTCAATGGAAGTTTGGAGAGCCAAAAATCAGTACACACCATAAGAAAAAAGGTACAGTTGGATGGTATGCCGTTACAGGTTACTATTCCAAATACTTGGTGACATGGACCCAGGGGATTATGGGAAAGGTCCTCTCCACGAAGGGTAACTAGACGCTACTTGCAAGAGAATTTGTGAAAATAATAGGCTTCAGTAAAATGAATCCGACAAGTATTGCAGCAACAATAATGATACTAGTTAGTTCTCTAGTGACTGGAGCTGTGATGATGTATGGTAGGATGCTGTAAAATACATATAGCTTTTACGTAGGATAAATAAGATGCTGCCTTCTATTATTACAGTCATGTCTGCTAGGCTACTCTACTAAACTCTTCTTAGCTCTTATCACAGTCAAAGTCAGTCGGAATGCGCTTGTTGTTGTTCCCAAAACAAAGATGGCTTCCGTACACGTCGCACAAACAGGTCACCTGATTAGTCACATGATTCGGTACAGAAGTGACGTTTTCCTATCAGCCAACCAAAGAGCGGAAAGCTGGTCACTATGCCAACGTGTTCCGCCCCCGGTTTGTGCCTCCTCCGGCCCCAGGTTCCTAGACATGGTGAGTTCTCTGTATCCGGACAGAGGTGCCGTGCTGTGTGACAGGGATGGTGTGGGAATGTGAGGGCATATTATTGGCGGGTGTGTGTGCCGCTGTATTACCTGCACTTTATTAACGATTAGAAGTCTACCTGTTAGCACGCAGATGCTGGTTACATATAGCGGGCTTTGGCATCTTGGAACTCTCTCCAGTTGTTGGTGTGCCAACATCATGCCCTGCCAGCCTGTAACCAGTTGTGATGGTAAGACCTAGGCTGGCTACATCACCCACCAAAGGTTATGAACCATAGGTTGCCAACTTGACCAACCTATGGCTCACCAGCTGATGAGGCATAGACTTCCTACCTCATCAATACAGCTGGTGATTCGGAAGTAATATGCCTTATTCGCACAGTTGATGAGCCATAGGTTGCCCACCTTATCCACATAACTGATAAGCCATATGCTGCCTACCTCACCCATACAGCTGATGAGTCTTTTAGGTAGACCACTTTATCCAAACCAGCTGATGAGCCATAGGTCGAGTTCCCTAACTCATTCTCATAACTGAGGTTCCATAGGGGTCCCTCCTTATTCATTACCAGGTGGTGAACCGTTGGCTGCCTACTTCATCCACACCAGCTGATGGGCCATAGTTTGCCTTATTCATCTATACCAGGTGGTGAGCTATAGATTGCTTACCACTATCTGGTTAGTCATCAGTGATCGCGCTGATCCCAAGAAAAAGTGGGTCCCAGGGACCCCCTCACTTTCAAAAATTGGGGTCCCACCGGTCTTTTTCTGGGTCCCATCGGAATGAAGGTTCTTATTAATCTTAATCTTGTTTGGACACTGCAAAAGTGTTGCAAGGTGGGGGGATGGGGTGACAGTGCTGCTGGGCTGTGTAGCGTGCAGGACACCCTGCACCAGAGCTGTAACTAGACATTTTGGTGCCCTTAGGCAGAAAGTGAATTGGTGTTCCACCTTACTAGACCGCAAAGTAAAGGCAGTGTGCGCCGAAGGCGCGCTGCAACATTTGAGGGGTGTGGCTTCATGGGGAAGGGGCTTTAGAGGGGGTGGGTATATGGGGGTGGGGTAACTATCCTGGTCAATGTGTGAATTTGTGTTGGTGTATGCTGGGCACTGCCCTCACCCCCAGTGTTTTAATCGTTAGCTGTTGCCATCCCTCTCAAACCCCTCCAATAGCCGGGCTTCCGGGAGGACTGTTAGACGGGGAGGAGGAGCTGTTGGTGCCTTTCACTCCCGTATGCAGCTGCGGCACCCGGCATACTCAGAAGGCGGACCGAACTGCAGCGTTAACCAGCTTTCTCGGCGGCCACCTGTCTCCTCCCCATTCCGCTGCTGCTATTCACTTCTCCCCCTCACCGCCGCGGCCACTCCGAACTCGGCGTAGCGGATGCCGCGCCTAGCCTTGGAATTCACCGGCGCATGCCCCCGCATCCTGAGTGGCCGCGGCGGTGAGGGGGAGAAGTGAATAGCAGCACCGGGATGGGGAGGAGACAGGTGGCCGCCGAGAAAGCTTGTTAACGCTGCAGTTCGGTCCGCCTTCTGAGTATGCCGGGTGCCGCAGCTGCATACGGGAGTGAAAGGCACCAACAGCTCCTCCTCCCCGTCTAACAGTCCTCCCTGAAGCCCGGCTATTGGAGGGGTTTGAGAGGGAGACTATTGTGATTGGCCGCTGGACCTGGAGACCTAAAAGGCACCACAGGATTGGCCGCTGGACCCAGAGACTTCAAAGAAGACACAAGATTGGCAGCGGGACCCGGCGGAGAGATCAAAGGAGCTACAGGACTGCCTATAACGGAGTGCGTCCCCAGGGATGCACTCATTTTGTAAAAGCGAGTCCCCGATCCTCATTATGGGGTAAAATACGCGCTATAGCGCGTTTTTGCGATTACTGGTCATAAGTTGACTCTGTTTGAAGTCGAACTTAAGTTGTGGTGTGGTCTTTATTGTTATATTAGTTTTTTTCCTGTCACATTGTAGTGTCATTTTTAGTGTGTTGTAAACAATAGATATCTGGTTAATTAGGTGATAGCATTACTTATCACTACGAGGGACGTTGAGGCAGGGGAGGTAGAGACCTTTCAAACTCCTGAGATTTTATATAAAAATGATTAGAATAATACAAAGAAGATATTTATAACATAAACATCTTCTTTGTTTATTGTAATCCTTTTTACAGCTAACACTCATCAGCTTTGTAGAGATCCCTGGAGCTGCAGGGAAACGGATGAGGCAGCAACAGCTCTGCCTTGGTTCTAAAGTCAGACTTTGCTTTGCAGAGCTGGGGGCGGGGCGAGGCCATAGGCAGTAATACTGCACAGAAAGGGAGCTGATAGAGGCATGCCTCTGAGTGTTGGGGCGGGCCTTGTGCAGAGATGGACACTGATGTGTCATGTGACCAGGCAGTGCACTGTAGTTGAAGCTCAGTCAGCAGCAAGAGAAGATGCAGCTAGGAGACTCATTGGACACTGTAGCTTAGTGTAGTGAGGGGAGAGTTACAGTGAGACAGGCTTCCAGCATGTAGACCCATCCCAATGTGTGACTCCCCAGCCATTCACCTCACTGCACACCACCACTGATTACTACGTACCCCATGGCATAATTATTATTTTTCATCTTTTTTTTTACATGGCGCCACAAGAGTTCCCGTACCACCATGCATAGAGGGTTGTCCATACAGTAACATTACAAATGTACGGTTAGAGAAGTTCATACATTTACAGATAAACAGTACATAGTACAACCAGTAAATTACATGGTCACCACAGTTGGCGAGTGTTTGCAAGAGCTTACATCCTAGAGGAATAAATGAGTGAAATGAACATAGGCTAACACCATGTGAAATATTTCTTCTGTTTAAGGGTCTTGTATACACAGCTAATCAAGACAAATAAAAGAAAAAACTGCATTGCCATTTTTTTGTTACAATATTGACTTTAGGATACCACATTTTTAAAGGTAGGGGACGATTCAATTCCTATGCTTGCTAAGGGTTGCTCGAGAACAGCGCATCATGGCCATCAACTTTGCTAGTTTCTGCTGCAGGGTACACTGGGCTCCACAGGGAATGACATTGGGGTGTAGAGTAGGATCTTGATCCGAGGCACCAACAGGCTCAAAGCTTTGACTGTCCCCTGAATGCATAGCGCCGCTTCCTCTATAACCCCGCCTCCGTGCACAGTAGCTCAGTTTTGTAATTGGTGCCATGCAGTAAGCAGGCATACAACAGGGGGGCAGCTCCAGCAGCCCTGAGAAGAAGTTTTTAATGAAAAATGAAGACTTCAAGGGCTGCAGCAGAGACACTGACTTTGTTAGATGTCAGTCAGACATCTTCTGCTGCAGCTCCATCACCTCCGCCAACCGCGCTGTATACTCCCGTGCCCTGGTTGTCGGGTACTTACGGCGGAGGCTCCGGTTTCTTCCAGTTAGTCACACATACACTACCACTGTTCTCCTGGATCACGTGGCTCTGGGAGGAGGTAAGTGGGTCCCCTCGGCGGGACCCGCTGTAAATTGCGATCCCGCGCGGCTGGTGGGAGGCGGGCCGCACGCGTTGGCGTGGACACTGTGGCAGTACAGGGACCCCACTAGACCACCAGGGCAAGGGCACAGGTCGGTTTACCTGGTAGTGAAATCCAGCAGGGGGATAAGGCTTTGACCTGTAGCCCCTCCCCCAGGGCGCCATTTAGAGTAAATGTTCCTGCCCTGGAGCTGCATCTCTCTCCCTCACTCCCTGTCAGCGTTTGGGCGCTATTAGGACAAGCTGAGCTGATCCTGGGACTGTTTGGGCAAATCCTCCTTTGTAAAGCCGCCTGCATGTCAGCGCTGTGCATTTTACAGGACACTTAAGTATTCTACATGTCTGCTGACAGTGTTAGTTAAGAAAGAGTGCATTTAGTCAGGGTTATATAGTACAAGTACCCTGTGATATACATCCAGCCTTTACTGTGCATTGTTGTATCTATTGAGTGTATAGCTATACTTAGTACTACTTTGTATTGCTAGTCCAGTGCAGTTTTATTGCATGTCATAATTTCTGCATTGTGTAATGTGACTATGTGTGTGTGCATATAGCTGCTGTGTGACCTCCATTTCATGTATCTCACTCAGATTGCTATCCCTATATTCTATAACCTGAGGGAGCAAAGTGCGTCAGGTTTATCATTTAATATAGGTGTTTCACAAGATATACTCAGTGTGTATTTTTCTCTGTGATTTTTAGTCACCATATACCTCTTGAATTCCCTATTTGTGCTGTTACACTGCACAGGGGGTTCTTGTCAGGTATTGTGCTGCTGATATTGTACTGGGTTGCCCTGCATTGAGCTTTCGGATATGTCGGCTACAAGGGGCAACGGAGCTGGGGCTGATCCCACATTGTGTGGTGTTGACGCTGCAGACGCATTTGAGGAAAATATAGTAGCTGAGGGCTCAGGTTCTGGGGGCTCCTTACCCCCCAGTGGGATCATAGCAACGGCGGTTCAAAATGACCCGCCTTGGGCTACTTTCTCCACGCTTTTAAATACGCTGGTAACTAGATTAACGCCCCCTATGGGACCTCCTGTGCCAGTACAACCGCTTATGGTCCCCGTGGTTAACCCGCTATGGGCAGATCAACTGTCTGATTCAATTGCTGTAACTGAGCAATCACTGACTACTCAGAAGTCTAACCCTCGCCCGCCTAAGACCAAGGTGTCCTCTAAGCGGGCCATTACTTCCTCACAATCCACGAACGTCCCAGCACCTCATCTGATGAGGATGGCGTTTATACTGACCCTACAGATTCTGATCCTGACACTTCTGATGGGGACCCTGCTTCACAGGTGGATGTTCCTGACTTGTTGGAGGTTATCAGGCTCATTCTTCAAATTATTGATGACCCGGAGCCTGATGCTGCCCCTAAGAAACCGGACAGATTTAAACGTCAGAAAGTGGTTAAACAAGTTTTCTCATACGTCCCAGAGGATGCTGGGGACGACATCAAGACCATGGGGTATAGATGGGACCCGCAGGAGACATGGGCACTCTAAAGACTTTTCATTGGGTGTGAACTGGCTCCTCCCTCTATGCCCCTCCTCCAGACCTCAGTTTTAGAAATGTGCCCAGGTCGACTGGATGCACTCTGAGGAGCTCTACTGAGTTTCTCTGAAAAGACTTATGTTAGTTTTTTTATTTTCAGGGAGATCTGCTGGCATCAGACTCCCTGCTTCGTGGGACTGAGGGGGCAGAAGCAGAACCAACTTCCTCAGAGTTTCATGGCTCTGTTTCTGGCTGACAGGACACCATTAGCTCCTGAAGGGAACTGAACCCTAGCCGTGCCTAGATGCTCACTCCCACAGCACGCCGTCGCCCCCTTCACAGAGCCAGAAGTCAGAAGACAGGTGAGTATGAGATGAATGTTCTTCAATCCATAAGTGACGGCTGAGGTGCGGCGCGGCTGGCGGGAGCGCAGCGCGCCATTGCTGCCCACACACACAGGCACTGCAGGGCGCGGGGGCCCTGGGCAGCAAGAAAAATACCTCAAACTGGCTAAAAGGGGGCATAAGATGCCGCTGGCACAGCCCTATCCCCGCCAGTATAAATATTGTCATGGATACTGAGGGGCGGAGCTTCTTCCTCAGGCAGCCAGCACACTACTCAGCACCATTTTCTTTCTCTCCTCAGGCTGCAGAGGACACGCTGGTCCTCTCCTCCACTTCTGACAAGTACAGGGTGCTATAAAGTGGGGGCACAAAGCGATTGTGGTGCATTTGATAGTGTATATTACTATTTTTATAAGCGCTTTTGGGCTGTGGACATACTGTGTTCACAGGCAATACTGGCGCTGGGTTTGTGAACTGGCTGCTCCTATCCTGTGTCCCTTTGACAGATTTTACTGTGGGTCTGTCCCCAAAATAAGTCCCAGTGTGTCTGTGAGTGTGGTGTACACGTGTGAGGCATGTCTGAGGCAGGGAGTTCCTCCCCAGAGGAAGCCATTTTAGGGACACAGAGTTGTAATGCGGTGGCACTACTGGCACACCAAGAGCCTGCATGGGTGAAAGAGCTACGTGACAGTATGCATCTGATTAACCATTGATTAGATAAGTCTGAATCTAAGGCTGCATGCTGGAGAAAATCTGTGGAAGATGTGATTTTTCAGGATGCTGTTATTCCTTATGCGGGCGGCCCCTCTGGGTCACATAAGAGACCATTTGCAAATGCTGTAAACACTGATACCGACACGGATTCTGATTCTTGTGTCGACAATAGTGAATCCAGAGAGATAGATCATAAATTGGCAAAAAGTATACAATATATGATTGTGGCTATAAGGGACCTCAGGAGAAAGCTTATTTATGTAAGGAAAAGAAATCCAAAGTCACGTTCCCTCCTTCACACAAACTAAATGTTCTGTTTGAAGGGATGTGGGTGAATCCTGATAAAAAATGTCGTATTCCCAAAAGGATTCACATAGCTTATCCTTTCTCGGTTGAAGACAGGAAAAAATGGGAGTCAGCCCCTGTGTTAGACAGTGCACTTTCCAGGTTGACAAGGTAATTCTCCCTGCTCCAGGCACGGCTTCTCTTAAAGAGCCGGCAGACCGCAAAATGGAAACGACATTGAAATCCATTTATGTTACCAATGGTACACTGCTCAGGCCCACTATTGCCTGCGCATGGCTGAGTCGCGCTATTGAAAAATGGTCAGAAAGCGTGTCATCAGAAATTGACACGATTGATAAAGATGAGATACTCCTTAAGTTAGGGAATATCAAGGACGCTGCCGCCTACATGCTGGAAGCAATGAAGGATATTGGACTCTTGAGTTCACAAGCCGCTACCATGGCAGTATCAGCTAGGCGGCCGTTATGGATTCGCCACTGGAACGCGGATGCAGATTCCAAAAGAAACATAGATGCTCTCCCATTTAAAGGTGAGGCCTTATTTGGCGATGGCCTGGATGCGTTAGTCTTGGCGGCTACCGCAGGTAAGTCAACATTTTTGCCCTCTGCACCTGCACCGGCAAAAAAGACCTATCACCCGCAAATGCAGTCCTTTCGGCCCAATAAATACAAAAAGGCGAGTGGTTCCCCCTTCTTTGCAAGTAGGGGAAGGGGAAGGAGAAAGAAGCCCACACCGGCTCTAGGTTCCCAAGAGCAGAAGTCTACCCCTAATTCTGCCAAATCCCCAGCATGATGCTGGAACTCCTTTGCGGGAGGCCGCTCGGGTGGGGGCACGTCTCAAACTCTTCAGCCAGGATTGGATTCTGTCTGGCCTGGATCCCTGGGTGTTGCAAATAGTATCCCAGGGATACAAACTAGAGTTTCAAGACGTTCCCCCAAGCCGATTTTTCAAAACGACCTTGCCAGCTTCTCCGCCAGAGAGAAGCAGTAACAGCGGCAATCCAAAAATTATGTCAAGACCAGGTTATAGTCCTGGTACCGTTGTCACAACAAGGGCGGGGTTTTTATTCAAGCCTCTTTGTTGTTCCGAAACCGGACGGCTCGGTCAGACCGATCCTAAATCTAAAAGATCTGAATTTCTTCCTGAAAAGGTTCAAGTTCAAGATGGAATCACTTCGGGCGGTAATTGCCAGTCTGGAGGAGGGGGACTACTTAGTGTCGGTGGACATAAAGGATGCTTACCTGCATGTTCCCATTTATCCTCCTCACCAGGCTTATCTGAGATTCGCGATTCAGGATTGCCATTACCAATTCCAGACGTTACCTTTCGGTCTCTCCACGGCGCCGAGGGTATTCACCAAGGTGATGGCGGAGATGATTGTCCTCCGTCAGAAAGGAGTCAATATAATCCATTATCTGGACGACCTCCTGATAAAGGCGAGATCCAGGGAGCAGTTGTTACAAAACATATCACTCTCCCTGTCAATACTCCAACAACACGGGTGTGCCAGAAATTACCCAAAGTCACAGTTGGAACTGACAACAAGGTTGTCTTTCCTCGGGATGATTCTGGACACAGAAGTTCAGAGAGTAGTTCTTCCGGTGGAAATGGCTCTGGAAATCCAGAAAATGGTAAAACAGATATTGAAACCATTGAGTGTGTCGATCCATCAGTGCATTCGGTTGTTGGGGAAGATGGTGGCGGCCTACGAGGCCATACAGTTTGGCAGATTCCATTCCAGAGTATTCCAGTGGGACCTGTTGGACAAGTGGTCGGGGTCACACCCACACATGCACAGAAAGATAATCCTGTCGTCAAAAAACAGGATTTCGCTCCTGTGGTGGTTGCACAGCTCTCACCTGCTAGAGGGACGCAGGTTCGGGATTCAGGACTGGGTCCTAGTAACCACGGATGCAAGTCTCTGAGGCTGGGGCGCAGTCTCTCAGGGAGAAAACTTCCAGGGACGTTGGTCACAACATTAAGCCTGCCTTCACATAAACGTTCTGGAGCTAAGAGCCATTTACAACGGCCTTCAACAAGCGGTACATCTTCTTCAAGACCGTCCCGTGCAGATCCAGGCGGACAATGTAACAGCAGTCGCATACATAAACAGGCAGGGCGGAACGAAAAGCAGAGCGGCAATGGCAGAGGCGACAAAAGTCCTTCGCTGGGCAGAAAGACATGTAAAGGCTCTGTCGGCAATATTCATTCCGGGAGTAGACAACTGGGAAGCAGACTTCCTCAGCAGACACGATCTCCATCCAGGAGAGTGGGGCCTCCACCAAGAAGTCTTCGCAGAGGTGGCAAATCTTTGGGGAGTTCCTCAAATAGACATGATGGCGTCTTGTCTCAACAAGAAGCTTCAGAAATACTGTTCCAAGTCGAGAGACCCTCAAGCAGTAGCAGTGGATGCACTGGTGACACAGTGGGTGTTTCCGTCAGTGTATGTTTTCCCTCCACTTCCGCTGATCCCAAAAGTACTCGGGATCATAAGAAAGACAAGGGTTCGAACAATCTTCATTGCCCCAGAGTGGCCAAGAAGGGCTTGGTACCCAGATCTTCAGCAGTTACTCATAGGAGATCCTCGGCCTCTTCCTCCTCGGGAGGACCTGCTGCAGCAGGGGCCATGTGTGTACCAAGACTTACAGCGGCTACGTTTGACGGCATGGCTGTTGAGCGCCGGATCCTAGCCAGGAAGGGTATTCCTAAGGAGGTCATCTCCACCCTTATTCAGGCCAGAAAGGGAGTAACGTCAAAACATTACCACCGTATTTGGAGAAAATATGTGTCTTGGTGTGAATCCAAGAAAGCTCCTACGGAAGTATTTCACTTAGGACGTTTTCTCCATTTTTTGCAGGATGGTGTGGAGACGGGCCTACGATTGGGATCAATCAAGTTCCAAATTTCGGCCTTGTCAGTGTTCTTCCAAAAACAATTGGCCTCTCTTCCAGAGGTTCAGACCTTCGTGGAAGGGGTTCTGCACATCCAGCCTCCATTCGTGCCTCCAGTGGCACCATGGGACCTTAACGTGGTATTGCAGTTCCTTCAATCGGATTGGTTTGAACCTCTACAAAAGATAGAGTTGAAGTTTCTCACTTGGAAAGTGGTGATGCTTTTGGCATTGGCATCCGCAAGGCGGGTGTCGGGTAAGAGCCCTTACCTGATTTTCCATGAAGATAGGGCAGAGTTGCGAACTCGCCAACATTTTCTTCCAAAGGTGGTTTCTGCTTTTCACATAAACCAACCTATTGTGGTGCCAGTAGTTACTGACACATTCACTGATGTGGGTAGAGCTTTGAAAATCTATGTTGCTAGAACAGCTCGTATACGGAAAACAGAGGCTCTGTTTGTCCTGTATGATCACAACAAGATTGGCTGTCCTGCTTCCAAGCAGACTATTGCACGTTGGATTAGAAATATGATTCAGCAAGCTCATACTACGGCTGGATTGCCGTTACCGACGTCGGTAAAGGCCCACTCCACTAGGAAGGTGGGCTTATCCTGGGCGGCTGCACGGGGGGTCTCGGCAGCTACTTGGTCAGGGTCAAACACATTTGCTAAGTTCTACAAGTTTGACACCTTGGCCGATGAGGACCTAAAGTTTGGTCAATCGGTGCTGCAGGGTCATCCGCACTCTCCCGCCCGTACTGGAGCTTTGGTATAGACCCCATGGTCTTGATGTCGTCCCCAGCATCCTCTAGGACGTATGAGAAAATAGGATTTTGCTAACCTACCGGTAAATAATTTTCTCCTAGTCCGTAGAGGATGCTGGGCGCCCGTCCCAGTGCGTACTTTACCTGCAGTTTAGTTATTATAGTTACACAAGTTGTGTTATCTTGGTTCAGCATGTTGCTGCAATTAGTTCATGCCTGTTGGCGTGTGTTATGTTGAATGCCATGTGTGCGGCATGGTTGATGGTGTGAGTTGGTAGATATCTCACCACTAGTTAAGTAAATCCTTTCCTCAAAATGTCAGTCTCCCTGGGCACAGTTCCTACAACTGAGGTCTGGAGGAGGGGCATAGAGGGAGGAGCTAGTTCACACCCAATGAAAAGTCTTTAGAGTGCCCATGTCTCCTGCGGATCCCGTCTATACCCCATGGTCTTGATGTCGTCCCCAGCATCCTCTACGGACTAGGAGAAAAGGATTTACCGGTAGGTTATCAAAATCCTATTTTACCTCATTCTGACCATTTAGTTGACAAACGTCAGGAGTCCTGGCAAAATCCAGGAAAGAAATTCACGCCTCACAAGAAGATGCTGGCTCGCTATCCTCTCGCTGCAGAGCTAAGTAAAAATTGGGAAACACCCCCGCCAGTGGATTCGCAGGTGGCGCAGCTGGTGGTATCCTCAGCTCTGCCAGTAACTACCGTCACATCTCTGAAAGAACTGACGGATAAGCATGTGGGGGGCTGTTTAAAGGCGATTTACACCGTAGCAGGTGCTGCACATCGGCCCACCATTGCAGCGACATGGGCTGCAGAGGCTATTGAAGCGTGGGCTCAGGAGTTGTAAGCTGAGATGTCTTCCAACTCTTCTGATCATGCAAGACAATGCTTATCATTTATTGGGGGTCATTCCCAGTTGATCGCTTGTTGCCGATTTTCGCAGCGAAGTGATCAGGTGAAAAAAACGGCATTTCTGCGCATGCGTATGCCCCGCAATGCACACGCGCGACGTACAGGTACAAAGCTTTTTGTGGTTGTGCTCAG
Organism: Pseudophryne corroboree; assembly: GCF_028390025.1. Taxonomy (NCBI): domain Eukaryota; kingdom Metazoa; phylum Chordata; class Amphibia; order Anura; family Myobatrachidae; genus Pseudophryne; species Pseudophryne corroboree. Next base: position 718,818,649 of record NC_086447.1, read on the forward strand.
GTTCTAGCGAAGTTTTCCTACGCACTGGCGGGCGCAAGAAGATTGGCAGGAAGGGGGTGTTACTGGGTGTCAACTGACCGTTTTCAGGGAGTGCTTGTAAAAACGCAGGCGTGTCTGAAAAAACGCAGTCGTGACTGGGCATTTGCTGGGCGGGTGTACGACGTCAAATCCGGACACGAATAGGCTGAAGTGATCGCAAACGCTGAGTAGGTTCAGAGCTACTCTGAAACTGCACAAACTGTTTTTGTAAAGCTCATCTGCACATGCGTTCATACTTCTGCCAAGCTAAAATATACTCCCCAGTGGCCGGCGGCATAGCGTTTGCACGGCTGCTAAAACTAGCTAGCGAGCGATCAACTCGGAATGACCCCCATTGTCACAGCTTCTCATTACATTAAAGAGGCGGCTTCTGATGCCAGTACTCTGGCGGCCAAGGCTTCTACTACGTCCATACTGGCTCGCCGGATTCTATGGTTGCGGTCCTGGTCTGTGGATCTGGACTCTAAGAAAACCCTGGAGGTATTCTATTTTAAGGGAGACATCCTTTTCGGAGACCTCAACAAGATAGTGGCTGACTTAGTTTCTGCTAAAACAGCTTGTCTACCTAGTACTGCTCCTTCTGTACCGAAGGCTAAGAGTACTTCCTTTCGCTCCTTTTGTCCTTCCGAGAAAGCAAAGGGTCAGGTGTACCCGAAACAGGCTCGCACTTCCAAACCCAATAAGCCCAACCCCAAACGGGCCTGGGCTGCTCGTCAGCCTGCTTCCAAGACTGACAAGCCTGCCGCATGACGGGGCACGCCTCCCTCTGGGGGATCCCAGGGTGGGGGGGCCGACTTCTAGGGTATACCCAGGAATGGTTGAAGACCACTTCCGATGCCTGGGTACGGGAAGTCGTCACTCGAGGTTACGCCATATCCTTCAAAAATCGTCCCCCTCATCGATTCTGCCTGACAGACGTCCCTTCGGATCAGGTGAAGGCAAAAACTCTTCATTCGGTGGTACAGTCCCTCCTGGACACAGGAGTGGTAGTACAGGTGCCTCTAGCTCAGAGAGGCAAGGGGTACTATTCACCGCTGTTGCTAGTCCCGAAACCGAATGGGTCCTCCCGGCCCATTCTCAACCTCAAGTCCTTGAACAAATTTGTGAGGGTCTCCAAGTTTCGTATGGAAACTCTTCGCTGTATTGTTCTGGCATTGGAACCTGGGGATTATGTGGTCTCCCTGGACGTACAGGATGCTTACCTGCATATTCCCATTGCAATGTCACATCAGTAATACCTGAGGTTTGCGGTTGGCAACCTCCATTACCAATTCGGGCATTACCTTTTGGTTTGACCATGGCTCTGCGAGTCTTCACCAAGGTCATGGCGGTAATGGCGGTACTCCGCCGTCAAGGGGTCAGGATCCTACAGTACTTGGACGACTTATTGATCATGGCAAATTCCCCAGAAGTTCTCCTACGCCACCTGGATCTGACCATCCAGTTTCTGCAAGCCCACGAGTGGCTCATCAACTGGAAGAAATCTTCCTTGGTCCCTGCTCAGAGCATGGTGCACCTGGGGGTGTTGTTGGGCACTCACAGCCAGCGGTTGTTCTTGTCTCAGGAGAAAGTCCTGAAGCTTCAGGACAGGATTTGATGCTTCCTGTCTCGTCCGCAAGTGTCGATACATTCCTCGATGCAAGTGCTAGGTCTCATGGTGTCGGCTTTTGACATGGTGGAGTAGGCGCAATTCCATTCCCGCCCTCTGCAGAAGCTGATTCTTGCCAAGTGGGACGGCCTGCCTCACCAGATCAGGTCTCAAATGATCTAATTGTCTCCGGAGGTCCGTCTGTCACTGAGCTGGTGGCTTCAGGACCAACGATTGAGTAGGTGTCTTCCCTTCTGGATCTCCAACTGGGTTCTTCTGATGACGGATGCCAGTCTGAGAGGTTGGGGTGCGGTGTTGTAGCAACACTCCCTTCAGGGTCGGTGGACCAAGGAGGAGTCTCTCCTCCCGATAAACATTTTGGAATTGCGGGCGGTGTTCAACTCATTGAACTTGGCCCAGCATTTAATACAGAACAGACCTGTTCAAGTACAGTCAGACAACGCCACCATGGTGGCTTACATCAATCATCAAGGCGGCACTCAAAGCTGCATGGCAATGATGGAAATATCACAGATTCTTCAGTGGGTGGAACGCCATCTGGCAGCCATATCGGCAGTATTCATTCCGGGGGTCCTAAACTGGGAAGCGGACTTTCTCAGTCGTCGGGACGTACACGCTGGAGAGTGGAGCCTCCATCCAGAGGTGTTTCAACTCCTCGTGGACAGGTGGGGCCTTCCAGAAGTGAACCTGATGGCGTCTCGACACAATCACAAGGTTCCGGTCTTCGGAGCAAGGACAAGGGAACCTCAGGCAGCATTTGTGGACGCACTGGCAATTCCATGGAACTTTCAGCTGCCATACGTGTTCCCTCCGGTGTCGCTCCTGCCCAGAGTAATAAGGAAGTTCAAGCAAGAAGGAGGAATCCTACTTCTGATCGCTCCCGCGTGGCCCAGACTGCATTGGCTTCAGGATCTCTCGATAGAGCGTCCCCTTCTACTTCCTCAGCGCCCATATCTTATCATTCAGAGCCCCTGTTTATATCAGGCTTTAGTCCGATTGGCTTTGACGGCGTGGCTCTTGAAGCTTCCGTCTTGAGGGCCAAAGGATTTTCTGAGGTGGTCGTTCAAATCATGTTGAAGGCCCGGAAACCGTCTTCTGCTCGGATTTCCCATAGGGTCTGGGATTCTTACTTTGCTTGGTGCGCATCTAACAATCATGACGCTTACAAGTTTAGTACGGCCAAACTTTTGGCCTTTCTACAACAGGGCCTGGACTTGGGGCCTTGTCGGTTTGGTTCCAGAGAAAATTTGCTACTTTACTGGATGTACATACGTTTACTCAGGGTGTGTTGTGGATTCAACCTCCCTACGTCCCACCTGTGGCCCCTTGGGACTTGTCGGTGGTTTTGGAGGCATTGCAAGGGTCTCCGTTTGAGCCTCTTGAATCTGCAGACCTTAAGTGGCTTTCTCTTAAGGTATTGTTTCTGCTGGCTATGCCTCTGCTAGACGGGTGTCTGATTTGGGTGCCTTGCCTTGTAGTTCACCATATCTCATTTTTCACCGTGATCGGGCGGTTCTTAGAACACATCCCGGGTATTTACCTAAGGTGGTGTCTTCTTTCCACCTTAATCAGGAGATTTTGGTTCCGGCATTTGCCTCTCCTGATTTGTCTTCCAAAGAGCGGTCTTTGGATGTGGTATGGGCTCTCTGTATCTACGTGAAGAGAACTGCCTCCATCAGGAAGTCGGATTCTCTCTTTGTTCTGTTTGGTTTTCACAAACGTGGCTGGCCTGCTCACAAGCAGACCCTGGCCAGTTGGATTAGAATGGTGATTGCACATGCTTATGTACAGGCTGGCCTTCCAGCTCCTGCTACCATAAAGACCCATTCTACTCAGTCGGTTGGACCTTCTTGGGCGGCCCGCCGCAGTGCGACCCTTGAACAATTGTGCAAGGCGACTACGTGGTCCTCAGTGAACACGTTCATAAGGTTCTATGCCTTCGATACTGCCGCTTCCCAGGATGCTTCCTTTGGACGTCGTGTTCTTGTGCCAGCTACAGTGCGTCCCCTCCCATAAGGAACTGCTTTAGGACATCCCCAATGTCATTCCCTGTGGAGCCCAGTGTACCCCACAGCAGAAAACGAGATTTATGGTAAGAACTTACCGTTGTTAAATCTCTTTCAGCGCGGTACACTGGGCTCCACAGGGCGCCCACCCTGACGCACTTAGCTTCTTTGGGTTGGTATGGCATTAGCCGCTGACACTTTCTCCTGTCGTGAAAGTGTGGTATATGTGGGTACTAACAGTTGTCGTCTCTTTTGCCTGCTACTGCATTGGACTGGTTAAAAAAATTGAGTGCACGGAGGCCGGGTTATAGAGGAGGCGGCGCTATGCATTCTGGAAACAGTCAAAGCTTTGAGCCTGTTGGTGCCTCGGATCAAGATCCTACTCTACACCCCAATGTCATTCCCTGTGGAGCCCAGTGTACCTCGCAGAAAGAGATTTAACAACGGTAAGTTCTTACCATAAATCTCGTTTTTTCCTCACACTCTATAGAGATACACAGGAAAATTTAAAGATGTTGCAGGCTGCGTCGGACTGGTTCTCTGGGATTTACTTCCCGGTCCATTTATGCCGGGTCATTGTTAAGACACACTCTGCAGTCGTACCGGCAATGCGGGTAGCTGGTGTATAGAGCAGGGTGCATAAACAGTGTTCCAGCATAAATGGAGCTGAAGCAAATCTCCGGTCAGCCAGTCCAATGCTGGTTGCAGGTACTGTATATGTATATGGTGGATATGTTTTAGCTGCACATCTTGTTGAATTTAATTGCCTCCTTAGATTAAATACAGGTTGAGTATCCCATATCAAAATATTCCGAAATACGGAATATTCCGAAATACGGACTTTTTTGCGTGAGAGTGAGATAGTGAAACCTTTGTTTTTTGATGGTTCAATGTACACAAACTTTGTTTAATACACAGTTATTAAAAATATTGTATTAAATGACCTTCAGGCTGTGTGTATAAGGTGTATATGAAACATAAATGAATTGTGTGACTATACATACACTTTGTTCAATGCACAAAGTTACAAAAAATATTGGCTAAAATTACCTTCCAGCTGTGTGTATAAGGTGTATATGTAACATAAATGCATTCTGTGCTTGGACTTGGGTCCCATCACCATGATATCTCATTATGGTAAGCAATTATTCCAAAATACGGAAAAATCCGATATCCAAAATACCTCTGGTCCCAAGCATTTTGGATAAGGGATACTCAACCTGTATAAGCAAAATATATAAAAAAAAACAAACAAGAAACACGCACTGTTTTATGTTTTGGATGTGGGTGAAATATATTATAATATCCATTAGAGTCGCCTCTGTTTTCTCAGTAATCTCACCACACCCTACCATATATTTCTGAAAGTTCATTGAGCAGCATGGATTCTCAGATATTTCTTGTTCATGGTATGCACAGTATAGTTCTATCCACTTAAAAAAGGTCATCATCCAGCTTTCCAGTCAGTGACCTCTTACATTGTAGAAGTGCATTTACTGTTCCCACACCATGCCACTCAGTCACCTCATACACATGTATGTGGGGCTCTCTAAGCATTCTAACATTCCCTGCAACAGTCCATTGTTAGGCTACTCATACTGCAGTGGTTGACTAGTTAATGAAATTACTTACTTTCATAAACAACCCATCTTACCCAAGCTGTTCTCATATCCACCTCAGTAGTTCCTGCTTTAGTTATCTGTGCTTTGGTCTTTAATAATTGTTTCTTCAGTGACGAACATGCTAGAGGGCTTTTAGTGCACAATTACACTGTTCTCTGCTAACACCTGGAAAGCACATAACATGGATAGGTAGATTCAGGCTTGGACTGGCCCACAGGGGTACAGGGGAAACCACCGGTGGGCCCCGCTGCCTGGGGGCCCAGCTCCTGCTCTAAGGATCAGGTTCCAGACTGTGCACTTGAATTATACATCATACATATGTTACCTTATACTGGACTATGCTGTATTTTCAACAGTGCATTGTTGTTATCAATCTGTCATTAATCTGGTACATTATCATGCATGCAGCAGCTGAATTTACTGTATATATTTCTCTGACGTCCTAGTGGATGCTGGGAACTCCGTAAGGACCATGGGGAATAGACGGGCTCCGCAGGAGACTGGGCACTCTAAAAGAAAGATTAGGTACTATCTGGTGTGCACTGGCTCCTCCCTCTATGCCCCTCCTCCAGACCTCAGTTAGAATCTGTGCCCGGCCAGAGCTGGGTGCTCCTAGTGGGCTCTCCTGAGCTTGCTAGAAAAGAAAGTATTTGTTAGGTTTTTTATTTTCAGTGAGATCTGCTGGCAACAGACTCACTGCTACGTGGGACTGAGGGGAGAGAAGCAAACCTACCTGCTTGCAGCTAGCTTGTGCTTCTTAGGCTACTGGACACCATTAGCTCCAGAGGGTTCAAACACAGGGCCTGACCTCGATCGTCGGTTCCCGGAGCCGCGCCGCCGTCCCCCTTGCAGAGCCAGAAGACAGAAGAGAAGCGATGAAATCGGCGGCAGAAAACTCCTGTCTTCATTAAGGTAGCGCACAGCACTGCAGCTGTGCGCCATTGCTCCCACAGCACACCACACACTCCGGTCACTGTAGGGTGCAGGGCGCTGGGGGGGGCGCCCTGGGCAGCAATTATAATACCTTTTGGCATAAAATACACATAATACAGTCAGTTAACTGTATATGTGTAAAATCCCCCGCCATTAAGTTACAGAAAACGCGGGACAGAAGCCCGCCGCTGAGGGGGCGGGGCCTTCTTCCTCAGCACACCAGCGCCATTTTCCCTTTACAGCTCCGCTGGAAGCAGCTCCCCAGGCTCTCCCCTGCAGTATCCTGATACAAGAAGGGTAAAAAAGAGGGGGGGGGCACATAAATTTAGGCGCAAATAAGATATTTAAGCAGCTATTGGGTAAATCACTTTTTATAGTGTGAATCCCTGTGTTATATGGCGCTGTGGTGTGTGCTGGCATACTCTCTCTCTGTCTCCCCAAAGGACTTTGTAGGGGTCCTGTCCTCAGTCTGAGCATTCCCTGTGTGTGTGCGGTGTGTCGGTACGGCTGTGTCGACATGTTTGATGAGGAGGATTACGTGGAGGCGGAGCAGGGGCAGATAAATGTGGTGTCGCCCCCGACGGGGCCGACACCTGATTGGATGGATATGTGGAAGGTCTTAACCGACAGTGTCAACTCCTTACATAAAAGGTTCGATGACGCAGCAGCCTTGGGACAGCCGGGGTCTCAGCCCGCGCCTGCCCAGGCGACTCAGAAGCCGTCGGGGGCTCATAAACGCCCGCTAGCTCAGATGGTAGACACAGATGTCGACACGGAGTCTGACTCCAGTGTAGATGAGGATGAGACAGTACAGTCTACAAAGGCCATCCGATGCATGATTACTGCAATGAAAGATGTATTGCACATTTCTGACATTAACCCGGTTACCACCAAGAGGGGTATTATGTTTGGGGAGAAAAAGCAGCCAGTGACTTTTCCCCCATCTGATGAATTAAATGAATTGTGTGAAGAAGCGTGGAGTTCCCCTGATAAGAAACTAGTGATTTCTAAGAGGTTACTGATGGCGTACCCTTTCCCGCCAACGGATAGGTTACGTTGGGAAACATCCCCTAGGGTGGACAAGGCGCTCATCCGCTTATCTAAAAGGGTGGCACTGCCGTCTCAGGATACGGCCGCCCTAAAGGAGCCTGCGGATAGAAAGCAGGAAGCTATCCTGAAGTCTGTGTATACACACTCTGGTACTCTACTGAGACCTGCTATTGCTTCAGCCTGGATGTGTAGTGCTGCAGCAGCATGGACTGATACCCTGTCAGACAACATTGATTCCCTCGACAGGGATACTGCTTTGCTAAACCTCGAACATATAAAAGACGTCGTCTTATATATGCGGGATGCCCAGAGGGACATTTGCCTGCTGGCATCTAGAATTAAGGCAATGTCCATTTCTGCCAGGAGAGTATTATGGACTCGGCAGTGGACAGGTGATGCTGATTCTAAAAAACACATGGAGGTTTTGCCTTATAAGGGTGAGGAATTGTTTGGGGACGGTCTCTCGGACCTCGTATCCACAGCAACAGCTGGGAAGTCGACTTTTTTGCCTCAGGTTCCCTCACAGCCTAAGAAAGCACCGTATTATCAAGTGCAGTCCTTTCGGCCTCAGAAAGGCAAGCGGGTCAGAGGAGCATTCTTTCTGGCCAGAGGCAAGGGTAGAGGAAAGAAGCTGCACCAGGCAGCCAGTTCCCAGGAACAAAAATCCTCCCCTGCTTTCACTAAGTCCACCGCATGACGTTGGGGCTCCACAGGCGGAGCCAGGTGCGGTGGGGGCGCGTCTCCGAAACTTCAGCAACCAGTGGGTTCGCTCACAAGTGGATCTATGGGCTGTACAAATTGTATCTCAGGGATACAAGCTGGAGTTCGAGGCGACTCCCCCTCGCCGTTACCTCAAATCTGCCTTGCCAGCTGCTCCCAGGGAAAGGGAGGTAGTACTGGCGGCAATTCACAAGCTGTACCTCCAGCAGGTGATAATCAAGGTCCCCCTCCTTCAACAGGGAAGGGGTTACTATTCCACAATGTTTGTGGTACCGAAACCGGATGGTTCGGTGAGACCCATTCTGAATTTAAAGTCCTTGAACACTTATATAAAGAAATTCAAGTTCAAAATGGAATCGCTCAGAGCGGTCATTGCAAGCCTGGAAGAGGGGGATTTTATGGTGTCGCTGGACATCAAAGATGCTTACTTGCATGTCCCCATTTACCCACCTCACCAGGAGTACCTCAGATTTGTGGTACAGGACTGTCATTACCAATTCCAGACGTTGCCGTTTGGCCTGTCCACGGCACTGAGAATATTTACCAAGGTAATGGCCGAAATGATGATACTCCTTCGAAGAAAGGGAGTTATAATTATCCCGTACTTGGACGATCTCCTCATAAAGGCGAGGTCCAGAGAGCAGTTGTTGGTCAGCGTAGCACTCTCTCAGGAAGTGTTGCAACAGCACGGCTGGATTCTGAATATCCCAAAGTCGCAGCTGATTCCTGCGACGCGTCTGCTTTTCCTGGGCATGATTCTGGACACAGAACAGCAGAAGGTGTTTCTTCCGGTGGAGAAGGCCCAAGAATTGTCATCTCTGGTCAGGGACCTCCTGAAACCAAAACAGGTGTCGGTGCATCACTGCACGCGAGTCCTGGGAAAAATGGTGGCTTCTTACAAAGCAATTCCCTTCGGCAGGTTCCATGCAAGGATCTTTCAGTGGGATCTGTTGGACAAATGGTCCGGAACGCAATCTTCAGATGCATCGGTTGATCACCCTGTCCCCAAGGGCCAGGGTGTCTCTGCTGTGGTGGCTGCAGAGTGCTCATCTTCTCGAGGGCCGCAGGTTCGGCATACAGGACTGGGTCCTGGTGACCACGGATGCAAGCCTCCGAGGATGGGGGGCAGTCACTCAGGGAAGAAACTTCCAAGGCCTGTGGTCAAGTCTGGAGACTTCACTACACATAAATATACTGGAACTAAGGGCCATTTACAACGCCCTGAGGCAAGCAGAGCCCCTGCTTCAAAACCAACCAGTACGGAATCAGTCAGACAACATCACGGCGGTCGCCCATGTAAACCGCCAGGGCGGCACAAGAAGCAGGATGGCAATGGCAGAAGCCACAAGGATTCTTCGATGGGCGGAGAATCACGTGCTAGCACTGTCAGCAGTGTTCATTCAGGGAGTGGACAACTGGGAAGCAGACTTCCTCAGCAGGCACGACCTCCACCCGGGAGAGTGGGGACTTCATCAAGAAGTCTTCACACAGATTATAAATCGCTGGGAACTGCCACAGGTGGACATGATGGCGTCCCGCCTCAACAAAAAGCTAAAAAAATATTGCGCCAGGTCAAGGGACCCTCAGGCGATAGTTGTGGACGCACTAATGACACCATGGGTGTACCAGTCGGTTTATGTGTTCCCTCCTCTTCCTCTCATACCCAAGGTACTGAGGATAGTAAGAAAGAGAGGAGTAAGAACTATACTCATCGTTCCGGATTGGCCAAGAAGAACTTGGTACCCAGAACTACAAGAAATGATCTCAGAGGACCCATGGCCTCTGCCTCTCAGACAGGACCTGTTACAGCAGGGGCCCTGTCTGTTCCAAGACTTACCGCGGCTGCGTTTGACGGCATGGCGGTTGAACGCCGGATCCTAGCGAAAAAAGGGCATTCCGGATGAAGTTATTCCTACGCTGATAAAGGCTAGGAAAGACGTGACAGCAAAACATTATCACCGTATATGGCGAAAATATGTTGCTTGGTGTGAGGCCAGGAAGGCCCCTACAGAGGAATTCCAGCTGGGTCGATTCCTGCACTTCCTACAGTCAGGAGTGACTATGGGCCTAAAATTAGGATCCATAAAGGTCCAGATTTCGGCCCTATCTATTTTCTTTCAAAAAGAACTGGCTTCACTGCCTGAAGTTCAGACGTTTGTTAAGGGAGTGCTGCATATTCAGCCCCCTTTTGTGCCTCCAGTGGCACCTTGGGATCTTAACGTTGTGTTGGATTTCCTGAAATCACACTGGTTTGAGCCACTTAAGACCGTGGAGCTAAAGTATCTCACGTGGAAGGTGGTCATGCTATTTGCCTTGGCATCAGCTAGGCGTGTGTCAGAATTGGTGGCTTTGTCATGTAAAAGCCCGTATCTGATCTTCCATATGGACAGGGCAGAATTGAGGACTCGTCCCCAATTTCTCCCAAAGGTGGTATCAGCGTTTCATTTGAACCAACCTATTGTGGTGCCTGCGGCTACTCGGGACTTGGAGGCTTCCAAGTTGCTGGACGTAGTCCGGGCTTTGAAACTTTGTTTCCAGGACGGCTGGAGTCAGGAAAACTGACTCGCTCTTTATCCTGCATGCACCCAACAAGCTGGGTGCTCCTGCTTCAAAGCAAACTATTGCTCGCTGGATCTGTTGCACGATTCAGCTGGCACATTCTGCGGCTGGACTGCCGCATCCTAAATCAGTAAAAGCCCATTCCACAAGGAAGGTGGGCTCTTCTTGGGCGGCTGCCCGAGGGGTCTCGGCTTTACAGCTTTGCCGAGCTGCTACTTGGTTGGGTTCAAACACATTTGCTAAATTCTACAAGTTTGATACCCTGGCTGAGGAGGACCTTGGGTTTGCTCATTCGGTGCTGCAGAGTCGTCCGCACCCTCCCGCCCGTTTGGGAGCTTTGGTATAATCCCCATGGTCCTTACGGAGTTCCCAGCATCCACTAGGACGTCAGAGAAAATAAGAATTTACTCACCGGTAATTCTATTTCTCGTAGTCCGTAGTGGATGCTGGGCGCCCGTCCCAAGTGCGGACTCTCTACAATACATGTATATAGTTATTGCTTCACTAAAGGGTTATTGTTATGAGCCATCCGTACAATGAGGCTCAGTTGTTGTTCATACTGTTAACTGGGTATGGTTATCATATCACAAGTTGTACAGTGTGATTGGTGTGGCTGGTATGAGTCTTACCCTGGATTCCAAATCCTTTCCTTGTTGTTTCAGCTCTTCCGGGCACAGTTTCCCTAACTGAGGTCTGGAGGTGGGGCATAGAGGGAGGAGCCAGTGCACACCAGATGGTACCTAATCTTTCTTTTAGATTGCCCAGTCTCCTGCGGAGCCCGTCTATTCCCCATGGTCCTTACGGAGTTCCCAGCATCCACTACGGACTACGAGAAATAGAATTACCGGTGAGTAAATTCTTATTTTATGAAGGGGCCCAGATGTTGCACTCTCTAATGGTTAATCAAACCAATGATGTGGCAGGCCACACCCCCTCTGCGGACTGGCCAAACCCCTAACCATGGGCCCCTACCACTGCATTCCCCCGGTGGGCCCTACGTGCCCCAGTCAGACACTGGGTAGATTTACTGCCAATAGCAACCAATCAGATTTTAGTTATTTCTGTATTATTCTATTTTAGAAAATTATAGAACATGACAGGTTGCTATACGCAACGCTCCAGTAAATGTACCCCGGATTCTCCTATGGGCTTGTTCTTGCATTTTAAAATTTTAGGGTCAGATTTAACAATGAGTGATATTCTTGTTATCACTCATGATGAATGATAAATGATGTTCCAGCCAATCAGCTCCTGACGGGCCAAGTATTTGAAAAATAATATTTGGGAGCTGATTGTCTGGAGCAACACTTAGTCTTCTTATCACTAGTTAGGAATGATATCACTCGTTGTTAAATCTGCCCCCTAGCATGAACTACTTTTCATTAATTCATTGGAAATGCAGCAGTAAAGTGCACAATGCTTTCCATGCAGTGTTACCAGCGCTTATGTGTGAATGAATTCTCTATCTACAACACAGGCTGCCAGGCCCTGCACCTCTTGCTGCATTCTTAGTTATACATCTTTTCCACTGAAGTCCCTGGTGTAACTCAGAATTTGGAAGAGAGCTCCAAACCATGTCAGACCCGGGTTCAGCCCCATTTCTCTATCGTCCTAGTGGATGCTGGGGTTCCTGAAAGGACCATGGGGAATAGCGGCTCCGCAGGAGACAGGGCACAAAAAGTAAAGCCTTCCGATCAGGTGGTGTGCACTCGCTCCTCCCCCCATGACCCCCCTCCAAGCCTCAGTTAGATTTTTGTGCCCGGCCGAGAAGGGTGCAATCTAGGTGGCTCTCCTAAAGAGCTGCTTAGAAAAGTTTAGCTTAGGTTTTTTATTTTACAGTGAGTCCTGCTGGCAACAGGATCACTGCAACGAGGGACTTAGGGGAGAAGAAGTGAACTCACCTGCGTGCAGGATGGATTGGCTTCTTGGCTACTGGACATCAGCTCCAGAGGGACGATCACAGGTACAGCCTGGATGGTCACCGGAGCCTCGCCGCCGGCCCCCTTGCAGATGCTGAAACAAGAAGAGGTCCAGAATCGGCGGCAGAAGACTCCTCAGTCTTCTAAAGGTAGCGCACAGCACTGCAGCTGTGCGCCATTTTCCTCTCAGCACACTTCACACGGCAGTCACTGAGGGTGCAGGGCGCTGGGAGGGGAGCGCCCTGGGAGGCAAATGAAAACCTATTTGGCTAAAAAATACCTCACATATAGCCTCCGGGGGCTATATGGAGATATTTAACCCCTGCCAGAATCCACTAAAGAGCGGGAGACGAGCCCGCCGGAAAAGGGGCGGGGCCTATCTCCTCAGCACACAGCGCCATTTTCCTTACACAGCTCCGCTGGTCAGGACGGCTCCCAGGTCTCTCCCCTGCACTGCACTACAGAAACAGGGTAAAACAAGAGAGGGGGGGCAAAATAGTGGCAAAAATTATATTATAAAAGCAGCTATACAGGGAGCACTTATTATAAGGCTATCCCTGTCATATATAGCGCTTTGGTGTGTGCTGGCAGACTCTCCCTCTGTCTCCCCAAAGGGCTAGTGGGGTCCTGTCTTCGTTAAGAGCATTCCCTGTGTGTCTGCTGTGTGTCGGTACGTGTGTGTCGACATGTATGAGGACGATATTGGTGTGGAGGCAGAGCAATTGCCAAATATGGGGATGTCACCTCCTAGGGGGTCGACACCAGAATGGATGCCTTTATTTATGGAATTACGGGATAGTGTCAACACGCTAAAGCAGTCGTTTGACGACATGAGACGGTCGGACAATCAATTAGTGCCTGTCCAGACGCCTCAAACACCGTCAGGGGCTGTAAAACGCCCTTTGCCTCAGTCGGTCGACACAGACCCAGACACAGGCACTGATTCCAGTGGCGACGGTGACGAATCAACCGTATTTTCCAGTAGGGCCACACGTTATATGATTTTGGCAATGAAGGAGGCGTTACATTTAGCTGATACTACAGGTACCACTAAACAGGGTATTATGTGGGGTGTGAAAAAACTACCTATAGTTTTTCCTGAATCAGAAGAACTAAATGATGTGTGTGATGAAGCGTGGGTTGCCCCCGATAAAAAGATGCTAATTTCAAAGAAGTTATTGGCTTTATACCCTTTCCCGCCAGAGGTTAGGGCGCGCTGGGAAACACCTCCTAGGGTGGACAAGGCGCTCACACGCTTATCTAAACAAGTGGCGTTACCCTCTCCTGAGACGGCCGCACTTAAAGATCCAGCAGATAGGAGGATGGAAAATATCCAAAAAAGTATATACACACATACAGGTGTTATACTACGACCAGCTATAGCGACAGCCTGGATGTGCAGTGCTGGAGTAGCTTGGTCAGAGTCCCTGATTGAAAATATTGATACCCTGGATAGGGACAATGTTTTACTGTCTTTAGAGCAAATAAAGGATGCATTTCTTTATATGCGTGATGCACAGAGGGATATCTGCACACTGGCATCACGGGTAAATGCTATGTCCATTTCGGCCAGAAGAAGTTTATGGACGCGACAGTGGTCAGGCGATGCGGACTCAAAACGGCATATGGAAGTTTTGCCGTATAAAGGGGAGGAGTTATTTGGAGTCGGTCTATCAGATTTGGTGGCCACGGCTACAGCCGGGAAATCCACCTTTTTACCTCAAGTTACTCCCCAACAGAAAAAGACACCGACTTTTCAACCGCAGCCCTTTCGTTCCTTTAAAAACAAGAGAGCAAAGGGATATTCATATCTGCCACGAGGCAGAGGAAGGGGGAAGAGACAGCAACAGGCAGCTCCTTCCCAGGAACAGAAGCCTTCCACCGCTTCTACAAAAGCCTCAGCATGACGCTGGGGCTTCTCAAGCGGACTCGGGGGCGGTGGGCGGTCGTCTCAAGAATTTCAGCGCGCAGTGGGCTCACTCGCAGGTAGATCCCTGGATCCTGCAGATAATATCTCAGGGATACAGGTTGGAACTAGAGACAGAACCACCTCGCCGTTTCCTGAAGTCTGCTTTACCAACGTCCCCCTCCGAAAGGGAGACGGTCTTGGAAGCCATTCACAAGCTGTACTCTCAGCAGGTGATAGTCAAGGTACCTCTTCTACAACAAGGAAAGGGGTATTATTCCACTCTATTTGTGGTACCGAAGCCGGATGGCTCGGTAAGACCTATTCTAAATCTGAAGTCCTTGAACCTGTACATAAAAAAGTTCAAGTTCAAGATGGAGTCACTCAGAGCAGTGATAGCGAACCTGGAAGAAGGGGACTTTATGGTATCCTTGGACATCAAGGATGCGTACCTCCACGTTCCAATTTACCCCTCACACCAGGGGTACCTCAGGTTCGTCGTACAAAACTGTCACTATCAGTTTCAGACGCTGCCGTTCGGATTGTCCACGGCACCTCGGGTCTTTACAAAGGTAATGGCCGAGATGATGATTCTTCTTCGAAGAAAAGGCGTATTAATTATCCCATACTTGGACGATCTCCTGATAAGGGCAAGGTCCAGAGAACAGCTAGAGATGGGATTAGCACTGTCTCAAGAAGTGCTAAAAAAGCACGGGTGGATTCTGAATATTCCAAAATCCCAGTTAATGCCAACAACTCGTCTGCTGTTCCTAGGGATGATTCTGGACACGGTTCAGAAAAAGGTTTTTCTCCCGGAGGAAAAAGCCAAGGAGTTATCCGAGCTTGTCAGGAACCTCCTAAAACCAGGAAAGGTGTCTGTACATCAATGCACAAGAGTCCTGGGAAAAATGGTGGCTTCTTACGAAGCAATTCCATTCGACAGATTCCACGCAAGAATTTTCCAGAGGGATCTGTTGGACAAATGGTCAGGGTCGCATCTTCAGATGCACCAGCGGATAACCCTGTCTCCAAGGACAAGGGTATCTCTTCTGTGGTGGTTGCAGAGTGCTCATCTATTGGAGGGCCGCAGATTCGGCATACAGGATTGGATCCTGGTGACCACGGACGCCAGCCTGAGGGGCTGGGGAGCAGTCACACAAGGAAGAAACTTCCAGGGAGTGTGGACGAGCCTGGAAACGTCTCTTCACATAAACATTCTGGAACTAAGAGCAATCTACAATGCTCTAAGCCAGGCAGAACCTCTGCTTCAGGGAAAACCGGTGTTGATCCAGTCGGACAACATCACGGCAGTCGCCCATGTGAACAGACAGGGCGGCACAAGAAGCAGGAGTGCAATGGCAGAAGCTGCAAGGATTCTTCGCTGGGCAGAGAATCATGTGATAGCACTGTCAGCAGTGTTCATCCCGGGAGTGGACAACTGGGAAGCAGACTTCCTCAGCAGACACGACCTTCACCCGGGAGAGTGGGGACTTCATCCAGAAGTGTTCCACATGCTGGTAACCCGTTGGGAAAGACCAATGGTGGACATGATGGCGTCTCGCCTCAACAAAAAACTGGACAGGTATTGCGCCAGGTCAAGAGATCCGCAGGCAATAGCTGTGGACGCGCTGGTAACGCCTTGGGTGTACCAGTCGGTGTATGTGTTTCCTCCTCTGCCTCTCATACCAAAAGTATTGAGAATTATACGGCAAAGAGGCGTAAGAACGATACTAGTGGTTCCGGATTGGCCAAGAAGGACTTGGTACCCGGAACTTCAAGAGATGATCACGGAAGATCCGTGGCCTCTACCTCTAAGGAGGGACTTGCTTCAGCAGGGTCCCTGTCTGTTTCAAGACTTACCGCGGCTGCGTTTGACGGCATGGCGGTTGAACGCCGGATCCTAAAGGAAAAAGGCATGCCGGAAGAAGTCATTCCTACTTTGATTAAAGCAAGGAAGGAAGTAACCGTGCAACATTATCACCGCATTTGGCGAAAATATGTTGCGTGGTGCGAGGATCGGAGTGCTCCGACGGAGGAATTTCAACTGGGTCGATTCCTACATTTCCTGCAATCAGGATTGTCTATGGGTCTCAAATTGGGATCTATTAAGGTTCAAATTTCGGCCCTGTCGATTTTCTTCCAGAAAGAATTGGCTTCAGTCCCTGAAGTCCAGACTTTTGTTAAGGGAGTGCTGCATATACAGCCTCCTGTGGTGCCTCCAGTGGCACCGTGGGATCTCAATGTGGTTTTGGACTTTCTAAAATCTCATTGGTTTGAACCACTAAAAAATGTGGATTTGAAATATCTCACATGGAAAGTGACCATGCTACTAGCCCTGGCTTCGGCCAGGAGAGTGTCAGAACTGACAGCTTTATCTTACAAAAGCTCATATCTGATTTTCCATTCGGACAGGGCGGAACTGCGGACTCGTCCGCATTTTCTCCCTAAGGTGGTGTCAGCATTTCATCTGAACCAGCCTATTGTAGTGCCTGCGGCTACAAGTGACTTGGAGGACTCCAAGTTACTGGACGTTGTCAGAGCATTGAAAATATATATTGCAAGGACAGCTGGAGTCAGAAAATCTGACTCGTTGTTTATATTGTATGCACCCAACATGATGGGTGCTCCTGCGTCTAAGCAGACGATTGCTCGTTGGATCTGTAGCACAATCCAACTTGCACACTCTGTGGCAGGCCTGCCACAGCCTAAATCTGTAAAGGCCCACTCCACAAGGAAGGTGGGCTCATCTTGGGCGGCTGCCCGAGGGGTCTCGGCATTACAACTTTGCCGAGCAGCTACGTGGTCAGGGGAGAACACGTTTGTAAAATTTTACAAATTTGATACTCTGGCTAAGGAGGACCTGGAGTTCTCTCATTCGGTGCTGCAGAGTCATCCGCACTCTCCCGCCCGTTTGGGAGCTTTGGTATAATCCCCATGGTCCTTTCAGGAACCCCAGCATCCACTAGGACGATAGAGAAAATAAGAATTTACTTACCGATAATTCTATTTCTCGGAGTCCGTAGTGGATGCTGGGCGCCCATCCCAAGTGCGGATTATCTGCAATAATTGTACATAGTTATTGTTAACTAATTCGGGTTATTGTTGTAGGGAGCCATCTTTCAGAGGCTCCTCTGTTATCATACTGTTAACTGGGTTTAGATCACAAGTTGTACGGTGTGATTGGTGTGGCTGGTATGAGTCTTACCCGGGATTCAAAATTCCTCCCTTATTGTGTACGCTCGTCCGGGCACAGTGCCTAACTGAGGCTTGGAGGGGGGTCATGGGGGGAGGAGCCAGTGCACACCACCTGATCGGAAGGCTTTACTTTTTGTGCCCTGTCTCCTGCGGAGCCGCTATTCCCCATGGTCCTTTCAGGAACCCCAGCATCCACTACGGACTCCGAGAAATAGAATTATCGGTAAGTAAATTCTTATTTTCCACCACAGCGTCGTACCAGGTTATTCCTGGATTGGTACCGCTCACACTATACACGGGTGCATAGTCGGCATTTGGAGATTGTCTCATCTCCTTGCGCTGAGAGTGCGTCTCTTCCATCCTGTAAACCGGTCCCAGGTCAGCTAACCCAGGTCACCCATTTACACTGCAGATTACGTGGGACCTTCGCAGGTAAAACCCTGGTACCCGGTACCTGGGAATGAATCCTGGGTGGACCCTTTTCCACTGACCTAGTGTTCACTCTAGGATTTACATAGGGCAGGGTGGTGATCGTTGAGAAGGGCACATTTTAATTTTGAAGGCCACATCTTTGATGTGACGCTTTGAGCACAAAGCATAGCGCATATGTTTATAGGTTTTATACATGTATTTTCCCCTTAGTGTAGTAATAATAATAATAATAATTTTATTTATATAGTGCTGTTTCTCCAATAGGACTCAAGGCGCTTAACAGACACATAGCATAATATAGTACAGAAAAGCTTTTCATAAAATACAGAACCATGTTGATACTAAAGGGACATTATGGAATTGCTTGAGTAAACAGGAAAGTCTTGAGTCTACTTTTCAAGGATTCTATAGTTGGGGCCTCTCGCACTGTGCGGGAAGTGAGTTCCATAGAGTCGGAGCCGCATGACTAAAAGCTTTACCCCCAGATGAATTACGGGAGTTTCTAGGTACTGCTAAAAGTCCTTCATCTACAGATCGCAGTAATCGAGTGGGGCAGTATGGGGTCCCTCTCTCATCATCATATGCAGCTCATACTTATAGTAATCTGTCATTGATGAACCAGTATTCCTCCAGCTTCATTCTTTCACTCCACCCACCACGTTCTGCAGTTCCTATTACACCATCACAGGCTTCTATCTTCCAATCCCATGGCATTTTAAAAATAAAACACAGGCGCATTTGTGGTAAGCAAGCAGGCCCGAAACATCTTTACCCCGGTAACCACCTATGGGGAGTATGCAATTAGCTCAGTTTTTTCGCCTAGGTGAAAAAACTGAGCTTTTTTGCTATTTTTAGGGCGAATGGAGATTCGCCCTATGCAATATTTTCGCCTAGGCGAAAAAAGTGACGGGCGGAAAACACGTAGATCAGCGAATCCACTTGTTTTCCGTCGAAAATGAGGGCAATTTTCGCCGATTTTGAGGCATTTTTCGCCAATTCCTTTTCACTTAAAAGAAGGTGAAAAGGCATTGGCGAAAATGCCTTCAAAACTCCTGAAAACGTCCCTAAATGAATTTGAGTGGGGCGAATTCATTAGCTCCGAAATGTAATCTGAACTAATTGCATACGCCCCTAAGTCTTTTGCCCACCGCTCACCCCCAGCTTCACAGAACAATCAAATAGAAGTGATACCCAAAAGACGGCCCTGTGCTTGGAAGAACAGAACTGTCAATTCTCGCTTTGTTACCCCCATACCCAGAGCGCCTGCACTTAACATAAAGAATACTGATTGCCCTCTGGTATGCCCAATCAGGTCAGTAGTTTGTAATGCCAGATCTATAAGAAACAAGACTGCAACAATTGCTGATCTTATTGAATCTGCAGATCTAGCCTGTATCATCATTATTATTATTATTATTTTTTCTCTAACGTCCTAAGTGGATGCTGGGGACTCCGTAAGGACCATGGGGAATAGCGGCTCCGCAGGAGACTGGGCACAAAAGTAAAGCTTTAGAACTACCTGGTGTGCACTGGCTCCTCCCCCTATGACCCTCCTCCCAGCCTCAGTTAGATTTTTGTGCCCGAACGAGAAGGGTGCACACTAGGTGGCTCTCCTGAGCTGCTTAGTGAAAAGTTTAGTTTTAGGTTTTTTATTTTCAGTGAGACCTGCTGGCAACAGGCTCACTGCATCGAGGGACTAAGGGGAGAAGAAGCGAACTCACCTGCGTGCAGAGTGGATTGGGCTTCTTAGGCTACTGGACATTAGCTCCAGAGGGACGATCACAGGCCCAGCCATGGATGGGTCCCAGAGCCGCGCCGCCGGCCCCCTTACAGAGCCAGAAGACAGAAGAGGTCCGGAAAATCGGCGGCAGAAGACGTCCTGTCTTCACCAAGGTAGCGCACAGCACTGCAGCTGTGCGCCATTGCTCCTCAGCACACTTCACACTTCGGTCACTGAGGGTGCAGGGCGCTAGGGGGGGGGGCGCCCTGAGCAGCAATAAAAACACCTTGGCTTAGAGGAACACCTCTTCCACCCTTTCTCCCCAGCTGCTCTCCTTCATGCACCTACCTCACTGATCCCTTCACATATAAAATCTAACATACTCTTTCAAGACACTTATAAAGCCTGGAAATCTATCAATAAGCGATTACACAGAAACTCCTCTAACTCCCCATACACCACCTTTTGGGGCAACCCACAGTTTCCCCCGGGTTTGGACGGCTGTGCTTATCTGACGTGGAAAGAGAAGGGCATCTCGTGCATCCGAGATATCTTTGACCCTGGGGGTAGGATCCACTCTTTCTCTGCATTATCAGATAGATATGGTATACCCAACTCCCAATTTTACATGTACCTCCAGTCCCGTCATTTTGCACAGTCGTTACCACCTAGAATGGCCCTTGATACGGCCATTGACCCTCTTACCCCTCTCCTACGTCTCAATCTGACCATAGGTTATAGGCTGCGTAATTTATATTCCATCCTCATAGACTCAGGGAAAACACCCTTGCAAAGTGTTCTTCATTCACGCTGGCAGCGTGACATACCTGATTTCCCGGCTATGTCGGTACTTATGTCTACACTGTCCCCCACATTTAAATATTTAAAGTCTGCAGCTTTGCAAGAGACTCACCTCAAATTCTTAAATAGAGCCTACATTTCCCCAAAACAGCACTCCTATTTCACCTTGGCCTCTACGGGTCGATGCTTTAAATGTGGGATGGCTGAGGCCACCTACTATCATAATTTCTGGGACTGCAGGAAAATAAGAAATTTCTGGAACAAGCTGATAAACCATATTAATGATATTTTTTCAATTCGAATTAACAAGCTCCCTACTGCATGTCTATTCTACTGCTTTTCAGATTGGGACTTGGGACCACACAAACAGAAGATTATACCTGCCCTGACCGTTATCCTTACCATCGCTAAAAAATTAATCCTCACCCATTGGTTGCACAGACAATCTCCGACCATTGCAGAAATGAGAACCTCCCTACTAAATAACATATTCTATGAGCGACAGGCCCTAATACCGGACATAGAATCAGGGGCCCCTAGATTCTATGGGAAATGGGAAACTGTTATTCAAAGTTTTGATAACGCCACGCAACTCAGAATTCAGAAAATCTTTGAACCCACTACCTGGTATTTATATAGACAGCTTGCTTAATGCCCTTAACATTGCTAAGGTAGAAATGTGTTTAAACGGTAAATAAATACCTACTTCTCGCTGTCGACTGGACACATATCCAACCTATTAGTCTTATGGTATAAATATGTCTTTAGAGAACAATGAAGATATATATTGTCCTGTTTTATGTCTTGTTCACCCCACCCCTCTCCCCTTTCTTTCCCCCCCCCCCTCCTCTCTCTTTCTTCCCTTTTTCCTTTCCCTCTATAATTTGAACGATTTCAAATTTTTATTTACCCAAACTTCTTTACAAAATAGAAAATTATTTGAAGAAGGGCTATTCTCTCTTTGTTTTATGCATTCTTTCTCCTTGTCTGTAATGAGTCCCAGATGCTAAGGGGTTAACTGGTCAGATACTAAGATTTATTTCATGTCTCTACTCTCGTTGAACTCCTTTGTGCTTGTTGAATACCAAATTTTACACTTCACTAAGCAGGATGGTAACCCTAACCAATAGGAGAGAAATATATCCCATGAATATCACCTATTACCAATCTCTTATATGTACTATATGTAACTCTGCATGTATATTACTCATACCGAGACATTATTGTATGAACATGACCTACCTCGCCCTTTGATATTTGTACCTTCCCATTGTGATTCCAGACTTGGAAGTTTGTATATCTTTTGCTAACCTTCTTTAATAAACATTGTTTTGGAAAAAAAAAAAAAAACACCTTGGCTGGCGAAAATACATCACATATAGCCCCCAGGGCTATATGGATGAATTTTAACCCCTGCCAGAATCCATAAAAAAGCAGGAGAAAAGTCCGCGAAAAAGGGGCGGAGCCTATCTCCTCAGCACACTGGCGCCATTTTCCCTCACAGCTCGGTTGGAGGGAAGCTCCCCTGGCTCTCCCCTGCAGTCACTACACTACAGAAAGGGTTAAAAAAGAGAGGGGGGCACTAATTAGGCGCAGTATTAACAATACAGCAGCTATAAGGGGAAAAACACTTATATAAGGTTATCCCTGTATATATATAGCGCTCTGGTGTGTGCTGGCAAACTCTCCCTCTGTCTCCCCAAAGGGCTAGTGGGGTCCTGTCCTCTATCAGAGCATTCCCTGTGTGTGTGCTGTGTGTCGGTACGTTTGTGTCGACATGTATGAGGAGAAAAATGATGTGGAGACGGAGCAGATTGCCTGTAATAGTGATGTCACCCCCTAGGGGGTCGACACCTGAGTGGATGAACTGTTGGAAGGAATTACGTGACAGTGTCAGCTCTGTATAAAAGACAGTGGTTGACATGAGACAGCCGGCTACTCAGCTTGTGCCTGTCCAGACGTCTCATAGGCCGTCAGGGGCTCTAAAGCGCCCGTTACCTCAGATGGCAGATATAGACGCCGACACGGATACTGACTCCAGTGTCGACGGTGAAGAGACAAATGTGACTTCCAGTAGGGCCACACGTTACATGATTGAGGCAATGAAAAATGTTTTACACATTTCTGATAATACGAGTACCACCAAAAAGGGGTATTATGTTCGGTGAGGAAAAACTACCTGTAGTTTTCCTGAATCTGAGAAATTAAATGAGGTGTGTGATGATGCGTGGGTTTCCCCCGATAACAACTGATAATTTCTAAAATGTTATTGGCATTATATCCTTTCCCGCCAGAGGTTAGGGTGCGTTGGGAAACACCCCCTAGGGTGGATAAAGCGCTCACACGCTTGTAAGAACAAGGGCTCTACCCTCTCCTGAGATGGCCGCCCTTAAGGATCCTGCTGATAGAAAGCAGGAGGGTATCCTAAAATGCCTGTATCATCATTATTATTATTATTCCCCCCCCCCCCCAATTCGGTATGTGATCCAAAAATTACAATGGGTTTATGAACAGAGTTATTGCTATAACCTATTGCTGCTCAAATAATCCAATGTGTACATTTGAAACAAGTGATAAATAAAATAACTTTCCTTTTCAGTTGCTGATTTAGTCAATTATTCCAGGACAGAGCAGGCTTGTCTCAGTGTGAGAGGCCTTTGAAGTAGAATTCTTGTGGGGATAGTGATATCATTTGTCCCGGGGAAGGACTGGGATCCATAAATATATAGGACACCCATGGGGATCCGGTCTGAAGATCGACAGTGTCTAGGTCGACAATGTTTTGGTCGACCACTATAGGCCGACAGGGCCAGAAGGTCGACATGATCTAGGTCAAAAGGTCGACATGAGTTTAAAAAATTTTTTTTTACAACTTTTTCATACGTACCGATTCACGTGGACTACAATTGGAACGGTAATCTGTGCCAAGCGAAGCAACTAGGGGACACGGTGCACTAATTGGGATTCCCGGGTCATTCTACAAAGAAAACAACACCAAAAAAACATAAAAAAATTCATGTCGACCTTTTGACCTGTCTACCTAGAACATGTTGACCTTCTGACCCTGTCCACCTAGTGACTGTCAACCTATAGTGGTCGACCTAGACACTGTCGATCTAATGATCCACACCCCACCCATGTAACACCCAACATCTGTAATGAGAAAAATACTGTATATGTCCAGTCTTCTTGAAAGTTTGGCTGTAGCATATAACTAATAAGTAGATAATAATAAACCTCTCCTGCAGTGCTGAAGTAGTTATAATCCGTATGTGTTATGAAACAGAAAAGTTAAGCAGAGGGTTAAATATATAGATAAAAAATAAGTCTGTTCTTCTAATAAGTCTGTTCTTCTAGTAGGGAAATACTGTAAGCAGTACATGCTCACTGCTTACCCTGTTCTTTCCCACTTTATCAGAGTGCTATTTTATGCAGGCAGCCACAGCAGTGATGTCATTTACAGTCCCTCCTCTGCCAACCATTTCGCTAAGGATAAAAGTTGTGTTCCAATCTAAGTGGTGGGCAAGGAGTAGAAAACTGCATTGTTACATGCACTCTGACTGTTGCATTCTGTATACAAGGGGGGCGAGTTATGATCCTGCAAGGTGCGCTGAAAAAGGGGCAGGGTAATCTTATCTTAATTAGGAGAATCATCAGGGTCTAAGGCTTGTTGTTTTTTTCAAATATAAGCTCGTGTTCATTCTAGCACCCTGCACCTTTCAAATACTGTGCAGTTCCTCTTTCCTGCCTGGGGTATCACTCTCTGTTTGGTGCTTCTCAGCACACACAGGTCTGTATCACAGTACTGAGTAACAGATCAGAGTGTGCTGAGAAGCACCACAGCAGAGAACGACACCCCAGGCAGGAAAGAGGAACTGCACGGATTTTGAAGGGTGCAGGGTGCTAGAATGAACACTATAAGCATTAGCATTAGACATCTAATTTTATTTTCAGAAATGCCTGACAAGTTGGCACATGATAACACATGTATGTAGTGTTCACTCTAGAAATAATAATAGGCAGGGCGCCGGACTGCCAAAAAGGGGGCATGGCCATGTAAAATAGGGGGCGTGGCCATAAAACGGCATTTAAGTGGGCGGTGCGGCCCACAGATGTTACTGTAGGGGGGCATGGGCGGCCGGCTGTGTCACTGTTGGGGGCGTGCCCAGCACCTACGGAGGTGCTGGGCTTCCCCCAAGCTCTCTCCCCAGCTCTCTCCCCTAGCGTGAATGGATGCCATGCGCACGTCATCTTTACACGCAGGGAGAGCAGGAAGCAGGCAGGCTGTTTTAGCAGGGTGCCGCAGAAAGGGCAGGGCGGATTTTGCCCTTAAAAAATCGGGCAGGGCACGGCGCCCTGCTAAAACAGCCTAGCGTGAACACTATGTATGTGCAGGAGGTAGGATATCCAAGGAATAATTTTGAATGTGGTGTCTTAATGACTACACATATGGCCTGGAAGTAGTTCATAGTATGTTTGGCTTTTATACTTTCTCTATCGTCCTAAGTGGATGCTGGGGTTCCTGAAAGGACCATGGGGAATAGCGGCTCCGCAGGAGACAGGGCACAAAAAAGTAAAGCTTTACTAGGTCAGGTGGTGTGCACTGGCTCCTCCCCCTATGACCCTCCTCCAGACTCCAGTTAGATTTTGTGCCCGAACGAGAAGGGTGCAATCTAGGTGGCTCTCCTAAAGAGCTGCTTAGAGAAAGTTTAGTTTAGGTTTTTTTTCTTTACAGTGAGTCCTGCTGGCAACAGGATCACTGCAACGTGGGACTTAGGGGGAAAGTAGTAAACTCACCTGCATGCAGAGTGGATTTGCTGCTTGGCTACTGGACACCATTAGCTCCAGAGGGATCGAACACAGGCCCAGCCGTGGAGTCCGGTCCCGGAGCCGCGCCGCCGACCCCCTTGCAGATGCTGAAGCGTGAAGAGGTCCGGAAACCGGCGGCTGAAGACTCCTCAGTCTTCATAAGGTAGCGCACAGCACTGCAGCTGTGCGCCATTTTCCTCTCAGCACACTTCACTGGGCAGTCACTGAGGGTGCAGAGCGCTGGGGGGGGGCGCTCTGAGAGGCAAATATAAACCTTATACAAGGCTAAAAATACCTCACATATAGCCCATAGGGGCTATATGGAGATATTTAACCCCTGCCTGACTGGAAAAATAGCGGGAGAAGAACCCGCCGAAAAAGGGGCGGGGCCTATCTCCTCAGCACACGGCGCCATTTTCTGTCACAGCTCCGCTGGTCAGAACGGCTCCCAGGTCTCTCCCCTGCACTGCACTACAGAAACAGGGTAAAACAGAGAGGGGGGGCACATTAATGGCTATATATATATATATTAAAGCAGCTATAAGGGAGCACTTAATATAAGGATATCCCTTGTATATATAGCGCTTTGTGGTGTGTGCTGGCAGACTCTCCCTCTGTCTCCCCAAAAGGGCTAGTGGGTCCTGTCTTCATTAGAGCATTCCCTGTGAGTTTGCGGTGTGTGTCGGTACGTGGTGTCGACATGTATGAGGACGATATTGGTGTGGAGGCGGAGCAATTGCCAAATATGCAGATGTCACCCCCCAGGGGGTCGACACCAGAATGGATGCCTTTATTTGTGGAATTACGTGATGGTTTATCTTCCCTTAAACAGTCAGTTGAGGACATGAGGCGGCCGGACAATCAATTAATGCCTGTCCAGGCGCCTCAAACACCGTCAGGGGCTGTAAAACGCCCTTTGCCTCAGTCGGTCGACACAGACCCAGACACGGGCACTGATTCCAGTGACGACGGTAGAAATTCAAACGTATTTTCCAGTAGGGCCACACGTTATATGATTTTGGCAATGAAGGAGACGTTACATTTAGCTGATACTACAGATACCGTAAAACAGGGTATTATGTATGGTGTGAAAAAACTACAAACAGTTTTTCCTGAATCAGAAGAATTAAATGACGTGTGTGATGAAGCGTGGGTTGCTCCTGATAAAAAGTTGATAATTTCAAAAAAGTTATTGGCATTATACCCTTTCCCGCCAGAGGTTAGGGCGCGCTGGGAAACACCCCCTAAGGTGGACAAGGCGCTCACACGCTTATCCAAACAAGTGGCGTTACCCTCTCCTGAGACGGCCGCACTTAAGGATCCATCAGATAGAAAGATGGAAGTTATTCAAAAGAATATATACACACATGCAGGTGTTATACTACGACCAGCTATAGCAACTGCCTGGATGTGCAGTGCTGGAGTAGTTTGGTCAGAATCCCTGATTGAAAATATTGATACCCTAGATAGGGACAATGTTTTACTGTCGTTAGAACAAATAAAGGATGCATTTATCTATATGCGTGATGCACAGAGGGATATTTGCACACTGGCATCTCGGATGAGTGCTATGTCCATTTCAGCCAGAAGAGCCTTATGGACACGACAGTGGACAGGCGATGCGGATTCAAAACGTCACATGGAGGTTTTGCCGTATAAAGGGGAGGAGTTATTTGGAGTTGGTCTATCAGACTTGGTGGCCACGGCTACTGCCGGGAAATCCACTTTTTTACCTCAAGTCACTCCCCAACAGAGAAAGGCACCGACCTTTCAACCGCAGCCTTTTCGCTCCTACAAAAATAAGAGAGCAAAGGGCTTGTCGTACCTGCCACGAGGCAGAGGAAGAGGGAAGAGACACCAACAGGCAGCTCCTTCCCAGGAACAGAAGCCCTCCCCGGCTCCTGCAAAAACCTCAGCATGACGCTGGGGCCTCTCAAGCGGACTCGGGGACAGTGGGGGGCCGTCTCAAAAATTACAGCGCGCAGTGGGCTCACTCGCAGGTAGACCCCTGGATCCTGCAGATAATATCTCAGGGGTACAGGTTGGAATTAGAGACGGATCCTCCTCATCGTTTCCTGAAGTCTGCCTTACCAACCGTCTCTTCCGAAAGGGAGAGGGTGTTGGAAGCCATTCACAAGCTGTACGCTCAGCAGGTGATAGTCAAAGTACCCCTATTACAACAAGGAAAGGGGTATTATTCCACTCTATTTGTGGTACCGAAGCCGGATGGCTCGGTAAGGCCTATTCTAAATCTGAAGTCCTTGAACCTCTACATAAAAAAGTTCAAGTTCAAGATGGAGTCACTCAGAGCAGTGATAGCGAACCTGGAAGAAGGGGACTTTATGGTATCCTTGGACATCAAGGATGCGTATCTACACGTTCCGATTTACCCCGCACACCAGGGGTACCTCAGGTTCATTGTTCAAAACTGTCACTATCAGTTTCAGACGCTGCCGTTCGGATTGTCCACGGCGCCTCGGGTCTTTACCAAGGTAATGGCCGAGATGATGATTCTTCTTCGAAGAAAAGGCGTATTAGTTATCCCATACTTGGACGATCTCCTAATAAGGGCAAGGTCCAGAGAACAGCTGGAGACAGCTTTAGCACTATCTCAAGAGGTGCTAAGACAACACGGGTGGATTCTGAATATTCCAAAATCCCATTTAATCCCGACAACTCGTCTGCTGTTCCTAGGAATGATTCTGGACACGGTTCAGAAAAAGGTTTTCCTTCCAGAGGAAAAAGCCAAGGAGTTATCCGATCTGGTCAGGAACCTCCTAAAACCAGGAAAAGTGTCAGTACATCAATGCACAAGAGTCCTGGGAAAAATGGTGGCTTCTTACGAAGCAATTCCATTCGGCAGATTCCATGCAAGAATATTCCAAAGGGATCTGTTGGACAAATGGTCAGGGTCGCATCTGCAGATGCACCTGCGAATAACCCTGTCACCAAAGACAAGGGTGTCACTTCTGTGGTGGTTGCAGAAGGCTCACCTATTAGAAGGCCGCAGATTCGGCATTCAGGATTGGATCCTGGTGACCACGGACGCCAGCCTGAGAGGCTGGGGAGCAGTCACACAAGGAAGAAACTTCCAGGGAGTATGGACGAGTCTGGAAAAGTCTCTTCACATAAACATTCTGGAACTAAGAGCAATCTACAATGCTCTAAGCCAGGCGGAACTTCTCCTGCAAGGAAAGCCGGTGTTGATTCAGTCGGACAACATCACGGCGGTCGCCCATGTAAACAGGCAGGGCGGCACAAGAAGCAGGAGTGCAATGGCAGAAGCTGCCAAGATTCTTCGCTGGGCGGAGAATCACGTGATAGCACTGTCAGCAGTGTTCATCCCGGGCGTGGACAACTGGGAAGCAGACTTCCTCAGCAGACACGATCTTCATCCGGGAGAGTGGGGTCTACATCCAGAAGTCTTCAACATGTTAATAGACCGTTGGGAAAGACCAATTGTAGACATGATGGCGTCTCGCCTCAACAAGAAACTGGACAAATATTGCGCCAGGTCAAGAGATCCACAGGCAATAGCTGTGGACGCACTGGTAACTCCTTGGGTGTACCAGTCAGTGTATGTGTTTCCTCCTCTGCCGCTCATACCAAAGGTATTGAAGATCATACGGCAAAGAAGAGTAAGAACAATACTAGTGGTTCCGGATTGGCCGAGAAGGACTTGGTATCCGGAACTTCAAGAGATGCTCACGGACGAACCGTGGCCTCTACCTCTGAGAAGGGACCTGCTACAGCAGGGTCCCTGTCTTTTTCAAGACTTACCGCGGCTGCGTTTGACGGCATGGCGGTTGAACGCCAGATCCTAAAAGGGAAAGGCATTCCAGAAGAAGTCATTCCTACCTTGATTAAGGCACGGAAGGAAGTCACCGTGAAACATTATCACCGCATTTGGCGAAAATATGTAGCGTGGTGCGAGGATCGGAGGGTTCCGACGGAGGAATTCCAACTGGGTCGTTTCCTACATTTCCTGCAATCAGGATTATCTATGGGTCTCAAATTGGGATCCATTAAGGTTCAAATTTCGGCCCTGTCAATATTCTTCCAAAAAGAATTGGCCTCTGTCCCTGAGGTCCAGACTTTTGTCAAGGGAGTACTGCATATACAGCCTCCTGTGGTGCCTCCGGTGGCACCGTGGGATCTAAATGTAGTTTTAGATTTCCTCAAATCCCATTGGTTTGAACCATTGAAAAAGGTGGATTTGAAATATCTCACATTGAAAGTGACTATGTTACTAGCCCTGGCCTCTGCCAGGAGAGTATCTGAATTGGCGGCTTTATCTTATAAAAGTCCTTATCTAATCTTCCATTCGGATAGGGCAGAACTGCGGACTCGTCCGCATTTTCTCCCTAAAGTGGTATCAGCATTTCATCTGAACCAACCTATTGTGGTGCCTGCGGCCACTAGCGACTTGGAGGACTCCAAGTTGTTGGACGTTGTCAGAGCCTTAAAAATATACATTGCAAGGACGGCTGGAGTCAGAAAATCTGACTCGCTGTTTATATTGTATGCACCCAACAAGTTGGGCGCACCTGCTTCTAAGCAGTCGATTGCTCGTTGGATTTGTAACACAATTCAACTTGCACATTCTGTGGCAGGCCTGCCACAGCCTAAAACTGTAAAAGCCCACTCCACAAGGAAGGTGGGCTCATCTTGGGCGGCTGCCCGAGGGGTCTCGGCATTACAACTCTGCCGAGCAGCTACGTGGTCGGGGGAGAACACGTTTGTAAAATTTTACAAATTTGATACCCTGGCAAAGGAGGACCTGGAGTTCTCTCATTCGGTGCTGCAGAGTCATCCGCACTCTCCCGCCCGTTTGGGAGCTTTGGTATAATCCCCATGGTCCTTTCAGGAACCCCAGCATCCACTTAGGACGATAGAGAAAATAAGAATTTACTTACCGATAATTCTATTTCTCGGAGTCCGTAGTGGATGCTGGGCGCCCATCCCAAGTGCGGATTATCTGCAATACTTGTACATAGTTATTGTTAACTAATTCGGGTTATTGTTAAGGAGCCATCTTTAAGAGGCCCTTTCTGTTGTCATACTGTTAACTGGGTTTAGATCACAAGTTGTACGGTGTGATTGGTGTGGCTGGTATGAGTCTTACCCGGGATTCAAAATGCCTCCCTTATTGTGTATGCTCGTCCGGGCACAGTACCTAACTGGAGTCTGGAGGAGGGTCATAGGGG
Source organism: Pseudophryne corroboree (assembly GCF_028390025.1). Lineage (NCBI taxonomy): Eukaryota > Metazoa > Chordata > Amphibia > Anura > Myobatrachidae > Pseudophryne > Pseudophryne corroboree. Next base: position 718,849,176 of record NC_086447.1, read on the forward strand.
GAGGAGCCAGTGCACACCACCTGACCTAGTAAAGCTTTACTTTTTTGTGCCCTGTCTCCTGCGGAGCCGCTATTCCCCATGGTCCTTTCAGGAACCCCAGCATCCACTACGGACTCCGAGAAATAGAATTATCGGTAAGTAAATTCTTATTTTAATTTGTATTTCGTGTGACTTGTAATTATTTTGGTATCTTACCAAAAACTGATGATGGTTGTGTTTGAAGGCTAATGGATTTCCTTGCGAACTTTGGGCCTGCTATAGGTTTGTAGGCAAAGCAAAAAAGCACGCAACTGGGCAAAACCATGTTGCACTGTAGGATGGGCAGATGTAACGTGCAGAAAGAGTTAGATTTGGATGGGGGTGTGTTTAAACTGAAATCTAAATTGCAATAAAAATAAAGCTGTCTAACATTTGTGTGCTACATGCAAAAGCATGCAGTATTTAACCTGCACAGAAACAATATAAACCACCCAAATCTAAATCTCTGCATATTTTACATCTAGAAACTCAATTGCAAACAGATATACAAGTGTCGCATATCAAATTAATCAGAACAGTCTCCTGGTGCGTCCTAGTAACCAAAAAAGATGCCCAAAGCTAACAGAATCGCATGGGACCTGGTGGCCCACTCACGCCAGGCATATTGTGCTGCATGGTGTATTGAGACTAGATGTATGAGGACACATCTGTATGTTAAGTTTTCTAAATAATCAGTAAATGTAATTGTAATCTTTTCTATGTGTTTAATTCCTTTAATAAAGGGGACCATATATCTTTTTCGGAAGACACAGCGTTCTCTTTTGGGCAAGTTGACGCAGGAGTTTCGACTGGTGGCAGCAGATCGCAGAGTAAGTAGATACTACGACCCCATGAGTTTGGAAGAACAAGGATATTGGTGTGCAGAATTATTATTCATCTTATAGTCCTGTTATACAGAGCTTATGGTCACTGAGAAACCATTACAATATAATGCTTTTTCTTAGTTTTCTAATTTGAAAATGTATAAGCTATATGAATATAAAGGATGGTGTATTATCCATTTAGTGACGTTGTGCATTGCTAGGATACAGTAAAATGACATTTTGATATGAAGTAAATGCCATGTCAGGACACGTTGAGGCTCAATGGACCATGAGCAGGAGCCGGGTGATGCACTGTGACATTACGTTTAGCTCTCAGTTCCTGTCACAGTTTAGGAGACGGCAGTGCAGTCAGACGAATCTCCAGGCGCAGCCCATTATCTCCGAGTGCAGTCCATCATCTCCAGGCGCAGTCCATCATCTCCGGGTGCAGTTCAGCATCTCCGGGAATGCTGGACATGCCTCCAAAGTGATGAAAACGTCAGTCTGGCAGCGAGACCATGCCCCCTTTCTATGATGCCATACACCCTTTTTGTGTGCAAGCAGAGGGGGTTTACTAGTGCACCAGTTGTCACTGACCCCAGTGACGCCCCTGCCCGTCTGCAAGTTTATGCAAATGCGATAGAAACTCCTTTCCTCAGTCCAGATGTGCAAGGACTGAGATACCCACTTTTAGAAGCGTGCATGCTGTAATACCGATTGGTGCATTCCTATACACCACCATTGGTCGCACCATTGAAACTTGCATCAGCTCTATGGCAGGTGCTGTTTCTCTGTCGAGTATGGTCTCCTATGTGAGCGGTCAAGCTTCTGTGAATGCAGCTGCTTGCGTTAACATGCCTGCAACACTCCCATAACACGCCCACTGAATGGACCGCACTACTAGCCACCTCCCAGTCGCCACCGTCTCCAGAATCAGGCCCTGATTGTGGTGTGACCTTACTGTAACGAGTACATGCACAGCTCACTGAGGGGCAGATGTATTAACCTGGAGAAGGCATAAGGTAGTGATAAACCAGTGAAAAAATGCAAGGTGATACACGCACCAACCAATCAGCTGCAATATGTAAATTAACAGTTAGGAGTTGATTGGCTGGTGCGTGTATCACCTTGCATTTTTTCACTGGTTTATCACTTCCTTATGCCATCTCCAGGTTAATACATCTGCCCCTGACATTAGAGCAATCGTTGGGATAATAGATCCTGAATCATGTGTTCACATACTAGCACTTGGCAATTTACATTGGGAATGCTGCAGGCTGCCTTACATAGACATTGCATTAGACAGACAGCTAGGAAAGGCACTGGACTGATGCAGTTTATACATTTTTTAATAAATTCAATATTTTTTTAATGATTGTTAACAATTTATCTAAAATGCTTCATCGTAAAGTACACAGCGTGCCGTCTAGTGTGTCAAATTTTAGGTGATCAGTTTAGACGACTCCTCTCTTGTTATAAAATGTTGATATTTTGTTGGCTGACCTTTTATGAGACAGCAGACCATAAATTGATGGTACACCTCTGTTACATAGTGTGTACTACAGTATTCTAGTTGCAGGACTAAGATGGAATTATCTACCATTTATTTAAAATGCCTTATTAGGGCTAATTCACAGCAAGATTTTATTATTCATTTTCCTGTCGCATTCAGGCGTTTTGATTCAGAGTTGCATGCCAGTTAGGCGGACTTACACTCACTGCATGCATGGAACTAAATGCAGATACTCATCTGTTTGCAGATTGTACGCATCTAAACTTTCACTATGGCCCTAGTCATGTCTGTTCAAATAACCATCATCATTCTCAGCCTTCTCTTGAACCAGCTCTATACCTGGTGTATGAGAATCATCTGAAATCAGCTATATCTTTACATATGCACAAATCCAACTACACACACTCACTACGGGCCAAAGCCCAATTGTGGGGCAGATGTATTAAGCCAGGAGAAGTGATAAAGCAGTGATAAGTGGAAGGTGATAACGCACCAGCCAATCAGCTCCTAACTGTCATTTTTCAAACCCGTAATGATTGGCTGGTGTGTTATCACCTTCCACTTATCACTGCTTTCTCACTTCTCCAGACTTAATACATCTGTCCCATGTTCATCCAGCTGCAAATTGTCATTTGTATACAAAGCAGTACTTGGATGTGATCCTCTACCTGTCATACTGTTTAAACTGCGTTCTGATTTCTATTTTCAGTCATGGAAGATTTTGCTGTTTGGTGCAATAAATGTGGTCTGTACAGGATTCTTGCTGACGTGGTGCAGTTCTACAAACAGTATGGGTATGTGATTAGCTCTACACAGTTATTTTATGTCTGTAAAACATTAATTTATCTTGGAGCATCTGTTTCAAGTCCTAACCTATTTTTCTCAATCCAAACACATACTCCATCCCCCTCCACCCCTTCACAAGTACAGTCATTCACACAAGGTTCATGTATGACTAATAAATTAATTTGAAAGTAATTTATGCTTTTGTTTGGAGAGCATCTAGGGGGATATCCTGTTAGCCATGTTACCGCGGCTAATTGGATACCTCTCCTAGTGTGTAAGTTATATGCAGTTGGTGGGTATACATTTATTAGGCAATTTCTAGTTTCATCAGACCATCACCTAATCACCTGCAACTTCTCTTTCACCACTTCAACTTCTTTGCTCAACCAAGCCTCCTAATACTCACAGAAATCTCAGTTCAATTTGTTTTCAGCATTTTTTCACCACTTTGCAATAGCTCATTTCCCAGTTGTCTATGTTCTCCTGTCCCGATCTGTCAGTACTCGGTATTCTTTTCTCTTTGCGTTAACTATGATCTCATCTGTGGCGCATTAAAGAAACACAAACTCTGCCACAACGTAGAATGTCTCTGGAAAAAGTCTTGTTCGTCTCCTGACTTCCAGAAATATTCTGCTCTCTTCCATTCCCTTCTATATGCTATGGACTATTTCCACACCCTCATTCCTGTTCCAGCCTATAACCCGAAATGCCTATTCATACATTTAAGTCTCGTCTCTTTCCTCCCACAGTAACCCCTCCAACCATTATTGTTTCAACAACACCCATATTCCTTTTCTGCAACCTCTGGCAGTTTTTCTTAATTTTATGCCAAATGTAAACCTGAAATCTTGACCATCTTCTCCTCCCACTCTTCTGCCTGTCCACTCAAGCACATTCTGTCACAGATTATTTGTTCAGTTTTCAGTGCACTTCCCAGCCTTATCTGTAACCGCTTATCTATAACTCTCCTCATTATTCAGGCAAGTGATTATTAATTTTGCTTTTCTCTAACGTCCTAGTGGATGCTGGGGACTCCGTAAGGACCATGGGGAATAGACGGGCTCCGCAGGAGACAGGGCACTTTAAGAAAGAATTTGGATTCTGGTGTGTTCTGGCTCCTCCCTCTATGACCCTCCTCCAGACCTTAGTTAGAATCTGTGCCCGGACGAGCTGGGTGCACCTTAGTGAGCTCTCCTGAGCTTGCTAAATAGAAAGTATTTTGTTAGGATTTTTTTATTTTCAGAGAGAGCTGCTGGCAACAGACTCTCTGCTACGTGGGACTGAGGGGAGAGAAGCAGCCCTACTAACTGCGGATAGGTCATGCTTCTTAGGCTACTGGACACCATTAGCTCCAGAGGGATCGAACACAGGAACGCACTCGTGGTCGTCCGATCCCAGAGCCGCGCTGCCGTCCCCCTCGCAGAGCCAGAAGCCGGCATGAGAAGCAAGAAGACGTCAAAAGCGGCGGCAGAAGACTCCAGTCTGCAGCTGTGCGCCATTGCTCTCACATTAAACCCACACACTCCGGTCACAGTAGGGTGCAGGACGCAGGGGGGGCGGCGGCAGCAATTAGAGACCTCTTGGCAAAAGCAGCATATATACAGTTGGGCACTGTATATATGCATGAGCCCCCGCCATTATTTTACACAAACTCGCGGGACAGAAGCCCGCCGCTGAGGGGGCGGGGCTTCTTCCTCAGCACTCACCAGCGCCATGTTTTTTCTCCACAGCACCGCTGAGAGGAAGCGACCCAGTCTCTCCCCTGCAGTTACATGGTAGAAGAGGGTAAAAAGAGAGGGGAAGCACATAATTAGGCGCAAAAATCAATTTCTCTGACGTCCTAGTGGATGCTGGGGACTCCGTAAGGACCATGGGGATATAGCGGCTCCGCAGGAGACAGGGCACAATAATAAAAGCTTTAGGATCAGGTGGTGTGCACTGGCTCCTCCCCCTATGACCCTCCTCCAAGCCTCAGTTAGATTTTTGTGCCCGGCCGAGAAGGGTGCAATCTAGGTGGCTCTCCTGAGCTGCTTAGAATAAAAGTTTAAGTTAGGTTTTTTTCTTTCAGTGAGACCTGCTGGCAACAGGCTCACTGCTACGAGGGACTTAGGGGAGAGAAGTAAACTCACCTGCGTGCAGGATGGATTTGCTTCTTAGGCTACTGGACACCATTAGCTCCAGAGGGAGTCGGAACACAGGTCTCACCCTGGGGTTCGTCCCGGAGCCGTGCCGCCGACCCCCCTTGCAGATGCCGAAGTTGAAGAGGTCCAGAAACAGGCGGCAGAAGACTTTCAGTCTTCATAAGGTAGCGCACAGCACTGCAGCTGTGCGCCATTGTTGTCAGCACACTTCACCAACAGTCACCAACTGTCACTGAGGGTGCAGGGCGCTGGGGGGGGCGCCCTGGGCAGCAATGTATAATACCTTTTTATGGCTAAAATACATCACATATAGCCCTTGAGGCTATATGGATGTATTTAACCCCTGCCAGATCTCACAAACTCCGGGAGAAGAGCCCGCCGAAAAGGGGGCGGGGCCTATTCTCCTCAGCACACGGCGCCATTTTCCTGCTCAGCTCTGCTGTGAGGAAGGCTCCCAGGCTCTCCCCTGCACTGCACTACAGAAACAGGGTTAAAACAGAGAGGGGGGGCACTTATTTGGCGATATGATTACATATATATAAAAATGCTATAAGGGAAAACACTTGTATAAGGGGTTGTCCCTGTATAATTATAGCGTTTTTGGTGTGTGCTGGCAAACTCTCCCTCTGTCTCCCCAAAGGGCTAGTGGGGTCCTGTCCTCTATCAGAGCATTCCCTGTGTGTGTGCTGTGTGTCGGTACGTGTGTGTCGACATGTAGGAGGACGATGTTGGTGAGGAGGCGGAGAAAATTGCCTGTATTGGTGATGTCACTCTCTAGGGAGTCGACACTGGAATGGATGGCTTATTTAGGAATTACGTGATAATGTCAACACGCTGCAAGGTCGGTTGACGACATGAGACGGCCGGCAAACAAATTAGTACCTGTCCAGGCGTCTCAGACACCGTCAGGGGCTTGTAAAAACGCCCATTTACCTCAGTCGGTTGACACAGACACAGACACGGACACTGACTCCAGTGTCGACGGTGAATAAACAAACGTATTTTCCTTTAGGGCCACACGTTTCATGTTAAGGGCAATGAAGGAGGTGTTACATATTTCTGATACTACAAGTACCACAAATAAGGGTATTATGTAGGGTGTGAATAAACTACTTGTAGTTTTTCCTGAATCAGATAAATTAAATGAAGTGTGTGATGATACGTGGGTTTCCTCCGATAGAAAATTATTGGCGGTATACCCTTTCCCGCCAGAAGTTAGGGCGAGTTGGGAAACACACCTTAGGGTGGATAAGGCGCTCACACGCTTATAAAAACAAGGGGCGTTACCGTCTCCAGATACGGCAGCCCTCAAGGAGCCAGCTGATAGGAAGCTGAAAAATATCCTAAAAGTATATACACACATACTGGTGTTATACTACGACCAGCAATCGCCTCAGCCTGGATGTGCAGCGCTGAGGGGGCTTGGTCGGATTTCCTGACTGAAAATATTGATACCCTTGACAGGGACAAGATTTTATTGACTATAGATGCATTTCTATATATGCGAGATGCGCAGAGGGATATTTGCATTCTGGCATCAAGAGTAAATGTGATGTCCATATCTGCCAGACGAAGACACGACAGTGGTCAGGTGATGCAGATTCCAGACGGCACATGGAAGTATTGCCGTATAAAGGGGCGGTCCATCGGACCTGGTGGCCATGGCAACAGCTGAAAAATCCACCTTTTGTTACCCCAAGTCACATCTCAGCAGAAAAGGACACAGTCTTTTCAGTCTCAGTCCTTTCGTCCCCATAAGGGCAGGCGGGCAAAAGGGCCAGTCATATCTGCCCAGGGGTAGAGGAAAGGGAAGAAGACTGCAGCAGGCAGCCCATTCCCAGGAACAGAAGCCCTCCACAGCTTCTGCCAAGTCCGCAGCATGACGCTGGGGCAGTACAAGCGGACTCAGGTGCGGTAGGGGGTCATCTCAAGAGTTTCAGCACGCAGGGGGCTCACTCACAAGTGGACTCCTGGATCCTACACGTAGTATCCCAGGTGTACATTGGAAATTCGAGACGTCTCCCCCTCACAAGTTCCTGAAGTCTGCTTTACCAACGTCTCCCTCCGACAGGGAGGCAGTATTGGGAACAATTCACAGGCTATATTCCCAGCAGGTGATAATCAAAGTACCCCTTCTACAACAAGGGAAGGGGTATTATTCCACACTATATTGTGGTACTGAAGCCAGACGGCTCGGTGAGATCTGAAATATTTGAACACTTACATACAAGCGTTCAAATCAAGATGGAGTCACTCAGAGTAGTGATAGCGAACCAGGAAGAAGGGGACGATATGGTGTCACTGGATATCAGGGACGCTTACCTACATGTCCAAATTTGCCTTCTCACCAAGGGTACCTCAGGTTCGTGGTACAGAACGGTCACTATCAGTTCAGACGCTGCCGTTTGGATTGTCCGCGGCACCCCGGGTCTTTACCAAGGTAATGGCCGAAATGATGATTCTTCTTAAAAGAAATATGGACGCTTTCCTGATAAAGGCAAGGTCCAGAGAACAGTTGGAGGTCGGAGTAGCACTATCTTAAGTAGTTCTACGACAGCACGAGTGGATTCTAAATATTCCAAAATCGCAGTTTTTTCCGACGACACGTCTACTGTTCCTAGGGATGATTCTGGACACAGTCCAGAAAAGGATGTTTTCTCCCGGAGAAGAAAGCCAGGGAGTTATCCGAGCTAGTCAGGAACCTCCTAAAACCAGGAAAAGTATCAGTGCATCATTGCACAAGGATCCTGTGAAAAATGGTGGTTTCTTACAAAGCGATCCCATTCGGTAGATTTCACGCAAGAACCTTTCCGTGGGATCTGCTGGAAAAATGGTCCGGATCGCATCTTCAGATGCATCAGCGGATAACCCTGTCTCCAAGGACAAGGGTGTTTCTTCTGCGGTGGCTGCAGAGTGCTCATCTATGAAAGGGCCGCAGATTCGGCATTCAGGACTGGGTCCTGGTGACCACGGATGCCAGCCTGAGTGGCTGGGGAGCAGTCACACAAGGAAAAAATTTCCAGAGAGTGTGATCAAGTCTGGAGACTTCTCTCCACATAAATATACTGGAGCTAAGGGCAATTTACAATGCTCTAAGCTTAGCAAGACCTCTGCTTCAAGGTCAGCCGGTATTGATCCAGTGGGACAACATCACGGCAGTCGCCCACGTAAACAGGGCGGCACAAGAAGCAGGAGGGAAATGGCAGAAACTACAAGGATTCTTCGCTGGGCGAAAAATCATGTGATAACACTCTCAGCAGTGTTCATTCCGGGAGTGGAAAACTGGGAAGCAGACTTCCTCAGCAGGCATGACCTCTACCCGGGAGAGTGGGGACTTCATCGGGAAGTCTTCCACATGATTGTAAACCGTTGGGAAAAACCAAAGGTGGACATGATGGCGTCCCGCCTGAACAACAAACTAGACAGATATTGCGCCAGGTCAAGGGACCCTCAGGCAATAGCGGTGGACGCTCTGGTAACACTGTGGGTGTACCAGTCAGAGTATGTGTTCCCTCCTATGCCTCTCATACCAAAAGTACTGAGAATCATAAGAGGGAGATGAGTAAGAACGATACTCGTGGTTCCGGATTGGCCAAGAAGGACTTGGTACCCGAAACTTCAAGAGATGTTCACGGAAGACCCGTGGCCTCTACCTTTAAGAAAGGACCTGCTCCAGCAGGGGCCTTGTCTGTTCCAAGACTTACCGCGGCCGCGTTTGACGGCATGGCGGTTGAACGCCGGATCCTGAAAGGGCATTCCAGATGAAGTCATACCTACCCTGGTCAAAGATAGGAAGGATGTAACCGCAAAACATTTTCACCGCATTGGTGAAGATATGTTGCGTGGTGTGAGGCCAAGAAGGCCCCTACAGAGGAATTCCAACTGGGTCGTTTCCTACATTTCCTGAAAACAGGACTGTCTATGGGCCTAAAATTAGGGTCCATTAAGGTTCAAATTTCGGCCCTGTCGAATTTCTTCCAGAAAGAACTGGCTTTAGTGCCTGACGTTCAGATGTTTGTAAAAGGGGTACTGCATATACAGCCTCATTTTGTGCCCCAGTGGCACCTTGGGATCTCAATGTTGTTTTGAGTTTCCTAAAGTCACATTGGCTTGAACCACTCACCACTGTGGACTTAAAATATCTCACATGGAAGGTGACGATGCTATTAGCCCTGGCTTCAGCCAGGCGTGTGTCAGAATTGGCGGCTTTATCATATATAAAGCCCTTACTTAATTTTTCATTCTGACAGGGCAGAATTGAGGACTCGTCCTCAATTTCTCCTTAAGGTGTTTTCTGTTTTTCATGAACCAACCTATTGTGGTACCTGCGGGTACTAGGGACTTGGAGGACTCCAAGTTACTTGACGTTGTCAGGGCCCTGAAAAATATGTTTCCAGGACGGCTGGAGTCAGAAAATCTGACTCGCTGTTTAGCCTGTATGCACCCAACAAGATGGGTGCTCCTGCTTCTAAGCAGACGATTGCTCGCTGGATTTGTAATACAATTCAGTTTACACATTCTGTGGCAGGCCTGCCACAGCCAAAATCTGTAAAAGCCCATTCCAAAAGGAAGGGGGCTCATCTTGGGCGACTGCCCGAGGGGTCTCGGCTTTACAACTTTGCCGAGCAGTTACTTGGTCAGGGGCAAACACGTTTGCTAAATTCTACAAATTTGATACCCTGGCTGAGGAGGACATGGAGTCTCTCATTCGGTGCTGCAGGGTCATCCGCACTCTCCCGCCCGTTTGGGAGCTTTGGTATAATCCCCATGGTCCTTACGGAGTCCCCAGCATCCACTAGGACGTCAGAGAAAATAAGATTTTACTTACCGATAAATCTATTTCTCGTAGTCCGTAGTGGATGCTGGGCGCCCATCCCAAGTGCGGATTGTCTGCAATACTTGTACATAGTTATTGTTACAAAAATCGGGTTATTCTTGTTGTGAGTCATCTTGTCAGAGGCTCCTTCGTTGTTATCATACTGTTAACTGGGTTCAGATCACAGGTTGTACGGTGTAATTGGTGTGGCTGGTATGAGTCTTACCCGGGATTCAATATCCTTCCTTATTATGCACGCTCGTCCGGGCACAGTATCCTAACTGAGGCTTGGAGGAGGGTCATAGGGGGAGGAGCCAGTGCACACCACCTGATCCTAAAGCTTTTATTATTGTGCCCTGTCTCCTGCGGAGCCGCTATATCCCCATGGTCCTTACGGAGTCCCCAGCATCCACTACGGACTACGAGAAATAGATTTATCGGTAAGTAAAATCTTATTATAAACAGCAGCTACTGGGTTAACATTAAGTTACTGTGTTATTCCTGGGTTAATAGCGCTGGGGTGTGTGCTGGCATACTCTCTCTCTGTCTCTCCAAAGGGGCTTATGGGGGAATTGTCTTCAGATGAGCATTCCCTGAGTGTGTGGTGTGTCGGTACGTGTGTGTCGACATGTCTGAGGTAAAAGGCTCCCCTAAGGAGGAGATGGAGCAAATGTGTGTGTGAGGGGTGTCTCCGTCGACAACGCTGACACCTGATTGGATATGTGAAATAAAGTGCTGAGGTAAATTTATTGCACAAAAGATTATAGAACAGACAGGGAATCTACCCATGTCTGTCCCTATGTCGCAGAGACCTTCAGAGTCTCTCAATGCTCACTATCCAAAATAATAGACACTGATATCGACACGGAGGTTGACTCCAGTGTCGACTACGATAATGCAAAGTTACAGCCAAAATGGCAGAAAAGTATTCAATATATGATTATTGTAATAAAAGATGATTTGCATATCACGGATGACTCATCTGTCCCTGACACAAGGGTACACATGTTTAAGGGGAAGAAAGCTGAGGTAAATTTCCCTCCTCTCATGAAAAAAAGAGCAGGAATCTCCAGACAAGAGACTGCAGTTTCCCACAAAGAATTCTCAGGCAGTATCCTTTCCCCACTAGGGCCAGGATATGATTGGAATCTTCCCCTAGGGTGTCACGTTTGCCCAAAAGGTAGCCCTGACGTAACAGCTATTCTCAGGGATCCTGCAGATAGCGTGCACATTCTGGTACACTACTCAGACCGGCGATTGTGTCGGCATGGGTTTATAGCGCTGTGGCAGCGTGGACAGGTACCTTATCAGCAGAGATTGAGACCCTAGTATGTATATAGATATACATATGTATGTATATGTATATATATATATATATATATATATATATATATATATATATATATATATATATATATATTAAAGATGCTGTCTTAAGAGATATGTATATATAAAACATGCCCAAAGAGGCATGAGTATACTGGGTCCTAGAGTCAAAGCTATGTCGATTTCTGCTTGACGTGTCCTGTAAAATATGCAATGGACAGATGATGCCGATTTAAGAGGCTTATGGAAGGCTGAGGATTGTGGGGAGAAGGGTTCTCGGACCTGGTCTCCACAGCTATAGCTGGTAATTCTGATATTTTGCCTTATATTCCTGCACAGCCTAGGAAAGCATGACATTATCAAATGCAGCTTTTCTAATAAAGAAACAAGAAAGTCCGAGGTGCGTCCTTTCTTGCCAGAGACGGGGGCAGAGGAAAGAAGCTGCACAACACAGCTAGTTCCCAGGAACAGAAGTCCTCCCCGGCCTCTACAAAAATCCACCGCATGTCGCTGGGGCTCCACAGGCGGAGCTAGGCCCGGTGGGGGCACGCCTTCGTAAGTTCAGCCACAAGTGGGTTCACTCCATGTTAGATCCCTGGGCAATAGATATTGTGTCTCAAGGATACAAGCTGGATTTTGAGAAGATGTCCTCTCACCGACGGCCCTGCCGACTTCCCCCCACGAGAGGGAAACCGTGTTAACTGCAATTTACAAATTGTATCTTCAACAGGTGGTGGTCAAGGTTCCCCTCCTTCAACAAGGAGGGGGTTATTATTCGACCATGTTGTAGTCCTGAAACCAGACGGTTCGGTCAGACCCATATTGAATTTAAAATCCCTGAACATATACCTGAAAAGGTTCAAGTTCAAGATGGAATCGCTAAGAGCGGTCATTGCAAGCCTAAAAGGGGGAGATTTTATGGTGACTCGGGACATAAAGGATGCATACCTTCATGTCCCCATTTATCCACCTCATCAGGCGTACCTCAAGATTGCGGTACGGGATTGTCATTACCAATTTCAGACGTTGCCGTTTGGTCTCTCCACGGCCTTGAGATTATTCACCAAGGTAATGGCGGAAATGATGGTGCTCCTGCGAAAGCAAGGTGTCACTATTATCACGTACTTGGACGATCTCCTCATAAAAGCGAGATCAAGAGAGCAGTTGCTGAACAGCGTATCGCTTTCTCTGGAAGTGTAACGGCAACACGGCTGGATTCTATATATTCCAAAGTCGCAGTTGGTTCCTACAGCTCATCTGCCTCTTCTAGGCATGATCATAGACACAGACCAGAAAAGGGTTTATCTCCCGATAGAGAGAGCTCAGGAGTTCGTGACACTGGTCAGGAATCTATTAAAACCAAAACAGGTGTCAGTGCACTCGAGTCCTGGGAAGGAGGGTGGCATCATACGAGGCCATTCCCTTCGGCAGGTTCCATGCGAGGACCGTCCAATGGGACTTACTGGACAAGTGGTCCGGATCACATCTTCAGATTAATCACCCTATCCCCCAGGGCCTCTCCTGTGGTGGCTGCAGAGTGCTCACCTTCTCGAAGGTCGCAGATTCGGCATTCAGGACTGGGTCCTGGTGACCACGGATGCAAGCCTCCGAGGGTGGGGGGCAGTCACACAGGGAAGAAATTTCTAAGGGCTGTGGTCAAGGCAGGAGACTTGCCTTCACATCAATATCCTGGAACTAAGGGCCATATACAACGCCCCAACCGGTTCTGATTCAGTCAGACAATATCACCGCAGTGGCTCATGTAAACCGCCAAGGCGGCGCAAGGAGCGGGGTGGCGATGTAAACGCCACCAGAATTCTTCGCTGGGCGGAGAATCATGTAAACGCACTGTCAGCAGTGTTCATTCCGGGAGTGGACAACTGGGAAGCAGACTTCCTCAGTAGGCACGACCTCCACCCGGGAGAGTGGGGACTTCATCAAGAAGTCTTCATGCAGATTGCAAGTCGGTGGGAACTGCCACAGGTGCACATGATGGCATCCCGCCTCAACAAAAAGCTGCAGAGATATTGCGCCAGGTCAAGAGACCCTCAGGCGATAGCTGTGGACGCACTGGTGACACCGTGGGTGTTCCCGTCGGTCTATGTATTTCCTCCTCTACCTCTCATACCCAAGGTGCTGAGAATCATAAGGAAAAGAGGAGTGAGAACAATACTTTGTTCCGGATTGGCCAAGAAGGACTTGGTATCCAGATCTGCAAGAAATGCTCACAGAGGACCCGTGGCCTCTGCCTCTAAGACAGGACTTGTGCAACAGAGGCCCTGTCTGTTCCTAGACTTACCGCGGCTGCGTTTGACGGCATGGCGGTTGAACGCCGGATCCTAGCAGGTAAAGGCATTCCGGATGAGGTTATTCCTACGCTGATAGAGGCTAGGAAGGATGTGACGGCTCAACATTATCACCGTATATGGCGAAAATATGTTGCTTGGTGTGAGGCCAGGAATGCCCCTACGGAGGAATTCCAGCTGGGCCGTTTTCCTTCACTTCCTACAGTCGGGAGTGACTTGGGGCCTTAAATTGGGTTCCATTAAGGTCCAGATTTCGGCCCTATCCATTTTCTTTCAAAAAGAACTGGCTTCTCTTCTTGAAGTTCAGACGTTGTAAAGGGAGTGCTGCATGTTCAGCCCCCTTTTGTGCCTCCAGTGGCACCTTGGGATCTTAACGTGGTGTTGAGTTTCCTGAAGTCACACTGGTTTGAGCCACTTAAAATCGTGGAGTTAAAATTTCTCACGTGGAAGGTGGTCATGCTATTAGCCTTGGCTTCAGCTAGGCGTGTGTCAGAATTAGCAGCTTTGTCACATAAAAGCCCCTATCTGGTTTTTCCATATGGACAGGGCAGAATTTCGGACCCGTCCACAATTTCTGCCAAAAGTGGTGTCATCTTTTCATATGAACCAACCTATTGTGGTGCCTGTGGCTACTCGTGACTTGGAGGATTCCGAGTTACTAGATGTAGTCAGGGCTTTGAAGGTTTATGTAGCCAGAACGGCTAGAGTCAGGAAAACTGAGTCGCTGTTTATCCTGTATGCACCCAACAAGCTGGGTGCTCCCGCTTCAAAGCAAACTATTGCTCGCTGGATCTGTAACACGATTCAGCAGGATCATTCTGCGGCTGGATTGCCGCTTCCAAAATCAGTAAGAGCCCACTACACAAGGAAGGTGGGCTCTTCTTGGGCGGCTGCCCGAGGGGTCTCGGCATTACAGCTTTGCCGAGCAGCTACTTGGTCAGGTTCGAACACTTTTGCAAGGTTTTACAAGTTTGATACCCTGGCTGAGGAGGACCTTGTGTTTGCTCTTTCGTTGCTGCAGAATCATCCGCACTCTCCCGCCCGTTTGGGAGCTTTGGTATAATCCCCATGGTCCTTACGGAGTCCCTAGCATCCACTAGGACGTTAGAGAAAATAAGATTTTACTTACCGGTAAATCTATTTCTCGTAGTCCGTAGTGGATGCTGGGCGCCCGTCCCAAGTGCGGACTTCTTCTGCAATGCTTGTATATAGTTATTGCT